>NC_071391.1:52640499-52953707 GCF_022682495.2 Desmodus rotundus
TACACAGAGCATAGTTAGCTCTGGTGCTCCGGAGCTGGGGAAGCAGTATGAGACATGAAACCAGACATATAAGCTGGGACCTGATTACCAAGGAATATAGACCACGGTCCTTAAGGAGTTTGGACTTTGTATTAAAAACAATGAAAAGCCATTCAAAAGTTCAAGCTAGGTGTTTGTCAATGATTAACACAGCAAGAAGGCTGCACTAGAAAACCTGGTAGCCAGTTGCCACATGTGCTACTCAGCACTCACAATGTAGCTAGTCTGAATCACCATGTGCCCTCAATGTTATATATACACTGGATTTCAGAGACTTAAATACCAGGAAATGCACAAAGGAAAATAAAATATTTCACTATTAATATTTCTACATGGTAATATTTTGCACACAGTGGAATAATGATGTATCATTAATAGTGCCTGGGTTTTTTGTTTGTTGCCTTTGTTTGTTTGTTTACTTTTATAATGTGGCTACTAGAAAATTTAAAATTACACGTGTGGCCCACATTAGATTTCTCACAATGTATTTCAAAAACTCGTGGTCTAGATAAGAGAGGTTGAAACAGGGCAAAAGCCATGAGGATGAAGTAGAGAGAGCGGATTATTTTACATTTATTTACATTAAGGTGAACTTCCAACTAGGATTTGTGTACACCTAGTGACGAAAAATCTTTAATAGACACTAAGGTACACAGATATTTCTGTCTTAACTTTTCTGCAGGTTTCCCCCAAACCCCAACTGCCATCAAGTAAGTTCTCTTATTTTTGCCTTTCCTTGAGGAAATACCTTTTTCTACACACACAAAAAGAGAGGAGACCTCTCACCCACCCCAGGCTCCCTCACACACATTGCTCCAGCAGGAAAGGCAGCGGGGCCTCCTGCAGAGCCCGGCTCAGGAGACTGAGGAGAAGTTGCCAAGTGAAGGGGCAGAGCCACGGTGAAAGGCGTCCTCTGGCAGTGAGATGGCCCAGTCTCTCCTATCGCTGACATTGAGGGAGACCTGATGACAGTGACAGCTGATGCATCGTTAAAAATATTTTTGATGAAGTATCTCACTATGAGCTTTGGAATATTTTTCAGAAAAATATTAAAAAATCAAGAAAGTTGCTATAACAAAATCTGCCCATTCTCATCCACTTACATATGTGAATAAGTTCTTTTTGTGCTTGCATTTAATAAATAGAAAAATAAAAAAAATTGATGTTGAATGCCACTTTAATCTACCCATAAATAATATACATGGATACATGCACTAATTGAAAAAAAAATCTTTTCTCTGATTGAGATTCATTTCTACTAAAATTTTGCTTTTATCTCTAGTGATTATTTGCCAATGGTAAAAGTATACATATGTGGATTTGATTAATATATGGATAATAATTGTAATGATAACTCAATCTAGAAGAAAAAATTAACACTTAGAATTTTATGTGCCAGGAAATGGGAATTTCTAACTAATCTAATTTACATACATATTTTGTTTCAGAAAAGTTTAATAGGTTGATCAATAAAAGACTTTCAAGCATACAAATATATTACATTAGGATAAAATTCTCTGGGGGGAGTGAACTGGAAATACAAGTTCAAAGGAAACAGTAACCAAGTAAGATGTCTTATTGTTAAAGAAGAGCTTGCTCCTGTCTTTTTAAGATTGGATGACAGTGGGTGTTAAAATCACCCTAGTATTTAAATTCCATTGAATGCATTTACAAGAGTGATATAGCAGTTTTATAGTTAAATGTTAGTTTTTACGGTACACTGTAAATTATGTGTTCTGCAACTATTTACATTTATGGTGAAAAATTGTAGACATCATATAAAAAGTGTGTGAGAGATATATAGCCTATTTTTCTTAATTCTCCCATAGGGTGTGTGAACTGAAGACAGTGATTTAGATTATAGATGTGCAGAGAGCTTGGACACCTATTCAGGATCTGGGGGGCAGGCGAGGGAGTCTCGGGTACTGTGGTGCATGCCCCAGGAGATCAAGCATGGTAGCATATAGCTACAAGCCATATTGGCGCTTCCTCCAGTACAGTTCTGCACTGCAAGGAACAGTGCTGTGTGTCCCTGGCCTCGAGGCCCCACATGCCAGCAGCAACCCCTTTCTGCCAGCAGCAACCCCTTTCTGCCATCAAGATACCTCAGAGTGCCAAGCATTGCTTTGGACACAGCAATCCTTTCCCTGGCAGAGGCTCACTAGAGAAAGATAAATTGTAGAGGCCTTGAAGCAAGATTTCGCCAGCATTTTTGGTTCCAGCTTGGTTTGCCAGGGGAATCTGTCAGGAACCTGCGTATCACCGTGTCACACCAGAACTGTAATGGAACATGAGAGAGACAGCTCCACACTCCTGACCAGATAACAGTGGAATTATGCTCTTAAAAGGGACTTGGAGTTCTGACCATCATGTTATTTGCACCCCAGGAAGTACACCTGCTCCACCCATCAATATTTGATGGCTATTGAAAGGAGGGTAGAGCTGACATGCTGTCAGAATTTATCAAGTACAGAACATGAAGCAAGCTTGAACTTGCACCAGAGTTGCCCATGGGGAATCTGGGTAATTGGGAGATTGCCGCTGTATGTCTAGACCAGGATTTGATGTAAGCAGCCTGCCAGGGGCGAGGGAGGTCTAAGGAAGAGCAGGGGAGGTGGGAAGACAGGGAGGGGTGGCTTCATGCATAATTAAGGTGATCAGAGGAAACACATGCTGAAAATATTATGCTTAGCTTTTGTGATTTCTGTCTCTGTCTTCAGCAATGAAGGTTTATTTAATATGTTATAATGATTAAAGAGATTTTTGGCCCCTTCTTCTGCATTACTTTTCCTGATCCCCTATCCACTCCAAGCTGGTTTAGGGGCCTTTCTGTTAAACTTTCATATCACCTTCTTTTTTAATTTTTAAAAAAAATATTTATGTATTGATTTGAGAGAGAGAGAAAGGGAGGGACAAGGGTGGGGGGAGAGAGAGAGAGAGAGAACTGATTTGTTGTATCACTTATTTCTGCATTCATTGGTTGATTCTTATTTGTGCCCTGGCCCAGGACTGAACCCACAACCTTGACATACCAGGACAATGATATAACCAACTCAACTACCCGGCCAGGGCCCAGATCACCTTCTGGTTCCTTCTATTATAGCGTTGTTTACACTCTTGGTTTGTGGCCAATCTGATGGAATAAGAGAGAAAGGAGGAAAAGGGTAATGTTTCTGATGGTCAGAGGGAGAGATTGAATAGAATTCAAAGCCTCTCTCTTCCATGTGCTTTTTCTCTGTGGCTTTCTTACCATCCCTCTCTGCACTCATATTCTTTCACTTTTTTGCTACTTTTTGACAATATCCAGTCTTCACATACAATTTACATGTGTTTTGTAGTTGTGTTTGTAGTGAATACAGTTAGCCATCTGACTATTTTGAAATCAAGGAGTTTGGGACAGTGGAAATGTTGGAGCTCAGGAGTCTCTTGGAGACTGGATGTGACGGAGGGATTCCGGAGGCCAGCCATCAACATTCACATTACACAAATGATGCACCAGACAAATCCCGCACTCGACCCAGGATGTCAACAAAGGAAGTCCACAAGCTATTGAAACAAGAGCTGTGGCAGGGAAAGAATGTATTAAAGAGGTTTATAGACTAACACATCTACAAAGTACCTACAATTATAGTAGAAACAGCATAAAACTATAGAGAGTTTTGAAGAGTCAAAAATTGTATATGTTCAGAAAATGAGGCAATCTTAAAGTGGTTCCTGTATGAAATGTCTAAGAAGTATGCTCAGTCCACGTCTCCTTCCTGGGAAGAGGCTTCATAGTTTCATTCAGGGCATGTTTGTGTCCAGTCATTTTTGGCCACCATGCCACCTCTTCACGAGCACCTGATCTAAGCTAAGCCAGTTAGATTCTTTCCCTCCTGGGTACTGAACTCAAAAGACAAAAACTGTGAATGAATGATCCCTCTGCAGACTGAAACCATAAGGCCACAGGATATTCAGAGCTAATGGCCAATGTTTGTCACTGAAAAGTAAATGGAGAAAACCAGTTTGCAGAGGAAAGGTGCAAATGAAGCAAAGAGAGTGGCAAAGAGACAAGTGTGCACACCCCCACACGCACAAGTTCACTATGCAATCCAGCTATGCTGCCTGCTATTGAGGTCTATGAGCTTCCCCTCTATTTTTCAAATGAACCTCTTTTGCTTGAGGTTATTTGAGGGTTTTTTTTAATCTCATTTTTTTTATCCCTTGCTAAGACAGTCATGTCATTCAAATCCCTTATTTTCAGAAAGGAAACAGTTCTAGAAAAGAAAGACAGTTTAGTTAAACTCTAATTAATGAGAGACTGAAGCCAGGCATGCAGATCTGAATTTCCTGTGCTACCAGATAGATTGGTGAGTAAAAAAGCAATCAGCTTTGAAAAAGGTTGCTGATGTTGATTCTTCCGATGGATTTTCCCATTCCAGGTCCAGACCACTATAGTCCAAGATTCTGAACTGATGTTTAGTCACCAAGTTATTGAAAAAAAATATGTATGTCTATATTTTCCCTTACTTGACTTTAGAATTTGGCATTTGCACAGTATTTCTAGAGATTAAAGATTATTGCTTTTAGCCACAGGTCACTTCAAGGTTTAGAGTGCAAAGATCATTTATCTACCCATAAATGCTCCCTTTAATTCTGGGGCCAATCTCTGACCTGCTCAGAAGACAGCTCCATGATGCTCTGACCCAGGAGAGCCCTCCTCTCTTCTCTTACCAGGACTTCTTTTGCCTGTATTTTAATTCATTCTGTGGCACAGACCCCAGACTGAATCAAGGCCTTCCATTTCCCTCCCCAGAAATAGTAGGAGCCTGTATCTTAACCTGACCTCTCACTGCTCTGAATGACCAAGTTCACCCTGGGAGCTGCAATCCAGGTGATTGTCTTTGACCAGGGCCTTCATGGCCTCTAGCAAATCCTTGGTCAAATACCATCTCTTCTCTATGGTGCTTTTAACCTCCCAGTCTTTCTTCCTTAGTCTGTGTTGATCATCTAAACCGAAACTACTTTCGTTGCAGCCTCTTCAAAGCTCTCTCATCCCTGTCATTCTGACACTCCTCATCCATAACTTCCCAGCCCTAGAGCATGCCTTCATCCACCTTCTCCATGCCTGCACCTCTGCAGCTGAGACCAGCTGTTTAGATGAGCCCCAAGGCACACTTAAGGTCCCCAGCCTCAGCTGAGTCCTTGCCAATGTCTGTCGGTCCTTCTCTTTCTGCTTAGCAACATCCACTTCTGTTGCAATCCAGTTTAACACAGTCCTGGAAATGGATCTGAGTCTCCTACTTCGTTGGGAATACCTGAGACCTTATAGCCCCTTTATTTTCACGTCCCATCAATCTCTCCCTCCTACTACACTATTTATATCCATACATTGTGAAATCTCTTCCAAACCCGGAGAGAAAGTAATTCTTCTATAAGTCAGGATAACTCATTTATCTGGGCTCCATCTTACTCTTTATGAAAAGACCAGAATATTTCAATTATACCCCAGCTCTAAGGCAGTTTCAGTCTCTGCTTTCCTATTGACTCACCTGTCTGAGCCTATAGCAAACTCAAGTCTCTTGTAGCTGGTCTCATTCTATTCCTGAAGACTACAGGCCAATGCCCTAAGGCATTGATTGCATCTAATGAACTAGCTTTGCTCCTATGCATGTAAATAAAAACTACTTCCTAGGTTACCCCTGACCAGACCCTATCAATAGATGGCTCTTTAAGAAAAAATCTTTATTCTTTCATCATGGCTCCCAATATAATATCCCTAACCCTGGAGTTGGGAAGAGAAAGCACTAGCACACTATTATAGTGTTTCCACTGTACAGATAGAAAAGGTGCAAATAATCTCAAGATCATAGACAATAGCCAAATTTAGTAAAATAATTAGGAAATGTTAGAATTTGAGTATTTATTATCTTTGTTTTTAAATGACTTATTTTAAGTTTATATCACTTAATTTTTATAATGGCTATGCATAACAACTGGCTTGCAAAATTAAAAAAATGTAATCATCAGTTATCATAAGCCAGTGCCAGCAGCTCCAGCACACTCTCCTTTCCGTGGAACCTGATGCTTCTGGACATTCTAAATTCCACCCTGTCTGCGGTGCCCTCACATCTACCTAACAACAACTTCCATTCTCTGCGAGCTGCTTCTCTTCTCTTCTCTAAGAAAATTGGTGTTAGCAAAAGTTCTGGGCTCAGCCAACTGATCTCTTTACGATACACACTCTTTAATACCACTCCTATAGACCTATTTCAGTTCAGCAAGTAATACCAGCACCCGAGCAATTAGGACACACCATTGCAAATCATCCTTGAATCTTGCTGATTCCTTCATGTCTCACAGTCATATCTTACTTTACATGCTAAATATATCATGTACCCTCTTTTCTTGATTCCTTTGGCCACTGTCCTTCTATAGGTCCTATCTTACTAAAAGAGTTTCCAAAAGGATCCAGCCCCCTCTATTCTCATCTCTCTTTCCCAGAAGGTACCATAGTGATTTACTAAATTTCATATATGATTATGACATTTCTTGGTTCAATCATTTCACTGGCTCCCCACATCTCTGGTGGATAACTACAGTGCAACATAGATTCATCCTTTATTTGGCCTCTGTGTGACCCGAGCAGCTGCATCTCTAACCACTTCCTGCTTTGTTTACTGCTTACGCTCCTCCAGTATCAAACTGCTAACAATTGCCTCCATAAGTAACTCTGGCACTCCTCTATGACTTAACCCAAGCTATACCTCTTTGCTTGTATAACTTGACACTTATCACCCATCATCTGACCCAACTCTTGTTTATATCCAACTCTTATGTCTTAGATCAGAAATCACATTTTTTAGGTAGACATCCCTAATTTCTTGTAATGGTCTAAGTATCTGGGGCCACCATGGAAATAAGCCAGTCATATCTCCTGCTCTAAGGAGCTTGCTTGACTGATGGCCCCAGCTTCTGCCCCTTTGGATTCCCTGGTGCGTTCCTGTCCAGGTTGTGCTCTGTTTGCTTACAGCCAATGACAGAGCACATCTGGGGTACAAGGCAGGCAGGCCCATTCTAATGAGAAAGAGGATTCCTTCACTGAATGACTTTGCCTTGAAAATTTCCTATGGCCCTGACTGGACTTTTTATGAAATTATGATGCAGTCTTAGATCTTTCTCCCTCAAGCCTCCTTCATTCTCTTTCCTTCCACAGGTATCAGATCCACGCTCTGATCTAAAGGCTTATCACGGCCTTTTCCTGCCTCCTACCCAAATAAATCTTGTGCCTGTCTAACCCTGTTTTGATACCCGGCTTCTGTGAGGACTCTAACTAATGCAGTATCATACCCTTTACCAATTCCTATCAATTTTTCTACAAGCTATACTTTAATGTTATGTGTGTATCCCCAGTGAGACTGTAATATTAAGGTGGGAGCTCTGGTATTTACCTTTATATTTACCTTTATAAGCATCTAGACACATCCTACTTAATCATTAAAGGGGATTGAATAAATAAATAAATTTTAAGAAAATTTCTACTCTGCAAAAAAAGATAACTTCTGTGTGATTCTCAAAGTAATTTACCGTGTTCGAGTTTTTCAGAGCATGAAAATATGTGATATGTCAGAAGTATGGTAATTTCATAAAAGGTATTAAACCACTATATCACCATTTCAACTTAATTGCTGTATGTAAAATTACTTCAGCTCTGAATTTGGAAGCAGTCAATATAAAGAGTGGCAAGATATTTTTCACAAGCCTGTGTTTTATAAAAAGTAGCTTATTTCTTCTAAAATGAATAAATTCTAGGTAGACTTATTCCAAAGAACTCTGAGGAGGAATGAATGAAAATAGAAAACAAGCTCACTCAGGGACTCCACAAACGCACGCTAATTTAGAAAGCAGTATGGAGTCTAGGGAAGCCGCTTCCACTATATCAAGTGTACCTGTCTTATTTCACATGTTACCAGAGAGCGCAGAGTGTCTGTGTTCCAGGCAGCATTTGAAACAGGAAGAGAGGAAACATATATGTATATAGTTTGTGAAAATTCTTAAATGTCTTTAAAGTAAAATGTGATGGAACAACCTGATATTGGTGACTTTATGGTTCCAGTCTGTGGGGAACCGTTCCACGCGTGGGAAATGTGGCTCAGCCCCTACTCGGAAAAGCCAGTGGGGAGCGAGGTTGGTGGGTAGGACCCACGTCCATGGATAGGTTCTCCAGTGGGAAATCAGGCCTGCATTGTACTTAGACTGCTATGAGACTTGCTCTTGCTAAAACTCCCTCACCCTGAATTGAGGCAGCAAATGTTTACTGAGTATCTTTAACTTCCTAAAGTCTGTGCTAAACCTCCCAAGTATGGAGTGTAACCAGTTCGACCACTTTTCCCTTTACATTTGCAAACATCCTTCTTCTTTGATATAATTAGCAACATCCTTTCCTTTGTTTTCTGTAAAAGGTAACCACCCAAAGCAAACCTGTGCATAGTAAACAAGGACCATCCTTCATGTAATGTGCTTAGAAAAACAATAAAAGCTTGTCCAGGCAGAGGTCAGGGCCCAATCTCTCACTTAGAAAGTGGCCGCGCAGTCCCTTTTCTCCACAGGATTTCTGTAGTCGTGTGAATTTGTCTATCGCTGCCAGGGCACACGGATCCCCTGGCCAGGACCCGCATCACAATAGGCCGCTATATTGCACAGTGAACTCACAGGCCCCGAGGCATTATAGCCCCAGGACCTAATCCCATTGGTTGCAGGATTACTGCAATGGAAGGAGAGTTGTGAGGTGGTGGTTAAGAGTTCTGGAGCTAGACAGACCAGAGAAAGGGACAACTTGTTATTTTTCTAAACTTGGGTAAGTTTCTTAATCTTTCTAAACTTTCTAAACTTAACCTTTCTGGGTTTTTGTTTTTTTGGGTTTTTTTTAGCAGAACCATTATATCCTGTTACAGATTAAAAGCAAAATAGATGTAAAGTATCATGAAGCCCATGTAGCATGGTATAATTGTTGACTGCTCAATTAATATCATTCAATTGAATAATTTGAACTATTTTTCCAATTTTTATTTCAGCATTTGAAACTTAAATTATTAAATTAATAAATGATTAAATTAGTTAATGAATATGTATAAATTGAGAACAATAACCATCTGCCATTGCATCAGAATATGTCTAGATAAATTGTCACTAAATTTAGGGAATACTTTTGGTTTGGTATGGTTTATAGCAGGGGTGTCAAACTCATTTTCACTGGGGGCCACATCAGCCTTGCAGTTGCCTTCAAAGGGATGAATGTGATTTTAGGACTGTATAAATGTAACTACTCCTTAATAGTTAAGCGAGAGCTCGGTGCTGCTGCCGGGTAGACACAAGGGGCCAGGCCAGATAAAACGAGGTGTGGGCCTTGTCTTTGCCACTTGTGGTTTAGAGGATAGCTATAAGACACACCCAAAGTTCAGTTTTGGTTCCTCAAAAATGAGGAATCCCTATAAAAGGCACTCCCCATAAAAGGATATATGAGAAACTCCCCCATAAATGGCACTTACGTTCCACAACAACTATAACTGAGATATAGTGACGGATGGTGTTACTGCTGATCTGGACAGGCGTACCATCCATATGCATTATAGACAGAGATAAATAATAGTCATTTCAAATAACGAGCTGCATAAGAGAAGTTGCAAAGTCAAATGTAATGAATTACTACATGTTGGTTTTGCAGTTGAAACTGTCTTATATAGGCAACCCTCTAGGGCTGTTTCAGGTTCACTAGGAGCCAGTTTTAATACCTTAATAACTGTTAGTCTTTTGAATTAACGAATGAACACACAAAGACACACGTATTAACACAGCTATTTGTTAAACATTTACTATCTGAAAGACATCGTGTCAGGTGCTTAACATGTTACTGTTTAATTTCACAAGCCTTGCAAGGCAGGTATGTTTGTATTTATTTTATAAAAAATAAATTGAAACCAGGGAGAAAGTAATTGTTCTAGTTTACATGGATAAGCTGATAAGAAGCAGAAATGAAATTTAAATCCAGGCCTTCTTGTTGAAGCCTAGAACTCTTTTCACACTGTAGCTGATGATTTCTTCATTTCTAAAGTTCAGTCATTTTGGTAACATACCGTATATGTTTCGAAGGGTTACAGTGAGGTGAGTTAGCATTTAATATGCCTGGCAAAGGCGGGGCACGTCAAGCACGCGTCTCCTCCTTCTTCCCTTTCATTGAGAACCAGCCACAGAGTGGCTATTTAACTTGCATGGAGTCACATAGCGGTGTGTGGACCATGTCTTCTGACTCTTTCCATGACCACACCACGCGTGAAGGAGGGCGGGCTAGACCACTGGCGATGACTTACATGGTTTTTGAAAGTAGGCAGGCAGACGATGGGCCTGAGCAACTAACTCTGAGCAATTCAGGCCTTTGAGCAGAAGACACTCTTTATTGGTGGGGCTGGACCAGGGGATAGCAAGTTGCAGGCAGGAGGGCCAATGCCAGAATCAATTTTTAAAATGCCAATGTGGAATTTCACCACCTAATAACTTCAATCTGTAAAATAGTTACAGGGCAGATGGTATTTGCTCTTGGGGAATATCGGTCGAAAAAGAAATAGATTTTAAGAGGCTCATCACTTTGAAGAGAGATTAGACTTATATTGCATATAACAATTGAAAAACAAAACAAAATTAGATTGATGGAAAGAGAAGGTTTTTAAAGGAAGGTATATTGAAATGCGGTGTAACAGCTTTTATAACCATTTAGTTAGATATTATCCCTCAGGATTGTGATTTACAATATTTGTTCTTTATCTACAATTCCTGGCTCATAGTTCCCCAAACCATAGGAATTTTCCAAGTGTAGAGAGTAATACAAGTATCTTTTGTTATGTTAATGAAGGTGACTTTGGATCCCCACCCAAGGATGGGAGCTGGTTTCCAGAGAACCAATCACATAATTAGAGGTTTGGGACTTTCAGTCCCATCCCCTAACCTCCAGGTAGCAAAGAGGGGCTTGGGACTTAGTCCAGTTGTCAATGGCCAATGACTTTGTCAATCATGACTAAGTAGTGAAGCCTCTAGAACAGCCCAGGACTGCTTGTTGGTCCCTTCCCCCCCCCCCCCAGTGCCTACTTTGGGGAACCAGAACACTTCCATGCATCACCGTACTGGGCCCCAAGCTCCACAAGGACAGAGCTCCTCTGTTTTGGACCTCACCCCATGTATCTCTTCATCGGGCTGCAGATTCGTATCCTTTAATATCCTTTGTAATAAACTGGTAATCAAGTGATTACTTGGGTTTTCTTGAGTTCTGTAATTTGTTTTAGCAAATTAATTGAGCCCAAGAAGGGGGTCACTGGAACCTCCAATGGAGCTAGTTAGGCAGGAACATAGGCAAGAGCCTGGGCTTAGGGTGTCTGAGGTGTGTGTGGAGCAAGCAGTTTGTGTGACTGAACCCTTAACTTGGGGAGTCCGATGCTATCTCTGGGTCGTGTCAGAATTGAGCTGAATTCTTGGATATTCTGCTGGTGTCTGTCTGAAAGGTTTTGCTTGGTGTGGGGTGTGTCCCCCTAGACAACCACATTGAGATCGGGTCCAAGAACCCTTGTCAGTCCCTCAGACAGGTTTTTTGCCCATCATCTTACTTCTCCCTGGCCCCGCCCACACATAAATGTGGCAACTATAGGAGTAGCCATCATTTAATGCAGTGGCCGGTTGGGTACCTGATCCTTTCTGGGACAACTAGTTTCTCTAACTAACATTCTTATTGGAGGCCGAATGCCCTTGGTAATTAAGAACAAAGGGTGCAAAATTTGGGAATACACATTTTCTGACATGCAAATAAAGTAAATCTGCAGCATAAAACAATACTTGACCAAACTACCAGGGAGGGGGCGTGACATAAAATGAGAAATGGTGACGTTGATTGAGTCCCTGTTCCAGTTCCTGCAGTGTGGTTGCACTTACTAACTGCCTTCCATGTTCAAGCTGGACTGAGTTGAGTGTCTTGCCCGTTCAATCAGAGTTCTAGATGTTATGTGAACACTAACATCTAGAACTATATATCTAGAACACTAACATCTAGAATATAGTGTTCACACTATAAATGAACACACATAAAATTAAAGGAAAAATGAGAGAAAGAAGGAAGGAAGGGGGAGGAGGAGAAGGGGCCACAGTTCGTACACTCAGTACTCGCTCCAGGCCAGCCATGGCCTGAAGGCCTGAAGATATTCCACATACGGGGTTCGCGTGTGCAATGCTTCAAAAGAAAGGCCAGTATTCAATAGATCATAGAAAGTTCATGGATCAAGGAGGCCTAGTCTGAGAAGATGAGAGAACTAATTTTCAAATTCATCTTAAGAAAGCTTAAAACTCAGGAGTCTTGTATATCAAGGGAAGGGAGCGTGAGTAAGGTGAAGAGGTGGGTGAGAACTGTGCACAGCCGGGCACCTAAAAGTGGTCCCAGGAAAACCACAACATTTCTAAATCTCCTTCCTTGTTTCTGGCCTCTCCTGCTCTCCCCCCACAGATCAGAATCTGCTTCTGGAGACTCCCAGCTTTGTGCACATTTCCTCAGCTCCTCATTGTCAAAGGGGCTGCCCAAGCCTCAGGTAAAATCCCTCTAGTTAATTAGCATATCTATAGCAGGAGCAATAGCTATCAGAGGTAGCATTTCACTCTTACAAAGATCAGAGATTTAGGATTTCCTGGAGGTCCAGAGGAAAATATTCTATAGAAGTGAAGTGCTATATTAGGGTCATTACCGTGTACCTCCATGTTCCATGTACACAAACACAAGCACACACTGATACACATAATTGTAAATTATGCATCAAATTTTGACCATTTTCAAGCATTGAGTCTTATTTGAGATAGATACCACCTTTCCTGAGATGGAGTCAAATACCCTGATTTTACAGATGGATATTAAGATTTTACAGATCAGGCATTATACTTAAAGACACAGAATGAGTCGGCGGTGAACAAGGCCTTAGAACTCAGGTCCTCTGAGCCCTCAGTCCAAGTACTCACCTGCTGCTCTTTGAGTCAGCAACACCCTGACATCATTTCAGCAGAAACTGAATGGCTCTCTAGCACAAGTGTGGGCAAGGGGTATTTTTCTGGACATGAGAATTGGAGCTGAATGAGAGGTGGCCCCTCCTCCGAATCTGGGTCTCTAAGAGACACTGGGCCCTTGACTCTGTACTGAAGTCGGCAATGGAATTCAGTTCCCTACTGCAAACTTTGAACAGTAATTGGTATTATAGGCAGGAAGAATAACAATGAAAGGCATTTAAACCTCCTGTTGTTAAGAATCTTGGGGTCAATAGCAGCATTTTAAAATCAATTTGAGGGTTTGCTGGAAGATACAGAAGAGAAACTGCAATCAATGTAATAAGGTTAGATAACCCTAGTCATGTTAATAGCTACCGAAAGCTTGACATCAATCCCTTACATTGATTCTCACTTACAGTTTAAAAGGAAGAAGAAAAAGAATTAGGAAGGACAAGCATAATACATACTCTCATTGAAGCATCAAATTAGTGTAAATAATGATTAAGAATAATTGCTGCTGTTATTGGAGAACATGTTGAAAATGAGGTTTCCAAGATATCTGCTGACAATGAGGGGAGGCTTTGGCAGTTTTGAAATTCAGAGAAGGAGAAGATTAATTGGTGTTGCAGAAGTGCACCTGCGATAGGGAAACGTGTGCACCCATCTAGGTGGTGGGATCTGTCCCCCACCTGGGAGGAGCTGCTTCCTCATCCATACTGGGAGGACTGGCACCACCTAGTGTTTGACGCTGTGCAAAGCATGGCCCGGGATACGAAGGAGAGATTTCCAATATTACAAAGGTGATGTGATAGTAAGTAGAAAGCTGGACTTGATTTGAAAATCCTGTGTTTGCATCCTACCAGCTACCTACCGCCACCAGTTATAAGCTGAGTCTTTTGCATTCACCTCTCTGAATCTCAGTTCCCTTACCTGTCCAAAAGAATAATTAATAATAAGGAATAATAATGTCTATTCCCAGAGTTGTTGGGAGAACCAAGTAAAAAAGTTTTGTGTATGAGGTTCCTACCAAGTGGCACATAAAGTTAGTTTATGTGCTATGAATAAGCGAATTGCTCAGAGCCAAACAACCGGTAAGCAGAGGAGCCAGGTTTCAAACCCCTGGTATTCTGACGCTGGGCTTAGCAGCTACAGAGACAACCCAGGGCCTCCAAGTGCGGTCGCACATCAGGGACACTTGTCTCCTCCCCATCACGCGTGCATGCGGGCAGGAACCAAGTTTTTAAACTACAGATAACTGAGTGAAATGTACTGAGCAAATAAAATTTTAGCCAAAAAGCAATAAAGCAAATGAGTTGTTGATGAGAATGTCATAAATAAATGTATAGAATTCATCTAGTTATTTTAAATATTGTCAAGGAGCTCGGATCCATCATGAAACTATGAGCCCTGTGAGGACAGATCTGTGGTTGATTTTGCTGACCTCTGTGTTCCCTATACCCAGCACTGGTAGTCCGTATTAAAATCTTGCTGAATAAATGAATAAATTAAAGTGTAAATATTCCTTTAAGATTTTTGCAATACCCTGGGTTGATTACAATATAGTTACTTAACCTGCCTTTTCTTAAAAAGATGAGAACTCTGAGAATTATAAAGGTCATTTAATTTGCTCAGGAAAATGTCAGAGCTTGGCAAAAAACTGCAGTCCTCTGACCCCTCGTTGAGAGTATTTAGGTCCATGTACACTCACTGGCTTACAGAAGGGGAAGATAGTAGGGAAGGATGCTTTGCAAGAGAAGCCATCAGAAAGCCGCAGAGGCTAGCCTTGAATGTATCTGGTTCATTTCTGCTATGTTTCCTAGCTAATTTATACTGATGGAGATGAAACTGTTCTGGATCTTTCTGGATCCTCTGTTCCAGTCTATTCTGACTAACACGCTACAGAATGGCAGTTCTCTAAACATGCCATGCAGAGCTAAGTCTTTATGGCTACATTTATGTGGTTAGTTTCTAACATCTACTCTCAGTCTTTAGGTTGCACTGAATGAATGCTTCAGGTTCCTTAAAAAGTATTTCTCCCAAGTCTATTCAATCTCTCCCTCCTCTCCTAACGGCTCCACGATCATGCCTCTGCTGGAGAACGTAACTTATGGTAATAACTGACCACTCGCAAAAACTCTGATGATGAACAAACCAAAGGTAAAAATCACATCACCTAGTCATCGCCACATCACCATCTAAGAAGGAGCTCTAGTTCTTCCTGCAGCACCTGGCAAACAGAAGGCGCTCTGTAAAGCTTTCTGGGATAAAAGGCTAACTTGGCAGGGACTCGCATTTAGAGGGTAACTTGACTACACATGCTAAACAATAGCTAGTTAGAATTGGGGGTTTGTTTGTATGGGGCATTCTACAGGTTTCAACTCATTTAGTCTTTCTGTTACCCTGTGAAATAGTTCACCTTTTTTTCACAACAAAGAAAGCTGAAGCAGAGGTAAATCAAATAACACACCCAAGCACACTGCTTTTAAGTTACAAAGCAGGGACTGAAACCCACACAATTTGTCCCCACAGTATGCACTCAGAGCCGACCTACTACAAAGCCTTTCTGCCCAGTGGACCCCCCAAAATGCGGGAAAAGCCTGCCTATTCACTGCCTGTGACTATCAGCAGCCTATTTAATTTCACCAAAGTCTAGAGTGTGTGTTGTAAAAATAACAATACATAATTTGCAGGGTTGTGCAGTAACTCAAATCAATAATCAACATGAAGCTTCTCTCTGTTTCCCTGGTGGGTTGTCTGACAGTAATAGAGAAGCTGAATTATTGGCCCGGTTTACACTCGCCTTGATAACTTATGGCCTGTTAAAGTAATGCAGCACCAAGTCAATACTCTTATGTATAGAGTTTCCAAAATTTCCCACATTTTCCTTCAGTTCAGTCAGCAGAAACTACTTAGTGTTTTTCTACATGAAAGTTCTGCAGAGGAGTGAGATGAGTCCTCAGCCTCTGGACCTCTGTGGGAGGTCTGAGCAGCACTCCAGGCCAAAGCCCATTCACGTATGCTAAGCAGCTCCCTATGCTGGGGAATGTTCACCGCCCCCGGGCAAGACACGGGAATGCATTTCTGATTCCTTTGAAAGAGAGAACAGTAAGCTGAAGATGTCCAGATGGGAGGCAGGGAAGAGTGAATGACAGGAAAAGTGTTTATTCGTTTATTATCGAGGACTGATAATAATGTCTTTTTTTTAATAGCATTTACAGTTTATCCATTATTTTATAGGGGTGAAAATGTTTCATTTCAACCCTGGTCAGGGTCAATGTAATTATTATAACTGAAACATGAAGAGACCGAGGATGCAAGTAGAGATATGGTAGCAGAAACTAGTGAGCAAAAGACCCCGACTCAATACCAAAGTCACAGTCCCATGAAATATTATCATCTAGGGTCCTAAGATCCACTTTACTTTATCTCACTGCTCTGCCAAGTACAAGGTGGTAGAGATGAAATAAATGTTATTATTGTAACAGCTGTCACCAGAATTCCCTTCGGATTCAATTATCTTGAAAAAATATCTTAATTAAAAATAATAATTACCTAAAAGCATGTAAGGGTCTGTGGGGAAGCAGGGACCAAGGTGACATTTAAGGAGAGTCAACACAAAGATAGTTGCTTCTACTGATTCCTCTTGGCTTTTCTCAGTTGCTCATTTTAGCAGTTGTACGTGAGAAAAGGAAAGTTAGTATTATGTGTGATCACAAGTCAAGCGATGGCACCAAAGATGTAAACCTCCACATGACTGACGTTGATGCTTTTGCAAATTTATCTTTCCTCATCAGTGGCATCTGCTTTAATTTATTTATTTATATTATAGAGAAAAACAAAGCAAAAATACCCAGAGGTCCCTGGAAAAGCAGAATGCAGCCAGATGGCCCAGGCAACATGAAGACAAGAGGAAGAGATGAGTTAGCCCAGGCTTTGACTGAGTGCCTCGGAAATAGATTTGTCAATGTGCTCACGGGCAGTGCGGACCATGAGCTTCCCCTAACTTAATTTCCCTCCCTGCTGTTTATACTAGAATGGGGTTTCAGTGTAAATTTCTGTTTTCATTATAATCTTGGTCATAAGGAGTCCCTCAGCCCAGAATCTCCAATCCTAAGTAGTATGTTAGAAACTGTCCTGGATCTGGTGTCAAGAGATGTGGGTTTAAATCCTGCCTCTGCCACCTGCTGTGAACTTGGATGTTTCACTTTATCTCTACAAGCCTAGGCTGTCGTAATATCTGGGAGGTTTCAGCTAGAATTCAGATGTTTGTGTACAAGTGAAAAACTGGAGTTACCAGTCTGCCAGGACTTGACTTCATTAAAATAATTAGCAGAAACATTTCTTAACTTACTACCTTCTATCTACCCCTTTGGGACAGAAAGAGGTCAGGAGAAAGTGTTAGAAATGAGTATACCAGATCAGGGGTCCAGCATCAGCATTCCGTGGGGGCCGTCAGAAATGCAAACCCTCAGGTCCTACCCCAGAACTGCTCAGTTAGGATTTGTGGAGGGGGATCCATTCTTGTGTTTCATCAAGCTCTCCATGTGATTCTGCTGCCCACTAAGGCAGAGATGTCAAACTCATTTTCACCAGGGGCCACATCAGCCTCGTGGTTGCCTTCAAAGGGCTGAAATAATTTTAGGACTGTATACATGTGGCTACTCCTTAACTGTTAAGGAGTTGAAATTACATTTGGCCCTTTGAAGGCAACTGTGAGGTTGATGTGGCCCCCGGTGAAAATGAGTTTGACACCCCTGCACCAAAGTATGAGAACTAAGGTCTCAGAAGCAGGGTGCTGTCTCTGAGCTTGGTTTTCTTGTCCACCCCCTTGGCCTCATGCCTAAAGCTTCATGTAGAGGGTTGCAAGCAAACACTGGAGAAGTGCTTACTCCATTGTTGCTCATCTAATGCTCCTTCTTTAGGAACCTAAAGAAGTTTGTGCCCATCTTTAATGTTTTATAAATAATGCATCAAATTGTGTCATAAAGCCAATCAATGCAATGGGTCACAACACTACTTTGGTTCTGACTACTCATAACCACCTGGAGATTATTACATGCCCATCCTAGGAAACCTTTTCTCCCCATTCTTAATCTCAAAACTTACTTGTATATTATACTCACTCTGCAACGTGCCCATATATTCTTTCTCGTTTCACTACCACCTCTTAGGGTGCAAGAGCCTGCCAACCCAGCTCCATCCCAACGGATGACCCAGACACCTACAGGCTTTCCTACCTTCCCTAGAAACAACGCAACCCAGGGGAATTTTAGGAACATATGTGTCACCGGCAAGAGGTGTGAAAACACAACAGTATCTATTTTTTAAGGGTCAGAGCACACAGAAGCTAAGAGGACTATTATCTGCCCCTTATTCGGGCTGGCCATGTAGTTAGTTATGACGATTACCGTATTGTCAAACACGCTTGGGCTATCAGTTTCATACACCATATATAGCAGTTTATTTGTGGTACATCTAGTCTCACTTGACTGCATTTCTTTTCTGGATGGAAGTTGCTGATAAGAGTCAAGAGGTCCAAAACCTACCTAAGGAAAACCAAAGGCAAATCCCAAAGTTGGCACTCATGCAACCTAAGTAAGAAGCAACCCTTTGAACCAAAGTGAAAAATTGTACCAGTAGCATCAAGGATTGACGCTCAGTTTGGTATTTCAGAAAGGGGATGTGTGATAAGAAAGCTTATATGACCCATGATCAATTTATATTGTTTAGTGTTTCTACATACTGTATGTTATACGGTAGTATTGTTTCCAAGCACTACTTTAGAATTCGAATGCACATCACCAAGTGAAGGCACTTTTACCTGTCGTTCAGTATGGTCACATGGTCACTGAGGAGCCGTGATAACGCCTGGCCTCATTTTCCCCAAAGTCACATCTGTGAGGAAGGCGATTACCGCATCTACCCAGTTTTACAGAAGAGGTCATCAGAACACAAAGGAAATGAACTTTCCCAACACTGCAAATCACAAAGTGCAGTCTCAGACTTCCCCCAAAAATGGGATTTAGAATTAGTTCTCCATCCTGTGATCCATACAGAAATCTTGGATGAGTTTAGGAAACACTTGTAACCATTCTTCCAGTTCCTGCCTGTTATTCACACTGTACATTTGAATGAGCTTTTTTTCTTGATCTCCTGCTTCTGCTCTGATCCCTTTCTTTAGGATCAGAGTCCTTCATTTAGGCTTGGCCTATGTTCCCAACCATCAACTTCACATTGAAAGGAGCAGCAAAGATCCGATGCTGCTACTTACAGCAATGCTACTTTTTTCATGGTTTTTTTTTTTTTTTTTTTTTTTTTTTTTTTTTAAGGCCTGTACCTCAGATCAGACTCTTTGGATGTCAAAGCTTGTCCAGACCAAACACAAGTTGCTAAATCACTCAGCATGCAGACCAGTGTCCTTTGGCATGCACCCACCAACTTATGCACGGCCCCTTCCCCAAGACTGAGAGCACCCCAGGCTCCTCTCAGAGGCCTGGGCAACATTAAGCTCAAAGAGCATACTCTTCAGTAATCAGTGCTGTGTCCAAAGAAAGATTCCAATTTCTTCTCTTAACATTTCCTCTTTGGAAATATAAGAATGCAACACAATCTGAAATGTTTTCACTGCTTGGAGAGAAACCTAGTATAGTATTTTCTAAAAAAAAAGTTACAGAGAGAAATTGTAAGGAAGAAAATGTGACCCAAAACACAGATCCAAAGAACTATCACTGGCAATGCTGCCCGTACCTTTCAGGGAGAGGCAAGGTCAAGTGTTCCAACCTTCTTCTCACTCCTTCAGCAAAATGGCTCTGCCAAGAGAAAGATTAGTGACTGTTACTTATTTGCCAGTAATGACTGAGTTTCAGGGCAATTCCAAGAATTTTTAATCATTGGCTTCTTTCTTAGTACTACCAGTTTCAAAACCCAATCCCCTGTTTTCTGAAATGCTGGGCAAAATATGCACATACTGTCCTGGATGTTAAGAGATCTTGCCCTTTGTGCCTGCTGGGCTCCAAACTCTGTGTCCCTTCCTCATTCTGGGAGTTCAGATAAAGATGTTGTTGAACGGGCAAACAAACACCTCATTTCAGGAGCTTTGTATGCCTCACTAGACAATCTCACCTTTATTTTGTTTGCGATCACCAAAGGGATTTCCTGAGAAGTTTGAAGCAGTGAAGCACTTTGGAAGAAATGTGTAGGTCACTGTGTGGGACAGGGATGTATAGGGAGCATGAGTGGAGGCGGGAGGCCTGTTAGAAAGCTGGCAAATACTGTTGACCAGAAACGAGGAGGCTTAAACTACAATGATGACTGCAGGGGTAGCCCAGAGTATCAAAATGAGTGCTCAGTGAGTATTTGTGGGAAAAAAGGGAAGAAGGGAGGGAGGGAGGGAGGAAGGAAGGAAAAAAAAAGAGCCGGGAGCTGAAACAGCTGACATGCTTTGAAATTTTTCCACGGTGCAAAAATACATAAGCCCTATGTAATCCTTAAAAATCATGTTCTGTAGCAGCAGTTCTCAACCAAGTGGCACATTAGAATCATCTGAGTAGCCTGAAACACCTTGATGCCACGACTAGATTCCAAACCAATTAAATCAGACCCTCTAGGGGAGGACCCCAGGCCTCAGTATTTTTTTCATGCTCTCCAATGACTTTGCAATGTGCAGCCAGTGCTGAAAACCAGTGCTCTGTAGACCTTCTGCCTCTGGAACCAATCCCTGCCTAGTAATTGGTTGCCATGGAGATTTGTCCACCAGCTGGGTGAGGGTTGTCCAACCTTCGGGTCACTCTCAAAACTAAAAATAACGGACACTTTCCAATCATTGGGATAAGGAAATCTTTTTATGATCCACAGCAAAATTAAAACTATAACAATAGGACTCACTCTTTCTCTCTACAGAGCCATGAGAAACATCTCAGCTCTGCTCAGGGAATTCTGTAGCTGGGTTCTAGTTCCAGGTACACACTAAACGGCGCCAGAAAAGCCAGTGCACGTTTTCTTCTCATTTGCTGGACAGGATCGCCACTAAGCGTGCATCCAGCTGTTATTGATGAGTCAGCCATGGCACAGCAGATGCAGTGTGAACAGCAGGCTTATCAAGGTTAAGTTTGGGTGGGGTCTCTACCATTTATTATCTGTGGAGACACTGAAAAAAATCACTGAACCTACTGGAGAGTGTTTCTGTGTCTATACAATAGAGACACTAATACTTCATTAAAATCTTTTCCTTTAACACAATGAGATAATACATGTTACTTTGTAAATTTCAACTCATATAATTTAATATCAGTAATAATAGTAATAGATGTTTCTTCTGTTGACATCAACCAAGATGGTACAGAATTTTAAGATTAAAGGTAATTTATGCAATATCTTTCCTCCAATCTACCCTGTTCTTAAATATTAACATCCAACGTGGGCTCCCTTGTCACTCACATCATAGTGTTTAACAATAATTTGGGTTGTCAAAATATGTGATGTGATATATCTAATATATACATATATATTAGAGGTTGAAGGCACTATTCAGCCTGAGTCCTGCTAGGGAATAAGTGTCTCATACTATGGCCAAGTTTCACAAAGGTTTGCCGCACTAACACTTGCACAGCCTGTCCCCTGGGGTTTGGTGACTGAAGTGGCTGGACCCCTGAAGCCCGTGTAGAAGCACACTGGAATGGCATCGTGGAATCGCTGACGTTCCCTAGCACCTCCTACACATGGTACCCGCAATTACAAGTGCACCTCACTGTTATTACAGATGCTTTGTTACCTAAAAAGCAAGCTTAAAGAGAGGAAAAAAGAGCAAAACAATTCATTTGCTATCTAATTAAAGTCATTATAAACAGCCTCCAGGTGCTTAACCTTTTTTCCTCTAGAATCCCAATCTTTCAGCTGAATGCTCAGATCTGGAGCTTCATTGAGGTTTTTCTTAATTGCCTTTCCATCACTAATGGGATTCACTTCATTATTACCTCTGCCAAAAGCTGTCTTCAACTTGCAGCCTCCATGCTGAGCCATTTACATGCCTATTTATAATTTATCTTTTTACTAACTACTAATGTCACACCACCTCACAGTTTAGGAAGCTAAATTGGAGTTGCCCCCTCTAATTGGGAAGCATTGTCTTAAATTTTACACACACACACACACACATAAATACACACATGCATATATATTTTTTTATGGATCTATAAACTCTCTTCCTGAACTCCTCCCTCTCTGTCCATTTGTCCCCTTTACTGCCTGCTTCCTCCCTTTCCTCCTTTGTTCTCTCCCTCCCTTCCTCATCCCCCTTTCTTATCGTGTCATTTCCCATGTCCTTTCTCACAATATCCTCACAGAGCCATGGCGCTAGTTCCACCATGTCTACAACGGCCTCACCACTAGTGTTATTGAGCAGCTAGCATACCATCTGGTTTTACTTAATCCCAACAAAAGTCTGTGAACTAGATGTAATGATACCTATTTAATGGCGAGGAAATGAAGGTCAAGAGAGAAAATAAGATGAAGAACTCCCATATGCACAAGTAGGCTTTCCACCCAGCCCGTCACCTCTGGAAAGAGCTGACTGGGACCATAGGAATCATGTGGATATAAGAGAAGGGGGACTCTCCAGAGGATGCCAGTGCTTGTCCTGGACTCTCAGGGAGTCAGTGGAGAAGCAGCAGCAGGAAGCCAGACCGGCAAACTTGTTTCTTCCATCGCTATTTTACCAAATCCCCTTGACCAGCATATTAGGTAAGAATCACTGTGGTCCAGCCAAGGCAAATGTGTTAGCACAGGGAGTAGGTCTGTGATGGGACAGGTTCAGGAAGAGGACAGCAGTGCTAGTGGGGCTGTAGTAATTTTTCTTGGCTTGTTGGCATGCAGCGTATGGTCTAATAAATTGTATTTTCTCTGTTAGGTAAGAGGAAGGAGCTCTGTTGCACGTGAACAAAGAGGAGCCGGTGTAGAGCGTTGAGGAGAACATGGAGACGGTGTAGAGCGTTGGGGAGAACATGGAGATGGTGTAGAGCGTTGGGGAGAACATGGAGATATTTTGGGAAAATTCAAGACACCTAACCACTTTAGGCAGTTTCTGATCCCATGTCTACCAAAGCTTCACTGACCACGTGTCTGCATGTGTGTGTGTGCGCTAGTGGCACAGAAAACCAGAGAGATGTGTATTGACTAGCCTCTGCCCTCAAAGAGTTTGCAACTCAACTGGAAAACTAATACTAACACTAAAATAATGAACAAGATGCAGTTAAAAATTTTAAAGAAAATGTAATAGGGGAAAGGTTAAGTAAATTATAGTTCACCTCCTAGAACAAATATTATGAAGACTATGGAAATGGTGATTATGCAAATATTTTTGAATGCTTATTATCTGCAAGACTCTGTTCCTGGTTAAATAATAGTAAACAAGATATGGTGCCAGCTTTTCAGTAATTTTAATCAAGTGTGAAATGTGTTATCTTGAGGTGAACACTGGAAGCAATTAGAGCATAAAGAGGGAAAAGACACCCATTCTCACTTTCTTGATAAAGTAACATGCAAGCTGAAACCTGGGGGATAAATCAGATTTAGGCAGGAGAGATGGCTATTCTCTTTTTTTGGCTTCCCCTTCCCTATTTCTTCTCAGTCCTAGCCTGGCCTGCTGCTCTGTGCCCCAGTGGATGGCATCTGCAGAATGGAACACTGGTGCTTCCTTGCCCTTTGGCTTCCTGTTGGGTCATAGCCAATGAGACATGCCAACAGGAAACGAGAGGGCTGATAGAGAGAGAAATTGGGTGTTTCCACCTGCTCTCTCCTTGCTGTGATAGCACATCTCTATCTGTTTCTTCTCCTGACAATAGTTCCAGCCAGGTGCACCCCCTCCCCCACCAGTATTCCAGGTTCTGATTCTCCACTGGCCCTAAACTACTTGGCTCTTGGGGAATAAGAATTTCCCATCTTGCTAGTTTCTGAGCATCCTCCTATTCTTTTCCTCACCATCATTTTCTTGTTCCCTTAAGCCTGCCTAATCTTCAGTAATGGGTGCCTATGTTAAAGTCTCCTCATTTGAACAATTAGGGGTGGATTCTGTTTCCCACTGGCAAACTGGCTGGTATACAAGATGAAGGCAATGTAAGAGACGGGTTGGGAAGAGGGTAGCATTCAAGAACAGTGTGTTGCCCAGGGCGGACAGAGAGTGGAAGACAACAGCAGGGTAGAGAGAAGTGAGACTGACGGGGAAAGCTGAGCACAAAGGGCTTTGCACATTGTACCAAAATGCAGAAAATGCTTTAATATATTAGGTAACAGTAAAAAAAAATTTAAAATATGTACATTATAATTTTAACCATATTATACCTATAAAAAGAGTAAAATTATATCAAAATAACAACTGTGTCTGTCTTATGGGTTGTGCAATAGAGGACGTTTCTTTTTTCTCTAGTGAAATTTCTGAAATGGATTATGTTGACTTTATGAATTTTAAAATACACTTTTTTTTAGAGCAAATACCCTGAAGAGCTTATTATTTGAAAGCCCCTTGAGAACATAAAATGAAATGCACATTCTTGCTTAGTTTACAGCCTTCCTCACTGATTCTACAATTCTGTGTACATGGGCAGCCAGCACCTCTCCAGTCCAGGCCACCAAATGGGCTGTGGACAATGAACTGTGGCCAATGGAGATTTCACAGTGGAGACCATGAGGAGGGATCTTTCTATATGAAGGCTGGTGATAGAAAAACAAAAGTTTCCTGAAAACAGCTTGCTTTACTAACAATCTCAAAATCAGAACATCTCAGGAAATAGAACATTTACGAAGAAGATGTGCCCATATGCTAAGCAACTTTTGAGTAGGTTCGTAGAAGAAGAAATAGCAGTCTATAACACATGAACACAGCTTGGCCAGACAGCAGCTGTGCTGTAAGAAGGGCGTGGGCAGTGCTCATCCCAGTGCAGTGCAGGACCATGCTGTCTCAGCCAAGGAACGTTGTCTATTACCTCCCCACTGGCAACAGTGGTAATAACAATGACCACAAGAATCCCATACAGTGAATGTTTATTACCATTACTTCCTTGACGCAAAAATTATATTTCTCTTTGTTTTGAAAAAAAATCTCATGATCAATGTGCATATAGAATTCTGCTACATTTTTTTGTTTTTTTGTTGTTTGTGTGTGCCTGAAAAGTTGCTACTAACTTTGAGAATAACTTACAATTAGTGACGTTTAAGAATCAAGAGACATCTGGCTGGTGTAGCTCAGTGGATTGAGTGTGTGCCTGAGAGCCAAAGGATCGAGGTTCAATTCCCAGTCAGGGCACATGCCTGGGTTGAAGGGTACATCCCCATTAGGGGGCATGTGAGAGGCAACCACACATTGATGTTTCTCTCCCTCTCTTCCTCCTTCCTTCCCCCTCTCTCTAAAAATAAATAAATAAAATCTTTAACAAAGAAGAATCAAAAGGCAAGAGTGTGCCAAAGATTATGCTAAGCTCTTCATTTATGACACTTGTTCTAATTCTCACAACAACTCTATGAGGTCTCTAAGGCTATTATTATTTTACAGGTGGGAAAACTGAGGCTGAGGGAGGATAAAGTATTTGCTGAAGATGACAGGGCTACAAGTTGTAGTGCTAAATTAAAATCCCAATTGTGGTTCATCTAACTGTAACATCCGTGCTTTAACCACTTTTAGCCATTAACTATAGTGGGGTAGAGAGCTTCAAGTAAGAATATGATGTAGGATTACAATTTGAATTGTCCTTATTCTGTTCTCTTTCATCAACCATCCTTCTATTAACTACTTTGTAAATTTGCTCACAAAAACAGGTGAATTTGTGAACTGATGTATGCTGATTTAAATCTCTGCTTCTTACATAGGTCACTGTGAAATAGTGTGTTTGTATTCTGATCTTATACATCAGTCTCCATGGGTTTGGTTAATGTGGATCTATCTCTAAGAGAAGAAGCCACCTTCACAGACAGGTTCAGCTAGGTGCTTTTTTGAATCTCCCTCTCCCTGCCCCTAGTTTTGGGCATCTCTTTTGAGCTCTGTATTTCCAGAGGCATTGTACCTGGGACTTCAGCCTGGTCAAAAGGAGAGCACATTTATAAGTATGCATGGATAGATGAATTGAGCTATTTCTTTACCAGGCTATGAAATGTTAGCACAGGTAGAATCTTCTAACTCTTAGAAAAAGACATTTCCTGACATGGGAAAAATGTGGAGAGCAGCTCCCAGTGTTGACATCATCTGTGAGAGGCAGAGACAAAGAACTCAAACAGTTCCCAAACTTTAGGATCTGAGATCCTTGTTCTATGCAGTAGAGGTGTGGATTTATGGTACAACAGGGAGAATAAAGCCTGTGATGAACAAGGCAGGCTCCTGGGAGCTACTCTACCATCTAGTTTCCTGTGGATTCTTTTGTTTCTCTCTCCAGACTCCGCTTGTGGGGCCAAATCCAGCTGGAGTACAAATGTAGCTACTACTATTCAGTAAGCCACATGCAAAAAAGGCCAATGGACAGTCATGGTGTGCCTTGGGGCACCCGTCCTTAATATTACTGTGGTGATCAAACACTGTAGGAAGGAGGTATGTCTCATAGGGAAGACAACTGGACTTAGAGTTCTGACAAGCAAGGTGACTCAGCAATGCTTCTCAGGGGTCAACTATCAGTTCTACCACTAAAAGTCTGTGTGATCTTGGACATGTTTTTCCACCTGTCTGTCTTAATTTTATCATATGTAAAGTAGATTAGATGAGGCATATTTGCTGGAGTTAATTTGTTGCTAGATGACTGAAAATGCATGGGTACCTGCATTAGACATATATAAGCAAAACATGTTACTTCCTTTTTAAATTCTTCTACTCAGTCCATTCTCATTTCTTACATGAGAACATGTCGAGAGAGGACCAATGGTTTTACCAATGTCACACAGCTGGAGTATTTGTTTCTTTGTTGCTGTTGTTTGTAGTGTACCAGAAAGCTCACGGGATCAGGAAGAAATGGGTTTAAATCCCAACTTTTCTCCTTAAGGTGATTCTGGGAAAGTTACCTCTCTAGGCCTCAGTTTCCCCACAGATATAAGGGAAGGATAATAATGCTGCTCTTCCTGAATCCCTGGCACGCACTCATTTTATATTCTGCTGAGAAAGAAAAATGGCCAAGCTAAGCAGTGTAATAGAAGTCTCCCACAAATATCTTGTCTTCACAGGGCTGCACCTGTGGTGTTAGGGACATCATGAGAGCCCTCCAGGAAGTGTGCATGACTCAGTCTTAAGAACTTGAACCACAGGCGTTCAGGCCAGCTTGCCTTCTGGACTTACACTGCCAGTATAAACCCCATCTCCAACAAAAAGCAAAAGCCAAAAAGCAAAACACTCTCCAGCAGAAAATTTAAAGTAGGCTCAGATGGATAGTGCCTCCATGTGACGAGTAGAGCAAACTTCTAGGGAAGAACTTTAACAGCAGCCCACTGGGATTTTAAGCCATTTAAAAATCCATTCTAAATTCAAAGATGTTGAACTATGAAAAGATATGCATCTTGGAAGTGATGAAAGATGATAGATATGGTAGTATCTCTCATATGACTATTATAAGGAATAATGGGCGCCTATACACACATAGGTACATGTGTTTATGTGTATCTTAACTGCGGCCTTGGGTAGGTCACTTAGGAGGATTAGATCTGTAGTTCTTAAGATCCCCTTTACTTTTGCTTTAGTGATTCATCTTACGATAGACATGTGCTTTTATTTATTCACAATGATTTTGTTCTGTCAGGTTTCAAGTTCAAAAATCAAGGCATCCTTGATTATACTTGAAATGCCCCACAAAATTTTAATAGCTCTTTTCTCTGAAGACTTAAGAGAAATCAGAGTTTCTACTTAATTCCTTTTTTTCACCTGTGGTTTCTGATCTAATCACCTGTGCATGATCTCCTTTAGCATTGAGATATATTACTATGCCAACCATCACCTGCTCTGAAATTCAGTTCTGGACAAAGAAGGCAAAGGAATCCCAGAAGAAGCCATTTTTCCATGTCTGGATTCTCATAATGAGGGTGGTAATCAGCTTTCAACCTTTTGTTTTTATGCCACAGTAAGAGATTTCTTGAGGGGTTTATTCATTAAAAACCACAAAGGGGGCATATCTGCTTTTCTTATCCTAACTAATTAGAAACAGACAAAGGAGCTTTTTTTGGAGGGCTAAGGAGCAGAGTGTTGAGGAAAAGTGAGGAATCAGCAAGTCTGTAAAAGAACAGGACTCCCATCCTTGCAACACGCCAGTGCTTTCCTACAATGCTATCTGCTTTCCAATTCCCTCGCTCAGGTGGGTTGGCGGGACTAAGAGCAGCATGTGAAAGCAAGATTAGAGTTTTGGAAGGAAGTCACTTTCAGAAGGGATAATCTCAAAATCTTTTAACCAATCACACATGACCCAATATAGAAGAGCTCTTCTGAAAGTAGGGGCCCTGGGCAGGAAGAAGACTAATGAGGAAGATTAATGGTATAGAAACATGTATTCATTCATTCATCCAGCAACAAGTTACTGAGTCCAATGGGAATGCCTGATACCGTGCTAGGTGCAGAGGAGTGGAGTAAAGTCCCTGTGCCTCTCCGTAGGTACCTTTCTGTCTGACCACCTTAACGACACACACTAGCAAAGGGAGGAAGGCTTCTGTGCTTCCCCAAATGAATCAGTATAACCTTCCTTTCTTCTTTCCTTCATTTGTCAGTTCAACAAACAGTTGATCACATGCTATGTAGCCAGCATGGCCTCCCAGAAAATATACAATCTAGTAAAACTATACAGTTTTGTTTCCAGGATATGCTACATGGTTTAGCCTTTAGACTTTTTATTCAATATGCTGAACATTAGAAAATTATTTGATGTGAAATTCAAGTAGCTATTAACTATTTTAATATAATGACACTAATTTCAACAGAAAGTCTAAGAAAATGTCAAATGATTAGTGTGTAACTGTTTTTCATAAATAAGTTGATTATTAACTTTTTTTAAATGGAAAAAAGTGAGCGTTTTGCATAATTCCTGATATGAGTGGCAAGAAAATTAGATATTAAGTTAAATGCTGCTTAAAAATATATGATTTTTATGAAGCTTCACTTTATATTTCATCTGAAAGGACCTTGAAGATTGAGTTTAAGGGAGGAACACAGGAGTTAATACTAGAAAGCATAGGTTCAAGGCTGTGATGACAACTGCCACCGTTGCATTAAACACTCTGAATGACCACGCTCCTCTGTCAAACACTGGAGTTAGTTTGCCTCTTCCACTGTTTGTGGTTGTTAGAAGAACCAAGAGGAGATAATATATCTGAAATACATTAAGACTTTCGTTTTGGTTAGGATTTTTATTATTGGGTTTCTATAATAATACACAGTAGAAAAAGGAGGAAAGTTTTGCTTTGTCTCACACTTCCTGCTCTGCTGTAGGCCACATAGAAAATAATCCACACCTAGCCACTGTATGAACTTCCTCTACTATAGATCTTGAAGGTAGTTTCATCCATGGGAGGCCTTCTCCTAAATATTGCATACTTAGCATGTAATGGAGTGAGAAGGGACTTGACCCACCTAACATCGAACCCCAGCTCCTCACCTTCTCAGTTATGGGGCCATGGAAGGACTGCCTAGCTTTTCTAAGCACAGAATCCTCAGCAGGGAAAACAACTAGCTGGAATGGTGCCTGGAACTTCTGAAGTACACACAAGAAAGGCAAGAACGATATGATGCTTCTCTCTTTCAACTGCCTCAGGAAGGAGTATCCTTGGTAGGGGCGATGCCTCTTATGAAAGAAATAACAGAGTGGAAAGAGATAGACTGAAGTAAACTGTGACTGTGTTGCCTAGGTTTAGCTCCTTAATCTCTTTCCTGCTCACTGAATTTGGAGCATGATGCTCTAGCCATTGCTAGTAGCTTCCTCGATATCCACTTTTATCTTCTTTGTTACTAACAAACCCTTAATTAAGTTCAGGGTGTCCATATGTCCAGCTTAAACAACCAAATCCCCCAGGCTCCTCTGCTGTTTGTGACACACACAATTCTTAATGACGAGATATCAATGAAAATCACTCCTTTGGCTTTGGAGAAAACTTTTCCAACCCAGACAGACCCAGCTGGCATTCACCCTTTGCCTTTGATGTTCTTTCTCCCTCTCTGGAACATGGAGGCCAGGATGGAGACTGAGCAGCCACATCGCAATGCCAATACTTCTTGTTGCAGGAGAAAATTAAAATTGCCACTTGGCTAAACTACTGGAGTTGAACTTTTGTTAAATCAAATTAAATGACCCATGAACAAAGCCAGAGAGGGGTAGGATTGAGGGTGGGGGTAGGTGAGGCAGGGGAGAGTGGGAGGGGGGAAATGGAGACTACTGTACTTGAACAACAATAAAAAAAAAAGAGCACGTCTTGTAACGTTGCAATAAAAGCTTTCTTCTAAAAAAGAATGCATATCGTGATATAAGGCCTTTATGAAATAACGCAGTTCTTCAGCATCTGATCCTCACTAAATGTTACTTCCCCTGCTTTCTTGCCAGGATGAAGAACACAGATGAGGACTCGGGGTAGAATCTCTGTTCAGGAGTAAAGGTGCTCTGCAACTATCTGCATTCTGGTTAATGTAGTAGCTAATTAGGGTGCAAAACCAGGAGGTGAAAACAAAGGCCTCAACATCGGGAGAGACTAGTGGTACACGCTGTGCCCTCCGTTTTACAAATGAGGACACAGACTTGGCAAGGGTGAGTAACTTCCCCAGGCTGCGATCAGTACATAATCGTCACTGAAGATTTAACCCAAGGGCTATCTGATACTGATGACTATATGCCCTTTCTATTGTGCCCTTCAGCAGGGGAACAGAATGTCCCAGAAGATACATATTTTATAGTCTGACTCTTATGGTGTATTTTAGATTTCTGTAGGACTTTCACTTTTCCAAAAAATGTGTGTGCAGGGGAGGGGATAGAAACCCTTTGTCTTTTTCACATTTTGTCTCTTCTGAGTGTTTCCAGGCACATGGGGGAAAATGCTCACAGTTTTCAAAGGCTGAAGGTGTTGAAGGGTTAGACACAGACAATTACACCAGGCCTGGGCTCTCATGGTTGTGCAGGTAGCCAAGGACCTGAAGATGATGCTGCTGAAGTGATCACCTAGGGAGTGTTGTGCAGCCTGGACTCTGCGGGTGGACCATTGAGAACACTTGGGCAGAAAAACAGAGCTCCCTGTTTTTACCAACTGTTTGATTAAATTACTTAACGTTTCTGTGCCTCCGTTTGCTCAAATGTAAAGCAGATATAATACCTAATTCATAAAGCTGATGTACAGAGTAAACAAATTAATCTGATTAAAATTCTCAGTCTAGTGCCTAGCACATAGTAGGTATTCAAGAAAACTTAGTATTTGTTTGCACTATTTTTAGCCTTTAGTTTTCTAGTCAACAGTAAGAAGTAGAAATAGCTTTACTATCAGAAAAAAATAAGCATGTTATAAATATGCAGGAGAAAAATCAAAGCTATGTGTCCACATGTTTATGGAAAAAGAAAGCTGATGAAAACTAAGCATCTCAGCTGTTTCTGAGTTTTCTCATTAACATTTGTTTGCTCTTTTTGATTCCTTTTGTTTTCTGCTAGCAGACAAGTGGTAGCAGGTGCCAAAGTTTAAGAAAAAATATGGGAGAAAAATTTAAACGAGATCATAAATATTTATTTATTAACCCTTTTGTTCCCTGCAGATTATGTGAGGGTATGAATGCGAAGAATGCAACTCGGGAAACCAATCGTCTTATGCAGACAAGTCCTGTGTTGGGCTTTTAGAAGGCTGAGCTGAGGCTGGGCAAACGAAGGCAGATGAAAAGCTTCCCAGTGGTACCTGAGGCACCAGGTGAGGGGTTTTAACAAACTAGGCTGGACATAGGGTGACCAATTATCCAGGTTTGCTTGGGGACTTTTCTGTTTTTAGCACTGAAAGTGTCACATCGCAGTAAATGCCTTAGCACTGGAAAACTAGCGTGTTTGGTCACTCTAGAAAGAATTAGATTGAGCAGCAGGCAGAACACCAAATGTAACTTGACATGAAAATCTGCAATAGACGTCCAACTCTCATCCCCACCCTCCACCTTGGACCCTTACTGACTGCTAACGGGAACTAGCCACAATTTCTCCGCAGACAAGCCTAGTTGGTCAGACAGAGAAAAATGACAAAGGGGCAGTGGCTGTTTCTCTTCTGCTGACTCTTACTTCTTATTCTTTGTTATTTGCAGAATGCATCCAGGGGTGTATTTTCCTCTCTGTAATGAAAGGCTGACCTGTACAGACAGCTGTGGTGGCCGTAGCAAGGCAACACAGCTCTTGAAAACAGAATTGATGTCGTTACCCAGGTATCAAGTACAAAGTAGATAGAATACATTCAAAGTGACTGTCTACATGGATCCGATAAATACAATAACAGAGAAAAAACTTATTTGATCTAGAAAATGTAATCTGGTATATTGCAGGGAGCCTAGAAAAATAATTTTATTTTAATTCTCACCTGAGGACAGGCCCATTGATTCTAGCGAGAGGGGAAGGGAGGGAGAGAGCGAGGGAGAGAAATGTTGATGTTAGAGAGAATCAATCGGTTGCCTCTGGAACACGCCCCAGTCAGGACAGGGCCAGTAATCGAACCCACGACCTTTCGGTTTCTGGGACAATGCTCCAACCAACTGAGCCACACCAGCCAGAGCAAGAACAATTTTTTAATAGCCTTTTTTTTTTTTTGAGCAGTTAGAATGTGCCGTGCACTTACGTGGGCTCGCATTTAATCCTTCAGAAACCCTGCGAGGTAGTATAGTCATGAATAAACTCAGGCTCAGTGACAAGTTTGCGGGAGAGGAACGTGGTTTTCAGTTTGAACGGTGATAAGAAATAGATAAATCACTTTGGATATGTCATGTAGCCGCAGCAAACCTCTTTACGTCAATCTTTAAAACGGGCCGTCCTTATTTCTCAAGGTACGTTTCAGGATTAGATAAGAAAATAAACATGAATGTACTTTATAAAACGCTATCCAGATGTAATTATGTCTCTTCACACACACATACGCATACAAACACACACACTAACACACACATACTAACATGCCAAGTACTTTAAGGAAATTAATCTTACCAACAAAGCCAACCAAGAAAGGATGTGGGATTGGGAACCATGGCTTTAGCTTTGGACACAGTCCCGTCACATCCTCTTCAAGGCTCTCCAAAGAAACCTCCGAGGAAGCGTATAAAGTGCTGCCTCGCAGGTGCTGTGTCCCTTCTAATGGGAAATTCCACACCCCACGCTGGCTCTACGCCACCGTTCCACATGTACACATCTCAGTTTTGACTGTTTACCTATCTATCGGAAGTGTAGAAACAACTAAAATACTTGTGCTTAGAATACAGATTAAATTCTATGTGTTTGCAAATGTTAGTGAGGATGTGTTATCTCACAAAGATAAATGGTAAAGTTCTAATTTGTATTTGATATCTTGTGGGATTTTGTTCTCAATCTTTTCAATTTCACACAATCATTATGTAGTGATTCTCTTTTTTTGCAGTGGGAAAGCAGATTGTTTTAATACTTGAGTATATCTCACTTCTGTCATATACAATGAGGTTTCTGTATACTAGAGCAGATAAAAGGACGGTAACTTCTAGGCAAATTGGCATTTGAAGAAAGACTTCAATGCTTGATTTTTAAAGTTTTGCATTTAAAGTACCTGAAATGCTATTTTATAAACTTAAACCAACAAGTATTATATTCATGTCTACTTCAAAAGGAAAAAGAAAATCTGAAAAGTCCTAGCTTCTTTATACTAAATACAAAAAAATATTAGTTTTTGAAAATCTACTCATTTTTAAAAAGGTCATCTAAAGTTCCTAGCAATAGAAGTACTGTTTTGCCAATGGCAAAACAAATATCAAAGGCTTTATTATGTTGAAAACTAAGATCTCAGAGGGGCTGAGAGAATTTGAATTAGACACACATATTCTCTTAATTTTTTAAGGCTTGAAATACACATCTTAAAATCTCAAGGTTGTATTATTCCAGAAGCTTCCTAATATCTTTAGTGTATTGGCTAATGTAAGTAAGTGAGACTACTCTTGAGACCATTGAAAGGAAGTATGGTTGCTCCCTAGGGATGTTTATCAAATAAGGGAGGGCTAAGAAAATCACAGGAATACTCGTATATATGCTTTAACCACTGCTCTCCCCTACATATAGATGGAATTTTTCCCTTGTATCTAGTTCTATCGCCAACCCCTCCTGTCTGCCCTGCCACCCCAAGTCCTTATTATTTAAGACATTGTGTCAGGGAATCACAGCCTCCTGTGATTGAAAGGGACCTTAAAATCATCTAGTTCAATTTCCTTTGCAGACCTTCAATTCTTTCTATAGCCTACGGGTCATCTGGTCATCTGGCTGGTAAGGAAGGGCTGTCCATGATGAGGAGTTCCTCACTTTCAGGGCAGCCTAGTTCTTTGGGTGGTTATTACTGAGAGCATTCCCTGTTAGCCTGAGTTGCCATTTGTTTTTTATATCCTTCCTCTCTTCTTCTTCTTTTCCTTTTCCTCATTTCCATTCCATTTTTCTTTCCTTGCTTTCTCCTTTCCCTCCCCATCTGTCCTGTCTTCTGTCCTTCCTTCTTTCCTTTCTTCCTACTAGTAATATCCAATGTCTCTATCTGATTAAATTTTTTAAAATCTCTGGAAAAATTGAGTAGGGAACTACCTTTACTTGCTAATCGCTACCTACTAATAACAAAAAGAAAACATCATACTTAAATATAAAAATATAGGATAATTTCCTTTTAGGTTGGAGACATCATACATGTTCCATTTATCACTAAGGTTGTTTAGTGTGCACTGGACAGGGCACAATTCAGTAAAAAAATGGAAGAAATAAGAAATTTAAAATTGGAAAGAAAGAGTCAGAAGTATAATTAGATAGAGATCACAAATGTATATAGGATATCAAAGAGAATCAGCAGAAAAACTTTTGAAACTAATTAGAAAACATCAACAAAATTTTTGGCTACACGTTCAATTAAATATATGCAATTAAGAGTGTCCCTCTATACCAACAACCGACCATAAAGTTCATGAAGTTTATGTTGTAAAACCACTTACAACATAACCAAAAATATGCTAAAGTATCTAAGAATTAAATTAATACAGAATAACCACTTTAAGAAGATTAAATAATGTACATTTCAAATAAAAGACTTAAAAGGAGACTTAAATAAATAAATACTCTTACTATGTATGGATAGCATTCCCTAACCTTGTGAAAAGATAAGTTCCCCCCTATGTTCAATCTATCAACTTAACGTACTTTCGTTCAAACTTCCAGTGGTGTTTTTGAAGCACAATACAAAGATGTCTTAAACATATAATGAAAACTAAGATGATATTAAAAAATAAGAACAAAGTTAGGCACTTCCCTTATCACATATTAAGAAATATTATAGGATACTTCTGCTCCCAACCAAGATGGAATAGCAGGGACTGGACTTATTCTTCTGTTTAAAACAACTGAGGGACAAGTAAATAAAAAAATATGAAACAAGGGTTTTCAGAACTTGGCCGTCAGGCAGTGCAGGACCAGGAAAAAACATAGAGAGCTCAGTCTGCCTGGAGAGAGCTTCCAGACCACAGCCCTGAGAAAGAGAACCCAGGCAGACCTCCTGGGACCCTGAATTGAGGAGCCAAAGCTGGGAGTCTGAGATGCCAAAGTGGCTAAAGTTTTCAGTACACAGCCCTGGAGAGGAGAAAGCTGCCCAGAGGAGTACTCAGTATCTGCAGAAGGTCCCTAGAGTCTTCAACTGAGTTTTCGTAAGAACATGTCTGTGAGAAAACGACAGGAGGCTCAGAAAAAACAGCAGGAAGCATGGATGATCCTGGGGCTTGATGGTGACAAGCTAACCATGGATTAACCACCCTCCTGGGGGTCACATGGGACTGTGTGCAAGTATCACACAATCGCTTAGTAAAATGTGTCAGGAAAAATGAACTTCCCACCCTTTCTAAAATCATATATGACAGTAAATTTAAAATAGATTAAAAATAATATAAGGTTCTTAAAATTGTCTGATTGCTTTCATGGTGTTGAGGTGTGGAAAAAAATTCTTAAACAAAATTTTTTAAAAATTATAAAAGTTTAAAGAAAAATTTTCTGTATTTTATTAAAAGTAAAGTTTCCTATTGGGAAAGAATATCACAAGCAAATAATAGATTGGTGAAAATATTTCAATGACCTAACCTGAATAAAAACAATTCTCAGAATTTAAAGTACCTTCTACAAATCAGAAAACGTTAATGGCTAATAAGTTGAGATTTTCAATAACAGTAACAGTAAAATAAATGCATGTTTTTTACAATGGTAAACACACAATGTATACTATATTCTCAAAATTTAAATTTAGTTAAGTAATATATTTTTTCAAATATCATAAAGTTACAAAAAGGTATTTATAATGAAAAGTCTTTTTAAAAAAAAGTCTTCCTCTCTCTCCAATCCCATAGCTACACACTGCTGCCTTCACCTCCTAGACAATAGTTGTTCCTTTCTTCTGTCTCCTTCCAGAGCCATTTATGGGCTATATAGCAAATACAAACATTGTTTCCACTAGTATTAACTTAACAATACCTCTCAGAGATCTTTCCATATCAGTGCTCGTAGAGTTTTCACAGATTGTGTTTAAAAAATTGTTGTAATGACTGCCTGTTGAGATGTCCACAGAACAATACATGTTTCCAAATAATACATTTAAATATTCTCAATAGAGAACTTGGTAATTACATTATTTTATAGTTATATTACAAAATTCTATAAATCTTTTAAAAAAGAATAAGGGGTCTTTTCTCATAGAAGTTCTCCTTTACTTAGAAAGTAGCTTTATGTATAGTAAATATATGAGTGGTAGCTTCCATCTTTGACACTATTCAGTGCTTCACTGCTGGATAATGATGCTGTACCAAACAAAAGCTCCGTAAGGGGGTGGGTATTTTGCAACTTCGTTCCTGACATATCCCCAACCACTTGGATATTGCCTAGTCAATAGTAGGCTCTGAACAAATATTTTTAAATAAGTTCCTGGTACTCACAGCATCTGCAGAATGCATTGCTTCGGTTAGAATGTCTGTCTGTTGGTAATAGCCATTCTAATAGGTATGAGGTGGTGTCTCATGGTGGTTTTGATTCACATTTCCCTCATAGCTAGTGAAGTTGAATATCTTTTAATATATCTTTTGGCCATTTGTATGTCTTTTGGGGATAAGTGTCTGTTCAGGTCCTCTGCACATTCTTTTATAGGATAATTTTTGTTGTTGTTGAGTTGTATGAGTTTTTATATATTTTGGATTTTAACCCCTTATCAGAGGCATGGTTTGCAAACATCTCCCATTTGGTCATTTGCTTTTATGATGTGTTGATGGTTTCTTTTGCTGTGCAGAAGGTTTTTAGTTTAATAGAGTCCCATTCAATTATTTTTGCTTTTACTTCCTTTGTATTTGAGGTCAAATTTATAAAGTCTTCTATAAGACCAAGATCCCTAAGTGCTGGAGAGGTTGTGAAGTAAAAGGAACTCTCATACACTGCTGGTGGGAATATAAATTGGTACAGTCACTATGGAAAACAATATGGATATTCCTCAAAAGTATAGAGTTACCATAGGACCCAGCAATCCCCCTTCTGGGTATCTCCCCCCAAATTTTGAAAACATTTATTCATAAAGATATACAATGTAACCTAATGTTCATTGCAGCATTATTCATGATGACCAAAAATGGAAACAACCAAAACGTCCTTTGATGTGCGACTGGATAAAAAGATGTGGTACTTGAATACAGTGGTACCTCGGTACTCAGCATTAATCTGTTCCGGAAGTCATGGCAAGTGCCAGAACCCACAAGTACCACACTGCTTGTGAGCTACCCTGAGACTGACGCATTGACCTCTGTCTCATCATGAGAGAGGGGCACCACGTGGCAAGCAAGCACAGAGTGTCAAAACATTTTTTTCTTGTTAAAATGTGATGAGTACAGGGTTTGACGAGTTCTGAAGCCAATGAGCACCAAGATACGACTGTACTGTGGAATACCGCTCAGCCATTAGAAAAGCTGAAATAATGCCCTTTGAACAACATGAATGAATCTTGGGAATATCATGCGAAGAGAAACGGGACAGACAGAAAAAGTCAAGAACCATAAGATTTCAATCCATCTGTGGAGTAAAAAACTGAAAACAACAAACAAAGAAGATAAACACAAACTCATAGACACAGACAACAGCATGGCGGTTACCAAAGGGAAAGGGGGTTGGAGGGTAGTAAAGGGTAAAGGGTTTCAACCATAGGGTGACGGAAGGAGACTTGACTTGGGGTGGTGGTCACACAATGCAATATACGGATGGTGTGGTATAGAATGATACACTTGAAACCTCTACAATTTATTTTAACCAATGTCACCCAATAAATTTAATAAACCTAAAAAAGAATGCCTGGGCCTAAGGGTGCGTAACAATGGAATTTTGAAAGGCATGCCCAATTGCTTTCACACAGGTTGTACTAACTTGAATACCACCAACTCATGAGACTGTTCTTTTCACATGATTGTGTGTATGGTGTGTTTTAAATTTCACTGGTTTTGTGTATCTGATAGAAAATATATGTATGTATTGTCGGTGGGAGTGGGTATATATATATACATGCAACAACTACAAGTTACCACCTTATAGTTATTAAATGGAAAAATTAGAAAATTTTAAATGAATGTGAAAAATGGCTCTTTTATTCTGCTAGAAAAAGTATAGTGTGCCAGAAAAACTTGCAAGCATCGTAGAGAACCTAATTGAAGTGCCGTTTGAAATCGAGTGTGTATATACCTTAACACAACTATTTGCCATGCCAGTAATTGGTTTTGGTATCATGTATGATTCAATCTTTGTCAACAGGCCTGAAAGAAAATCTTCTGAGAAGCATCTGGAAATTATTGCTTTTCTTTAAGAAGGGACTTACGGAAAGAATACTTATACATCTGCCAATGGCTGGCCTGTCTCCCAGTGATTCTCGCGGGCTGACACTGCAAGATCGGGGCAGTGCTGTACCGGTCAGGCAGAGCAGAGATGAGACAGGTATGCATGTGTGTGTGTGTGGAGGGGGGGGGGTGGAGGTGTTTGAGGAGGGTGGGTGGAGGTGTTTGAGGATATGGTCCAGCCTTGGAACTATTCTGTATTCATACAAATGTGACGTGAGACAATACCTTTATTTATTGATTAAACTATTGCAGTTGCCTTTTTAAAGTTCATGTGGCCAATCACATCCAAATGAGAGAACTCATTTAATTTATGTTGATTTTCTAGATGTTTAAACCAAGGCAGGCCCAGAAAGGTACTAAGGAAATATCCAAAATTTACACAGCTGTAACTATAGGTTAGTCTAGAAATGACTAAGTCAGCTGAGTAACAGGTAGAGTTTCCTAGCCGAGTAAGTAAAAATATATTTCTCAGACATGACTATCAAATTCTGAAGCCAGCCATAATGTTTTTAGTGCTTTCATATTTGGTCCACCATGCTGGGTAAATTTGGTAAAATGACCCAGTAGAGAGGGCTGGGAATTGCAGTCAAATGATCTAGATTCACGTCCCAAATTTTCTCCCTGCTGGCTGTGAAGTCGGATAAGCCATTAAACCCCTTTGAGGTTCAGATTCCTCCTTCGTGCAGTGGAGACAACAGGGACTTCTCCCAGTGGCTTCTGTGCTGCTGAGAGACCCGTTTTACGGCTGGGATCACGTGGGGACCTGAAGGCGAACCACAAAACGCTGTAGCTCACGGAGCGAGCGGCAGCTCTACTGTTGATTTTCCAACCTTGAGCGCTAACATACATTATTTTAACCCCCTCAGTCTGACTTGTCATAATGCCTAGGGAGATTTAGGACAAAACAGATATTATCTAGCTTTGGGGGTCAGTTGATTTTTATTACATATGTATTTTTTTTCTCCTAGTTTTCTGTACAGAACACGTACAACTTTTGCAATCATAAAGAAACCATAAGTATTATTGGAAATAATTAGCACAGCTCTTCCTAGTACAGGTGATTTGTGCTTCCCTTTCAGTGGCCTGGTGTGTTCAGGTTTGATAAGAAAATTGTTTCTCCAAAGGTTACTTTCATTTATATGTTGCATGTATCTATGTGAAAGGCAAGAAGTTACCATTTAACACAATTTGTTTATATACATTTCGGTTTTAGCAGCCCAGGAGCCCAGAACCACAGACAATAGAAAAAAAAATCTTAAAGTGAAATATTTCTATGCTAGGACATATTTTATAACTACTTATATTTCTACAATGATTTATCTGTTCAAAAGCAATTTTATATCCATTAAGTTGTGTTATAGTTATCATTTTTATATGTAGTTAGGATAGGTATTTTTATGGTTGCTTTTGTTCATAATGCTGATGTTCCTCCCTGCCCCCCTCCCCCAAGAAATAAAGTTACAGAAAAATTCAGTTGTCCAAAATGACGCAGCTATGAAAAGTAAAAGCGGAATTTCGAACTCAGGTTTACTTCTAAGTGAACTGAACTGTTCACTAGAATAGTCATGAGAAAAACAGCAAACACTTATTGTTCCCCTAACACACTCTACACAGATTGCCTAATTTAAACCAAACAATGAGCCAGTCAAGGAGGTACAGTTATCCCCATTTTGGATTCAGTGAAAGAAACTAAACCTGAAGAAGTGAGGAGGGTCACTCAGATCAGACAATAAATGATGTAAAGTTGAACTTAAATACAGGTCTGCCTGGCAGTATAGCAGATACTTTTGAATTCTGTGCCCTTCATACCCAAATTAAGTGGCCATAGTGCTATTGTAATGTAAAACAACTGCCTCTCTTGCCTTTTTCCTCTTTATTTCAGCATGGACCTTTACTTTCCTGAATCCGTTCTGTAACAACTGTTGCACTCTGTTATTTTCAGTTTGGTTCCCAGACGGATGTCCGGTCCCCTAAAACAGAGATGTTCAACCTTTTTCACCTCATGACACGCATAAACTAATTACTAAAATTCTGTAGCACCAAAAAATATACTATATTTTTTGCTGGTCTGACAAAAACAAAAGAGGTATAATTTCGATTCATTCATATCAAACAGCTATTGTTGTGTGGGCTGTTGTCATTTTTTCATTTGACAATCTAAGGGAAAAGAAGTCAGTGCCCCTGACTAAAGAGGCAGGTACCGCATGTTCTAAAAACCCTTGCAGCACGCCAGCCGCAAACCGCTGCCCCGGACTGCAGTACAGAAAGACAAAGAGCACTGAGCACACCGGCAGCCCTGGTTACAGGGCTTTTCTGCTGCTTACTTTGTGTAAAAACGACCTGAGAAAGTCAACGGACTACTCTGAGCCCCAGTTCATTATTATAAACTAGCTGGATCAGCACATCTGCCCATATCATAGGTTTATAGTGAAACAAAAGCAGGTAATAAATCTTATCTGTGTAAACTGTAATGTTTATTAAAATGTCTATAATTCATTTACAGTAATAATATTTCATTACTAGAGTAATAATATTAAATGTTCCTATTTGGGGCCCTGAGCTTAACTGATTTACATACATTATCTTTTTTATAACAAAACTGAGAAGTATATTAAATATTCTCCACTTTGCATAATGGAAAACTGAGGTTTAAAATGCTAAATAATCTATCCAAGGACATATACATGTCAATAAAATATGTTCCTTCTCTGTGGTAACCTGATTTATATTAACCAACGACACAGGCTAACTCTGCGGGGTAAGAAAAAAATATGGCAACAAATGGTATTCATCCTGAATAATTTCAGAGAAAGAAGTGATTTAATTACAATACTGCAACACTCTGCCAACACGTCGCTTCTCTCTGGTATGGGAAGGATATAAATACCAGCCAGTCTCTGAAGCCCAGACCGGACAACTTGACCAAGCTGAGGATTAGTTATTTGCTGGAGGCATCAACAAAGGATTTTCCTCACTGCTGCTCAGCATTTTGTATCCAGTATTCATTTATTATCTCAGACGTAAAACACAGTTATTTATTCTGTTTACTCATTAATTCATCTGCATAGGAAATCTGTCCTTTAGGGGGGGTCTTTTAAAGGACAGACTTTTATATATATATATAGTTTTATATATACAGTTATAATTATACACACACATACACACATATAATTTCAGAGGGTTCACAGAATTCCTACAGCCCGTTTATCTTTTTTTTCTTTTTTAAAAATATATTTATTGATTATGCTATTACAGTTGTCCCATTCCCCCCCCCACTCTACTCCATCCTGCTCACCCCCTCCCTCCCACATTCCCCCCCTATAGTTCATGTCCATGGGTCATACTTATAAGTTCTTTGGCTTCTACATTTCCTACACTATTCTTACCCTCCCCCTGTCTATTTTCCACCTATCCTCTATGCTACTTATTCTCTGTACCTTTTTTGATGGTTGCAGACAAGATTAAGAACTCTCGATCTAGACACATTCCAACCCTGTGCAGCTCTTAGGAGGCAGTCTAGGCTTCAGATAGTCTGAGCAAATAAGGGAAACTGAGGCCTAGAGAAGTAGAGACTCCCCCATATGACTTAATAACTGAAAATTATTCTTTCTAGAGAAAAACAAGTTCTTTATATTCTCTTCTTATGAGGAAAGAATCACCAGACTGATTTAAAAAATGTTGGGTATATTTGGTTAAGGCAATCACATTGAAGGCAATTGAAGAAAAAAGATTTAGCAGGATTTTGAAAAGAGCAGAATAAAACTTGCTGGGTTTGGGAGGGTCATGGCTTATGAATATTCTTTTCTCAGTGTCCTGAGCTGGAGGATTTGGGATTTCAGCGAGGACTCAGGATGCAGGTATTGACTAAGCATTGGTGAATGTTGTAGATAGTAGAATGCAGTCACAGGGAGGAAGGTCAATTGATTTTGTGTTGGTTACATTGTTTCAATTTTAGTTTTAGGTCAGAGAAATACAGTGTGTGTGGGGGTGGGGGGAGATGGGGAGAGGGAGGAGTGGGGGGAGAGAGAGAGAGAGAAAGGGAGAGGGAAATTCTGAGGCATAATTATTGAAGACCTGAAATTTGACAATTGTGAGAATTAAAGATTTTGGCAAATAAACAGATCAGTCTCTTCTATACTCAGAAGAGCACATTTAAATCCACCTCCCTCTTGACACACAGACACATGAAAAGACAGCCAGACAGAAGAGACATGTTAGGAAAGGCATATGTTTTTTGTAATGACTGACAAATTCAGATAAAATAAACCTATAGAGTCAGTGAATAATCATATTGAGGTAGAAGATGTTATTGGTAGACACTTCCAAGGCATTCTAATTTAGGATATACTTGATGTTAGTAGATAATTTTCAAACTCTTGTCCATGGAGACCTCAGGCTTCAGAGAAAGTACACTGGAAGGAGCTGGGGCTTGGGGGTGGGGGTGGGGTGACCAGGGACAAAAAGTCACCCTACTCCCACAGAGCAGCTCTGCCTTATTTTGTTTTAAATGTTGAGATTCTTATATAATATTGTGTTTGAAAAGAGAAGTTATGCTATTATTTTCAAGTATGCAAGCAATTGCTTGAAAGTAATATTTAATTTCTTAAAACATCTTTAATCAAGTACGTTCAAAATGTCCTGTGCCAATCTGATACAAATCTGTAATTCATTTATGCTTTCTTGAGGAGCTGCAAATATCCCAGCTGTGTAACACGGGTGGGGCACCACTAGAATCTAGAGTCAAAGTTCATAAAGAAAGAGACTCACATAAGTGTGCCTTAAAAACCAACCCCTGTATCCTGGTGTGTTAATAGATAGTGCCAGGTTCATCAAACCCCATTCTGGAGGAAAGTATTTCTGAACACACTCTAATTATGGGAAAGGGGAACAACACTTTTTCAGGAATGTTCTCTCTACAAGCAGCACGTAGCAGTGAAGATATGAGACTGATATCACACAGTTTCTAATCACAGCTGTTCCGTGAGTTATTTCTTGTGATCTCGAGCAAAGCAGCTTAACCTGTAAGCTTAAGTTTTTCTAATCTTCATAATAAGGATAATACCCTCCTATTGTAAGGTGGATGTGAGAACTCAATAAACTAACACAGTAATTGGTGGTCGCCAAAGAATGTAGAGTCCCCTCAGAACCTCATGAAGAAGTGAGGAAAGTGGACAAAAGATCTCTAATGTGAAAACGTTACTGTGAGAACCCCATCTGGTCAGCTTGGATGGCAGAAGAGACCAACCCAACAGCCCTGGGAGGGTGTATGTGACAACCACAGTCACAGGAGTGACTTCTACATTCCATTTTAGGCCTCACAGATAAGCATTCCTGGGTTTGAGGACAACAAGCACCAGGCCTGTAGCCTTTGGAAACCCTGACAAGTATTTGCTTGGTAAGTAGAAATGCTTCCCCACAAAGATAATGGATTTAAACTTGATTTAATTAAATAAATTAGTTTTAAAAACTCTAAAAGTGCAAAAGGAAGTTTTCTTTATTCTCTACACAATGATCTATTCCCAGGGTTGGATACCAATAAGGATTCAAAGAAGAATCAGAAACAAGCTGGGAATCAGAGGGGACCAGCAGGCAGGGCAGAGGCACCAGGGAGGCACGGATGCAAGCTGATGCTCACAGTGGGGGCTGCTGCAAGTGCCCTGACGTGTCATTTCCTTGAACACATTTTGCAGCAGTAGCTTTGTTAAAAAAAAAAAAAAAATCAGATGGAGGGCTAAAATTACCAGAGCTCTCTGGATGGTCTATAATATTAGAAAATTACTTATAAAACTCAATGGTTTGAGAATTCCAAGGTGGAATTTTGGCAAAGAATAGTTTCAGTTTTCTGCTTTAATCCCCTTTTGGCAATTGTCTACCTCTGTCTACAATTGTCTATCACTTAGTTCTGCAGCAAAAATAAATAAATAAAATACTATTGTTTCTTACTTTTCATAGCAGTCGGTACTTTTCCCTTATAAAACAGGTGATACTGTATATATATTTTTTAATTTTATGGATCATCCTATGTACTTGATGCCCAGAGAGGGTAGGCATCGCATCTTTTCTATTTACTGTAACTCAAGAGTCTTGTGTTGTTTCACTTTGGACGGCAACCCTTCCTGGGGGGATGCAGTGGTATCTCACTGTGGTTTTTATTCACATTTCCTTGATGAGTGATGATATTGAGAAATACTTCATTTGCTTACTGGCCATTTGGATATCCCGAGTGTAAAGTAAGTGTCTGTTCAATCTTTTTGCACATTTTTCTGTTGATTTATATGTATTTTCTTGTTGATTTGTAAGCAGAGATTTCTTAATATATTCTGGATATGCATTTGCATATATATAAACTTAAATATATGGAAACAAACATATAATTTTACTTATTTCAAAATCATTCATTAAGTGAAAAATTACTATTGTGTATCTAATTACGTATTGTATATCTAATTAGTTCCAAGGGCAATGCTTGTTCTATATATTAGTAAGGTCTCTTTTATAAATTGCTTATGCATGTTTATAGTAAAAAGCATTAGCAAATTTTAAACTAATAAATGGTTAACTGGGAAGAAGTATGTTGGTCGCCTACCTCTGAACAACAAACAGCAACAGACTCAGACACAGAGAACAGACTGATGGTTACCAGAGGGGAGGGGTGTTGAGGGTCTGGGTGCAAAAGGTGAGGGATTAAGAACTACAGGTTGGTAGTTACAGAACAGTCACGGGCATAGGAGTCATAGCACAGGGAATATAGTCAATAATGTTGTACTAACTATGTGTGCAGCCAGGTAGGTACCTGAAATACTGGGTGGGCTACTTTGTAAAGAATATGACTGTCTAATCGCTATGCTGCACACATAAAAATAATACATAATAATATTGAATGTAAACTCTAATTGAATAAAAAACAAGAATGTGGTCAATATCCCTGATGAACCTAGATGTAAAATCCTCAACAAAATATTAGCAAACCAAATTCAGCATTATACATCATGATCAATTGGGATTTATTCCTGGAATGCAAGTGTGGTTTAACATCAGCAAATGAATTAACATTATAGAGCACATAAACAAAATGAAGAATAAAAATCCTATGATTGTATCAATAGATGTAGAAAAAGCACTTGACAAAATCCAGCACCGATTTATGATAAAAACTCTCGGCAAAGTGAGGCTAGAGGAAACATATCTCAACGTAATAAAGGCCATGTATGACAAACCCTCAGCTAACATACTCAATATGGAAATCTAAAAGCTTTTCCCTTGAGATCAGGGATAAGGTAGGAATGTCCACTTTCTCCACAACCTGTGAGTGGAAGTCACTGACACAGCAATCAGATAAGAACAGATAAAGGTATAGAACTGGAAAGGAAGAAGTAAAACTGTCATTATTTGCAGATGACATGATGCTATGTAAAAGAACTGTAGAGATTCCACTAAAAAAGCTGCTACAACTAATAAATGAATTCAGTAAATTAGCAGGATACAAGATAAATATTCATTAAATTAGTTGCATTTTTATACACCAATAAAATGAACTATTAGAAAGTATAACTAAGAAAACAATCCCATTTATAATTGCATCAAAAAATAAAATACCAAGAAATAAATTTAACCAAGGAGGTAAAGGACTTGTACTTAGAGAAGTAAAAGACATTGAAGAAAGAAATTGAAGATGCTGATAATAAAATGGAAGCATGTGTGGTGCTCAGAGACAGGAAGAAAATTGTATCCTTGAGCAAAGCTATGAAGGTTTGGGACATAAAGAGAGAGAGTCTGTATCTAAACTGCCTAATACCATTGCCTTAGCCACCTGTGAATGTTTACATTTAAATTAATTAAAATAACAGAGGATTTAAAATTTAGTCTCTCACTAAAATTATCCTCATTTCTAGTGCTCCACCAAAAGCTCACATGGCTGGTGTCTGTCATGGGGAGTGGCACAGATAGAGATAGCCTGCATCACTCCGAACATTCTGCTCGATAGGGCTGCCCTAGACAGAAGAACGTGAACACAACTCATGTGTAGGAAATTGGATGCTGTATCTGTAGGGTAAACATTTCCCTTTCTCTGAATTTAGGTAACGTGAGGATCAATGACTGGGATGAGCTGGTTAAACATTAAACTCATTCACTACTTTCTTGTATAACACTCCTTACAACAAAACCTGGGGCATGGGTATACCGGCTCTCACTTTGTAAATAAGATTAATTACCACAGGTTCCAAACCTATATAAAATACGTGTAATAAAAAAACCTATATAATAGTTATAATAAAAAAGTAATAATATATAATATACATAATATGATTGGCACTGTTTTAAGTATTTTATTAATCTTATTTAATATTTAATACCCATTCCTAACAATCTTATGAAGAAGAGATTAGCATTCCTATCTTCCTTTAACAAGTGAGAAACCTGAGATTTTTCATTTTTACACAATTTGTCTAAGTTCACCCGATAACTAAGCAGTAGACCATGATTTGGATCCAGGTCATCTGAGTCGAGAGGCCGCTCTAGTATAAAATAAAATGTACTTCTTTGGCTCTAAAACCCTTACTTACAAAGGAAAAATCCTAATATTCAGTGATTTGGGAGGGTGTGAAATGTGAGTGACAGGAAAAAATTAAACTCCTAGATATTGGTGTCACTTTTTAGGGATGGACTATAACAATACCCTGATGTCACCTTGTCCCCTGAATAAAGTCTCTTGGGAACCAAAACCAAGCCTTGACTTCCTTGAAAGACACTCTCAGCCAGGCCAAGGCAGGAGGAGCCTTCTGAAGCAAGATTTCAGACATATCTCTGAACCCAAGACTTGAGATGGGGTTACTTGTAGTTAGGACTCATCAGTTGTTCACAGGCTTACAGGTGTTGGAACCATAAGCAAGGAACATGTGCTTATTCCTTGCTGCTACATATCCTTATGCTAATGATCTGCTGCTCTCGGTGATTGACAGACACATTTATTATATACAGCTAGGCTGTGCTGGCCAGGCATCCTGCCCTTCTTGCTCTCCTCTGAGGAAGGCATCATGTGTCACTGTGCAAGTGGGGTCCCTGCCAGTGATGGCCAATGCCAAGCCTGTTAGGGGCAGGGCCGCAATAAGCAGTAATAGCCATTGAGTATCCATTGCATTGCTCTTGAGAAACATGAGAAGTGCATCTTTGCCATTCTGACTTGTGCAGCATATTTAACAGAGTAAGAGGTGGGCATACAGCGTGGAATGAGAGACAGCATTTGGGTCTAAAATTAAGCAATTAAGACCTGGAATTTTCCCATATGGAGAGGCAGTGTGGTACAATGGAAAAGGCTGGAATATCAGATGGTGAATCGGCCCACCCTCACTCCCCATGGAGCCACTTGGCCATAGAGGAGATGGCTGAAGGTCCAGGTCTACACCCTCTCCCTCCTCTCTTCTCTACTGTTCCTACCCCTCCTTCCTACTTCTTTGGTGTAACTGCATATTTTGATCCATTTACTCTTGTCACTAAAACTGCTGAATTTTGGAAATTTGTTGTGGGACTAGCTGTGGGACTGGATAAGTCATGTTGCCTCTCTGGCCTCAGATTTCTCATTTATGAAATGAGGTGTTGGAACAGATGGTTTCAACACATCCCTTCTGGCCTTATGATTGTGTGAGTGAGGGTTTCTGTGCCTCCAAATCCACTCCCTTTAGAGCTTTGCCATTCGAGGATCCAAGCAGGAAAGAGCGCTTTGCTCCATATTCAGCGTGTCACAGGTTTGAAGTTCTCATCTGGAGCTTTCGAGTGTGTTCACATGGCCAGAAGAAAAATGCCGCGGTGCATTTACAAGCTGGCGGCTAATGTGACATGAAACGCTTAAGATGCAGCACCATGCAGACATAATGGCTGAATATTTATCAGACAGAATATTTTTATCTCAAAATTAAACCAGTAAAAATGTTTAAAATGCTTTAATTTGTGACTGATCTTAACCACAAATTGGTGTTATAAAATATGGCTCAGTTTTAAGCTTGGTGAGACAATGCCTCAGTCCTTTCTCTCACATGGATTTTTTTTCAGTGTTACTAAACATCCACATCAACAATCCAAAGTAAAAAGACCTTTTCTTTGTGAGCAGAAGAACTTGTAAAGAATTACTTTCCCCTTCACACAGTTTGCTCATCAAAACCTCTCTTTGTTTGATCTTGGATTTTGGCATTCCATCTCTAAACTGAGTAATATGGCCATTACGACATGATGGAATTCTTGTCAATTAATGCTAAGTTTCTGGGATGAAAGTACAAAGGAAAGAACATGTTTGACATGTGCCTAGCACGGTGTCCAGCTCCCAAGAAATTCACCGAAAGCTTGTTAAAGGGGCGAATGAATGAATAAACAGCTGGGCTTGTTAAAGGGGTGAATGAATGGACAAACAGATGGTAAATGCACTCTGCAGACCTTTCCCATTTAATGCCCACTGCAGTCCTCCGGGATAGCACTGTGGCACACTCTAGTTCCGGAAAGAAATGTGCCCAAGATGCTCTAGCTGGTGACTGGTGGAGCAAGGATTTGAATGGATATAAAGCTCATTTTTGAGGGGCAAAGAGTGGAACTTAAAGATGCTTCCTCACGACAGAGGTACAACTGTATTATTGGATTTGCTTCTACTCTATTGGGTACATAATATGCCTATCAATAATGTGATAGAGAGTCAACAAGACAAACAAGCAAGCAAAATATAACCAGAGACATTGAAATTAAGAACAATCTGACAGTAACCAGAGGGGAGGGAGGAGGGGATAATGGAGGGAAAAGGGAGAAGGGTTTTCAGGAACAACTCTAAAGGACACATAGACAAAACCAAGGGGGGGGTGGAATCAGGGGAGGGAGGCAGGGATGGCTGGGGTAGGGGGGATTGGTCGGGGGGCAATGTAGACAACTGGACTTCAACAACAACAAAAAAGACTTTACCAAAAAGCAAAGAGTGTGGAGAACGCAGGTTTGAGATTAGAGAGATAGGTTTGACTCCTACGTTTCCTATTTAGTATGTAACTTTGGGCAAGCTCAGTAACACCAAGAGTCAGTTTCCTTATCTAAAAAAATAAGGATCATATTACCTAGAAGGGTCGTTCCAAGGATTAGGGAAAATACGTACAGAGGATCTTAATATACACTAATGCCTTCGGTTGTTCAACAAATGGCAGCTGTAATTATTACTGCAGGGGCTGATTAAACATTTCATAAATGGTAGCCTCAATTATACAAACAGTTAAACAGCTCAGTACCATTTTAACTCCTAAAAAGTGCAGTAACACACAGAACCTTCTGAAACCTCTAATGAGAAAATAGAAAGTGAAAGCTCTGGCTACAAAGTCATTACCGTAAGAGAGGTAATTATTAGTGTGAGGTGCCTGGTGTATCACTGACTTGACTTATAATTTTGTTTTGGAAGAAGATTTTAGCAATGCCTAAACCAGTTAAAACTGCTAAAAGAAAACAGATTTAGCCTGAGTTATGGTCATCCATTCTTTTCCTACTTATGAAATCAAGTTCCTTGTTATGTCTCTCAAGGTTTACACACTGTTTCTGTAATTTACAGGTAATTTTTGTGTTGCGCTTAGCAGTCACAAATTGAGTAACATAACTCACACAGCTTGGTTCCAGTATCAGCAGCTCTTTCGATTACACACCATGATGTACGGGGCTGCCTGAGTGACTGAGCGTGGTTGCTAATGGAGTTTCTCCGCTTACCTTGCAAGAATGGAAAGCTGTTTTGGTTTTATTTTCTATGCCGTGGAGCTAGTTAGCCCTCCGTCTTCCTTCACACACATGTGAACACTGAGATAAGATTGCCTGATGGTGTTGCTATTCCAAGGGTTTAATTGGTATCAACATATAAACTTTACTGTTATTTAAAAATCAAATTTAAACTCGCGCCTGATGCTTGAGAGAGACAGATGCTGGGGGAGGTGAGGAAGGCAGCACATTTATGAGGCAATAATGTGTAAAGACAAAAGCCCTTGGTTCAGATTTCAGCTAAGCAAGCCATCATCATCTTCCCAATCATCACTGAAACAACAATGATAATAACAATAACTTCCATGTCAAGTAAAATAATAACTATCTCTTTTATACCACGTATTGTACTAGCCACTTTACCTGTCTTATAGCACTTGAACTTCATAACAGTACTAACAGGAAGATAATGTCTTTTGGATTTAGGTCAAAATTGGGTCTTGAGGCTCTCAGGTGGTAACTGATAGAACTGAGATTCACATACCGGTCCTACTTCAAATTCATGCTCTTTTTCCTATGTCATGCCACATCTCCACTCCTATTCTGTACGTCAGCCACAGATGAAAACATATTGGAGGATGTCTTGCAGTTGCCCTCACTTATGCCAAGCTCCTCTGCAAGGAGATCCTTAACTAATCTGCAGAACATGGGTTGGAAATGGAAGATTCAGTTAAGAAATGTAGGACTAGACTCATCACAAGAACATCGGACAATCCCAAGAAGGTATCCATTGCGCATGCTCCCTTTCCCAGCACGGCTATCTACGGAGGTGCTCTGCCAGCTGCTCCCTGCTAAGCGGAGATAGCAGGGGGTGTTGCAAGGTGACTACAAGTTTGGAGAAGACGGAACGTGCTCCTTCCCATTCCGGTGGGCTTCCTGCCTGCCGTTTTCTCATGCGAACATTCTTGGAAAGTTTCTTCCCACCACCAGCGGTTGTTCTTTCCCAGAGCAGCAGCTAAATTCAGGTCAGAGGTTTCACAGAGCCTGCAGCAAACCCTGGCAGATCAGTCACACCCCCTTCAGGCGCACCAGCTTTAGGGACCCTAACCTTGTCGTAGGGGTCCTGGCCTCACAATGACTCCTTTGAGCTTGGGCACTTCAGCACCAACAGAGCAGTGGCCTCTCCTTGGAAGTCTGAATTCCAGCAGCTTAGGGCCTCTCCTCCAAGCTTTTAAAAATTCCAATCTCAATATAAAGATGATGTATCATAGTATTGTACACTTGAAAATTATGTAATCTTACTAACTAATGTTACCCAAATAATTTTATTTAAAAATTTAAAAATATTCCAACATCTTCCCTTTCTGCAGTTTCAACCTCTCTGATACTTTGGTGTTCTCCTTTTGCCTTTTCAGTTATCACATTAAGGATTTTATACCTACTTAACAAAGATTTTATGTTAAGAACTCTTTGCTCAGATAAGTGGTGTGGGTGCTGCCTCCCACCTGCCCTTTTAGTCAGATAATAGGACTGACAGGAGGAACCTTTGGCAGGAAGGAACTGGGAACATAAAACTTGAGTGTCTGAAAGGTTATGATCTTTTGCCTGGTAAGTGAGAAAGGACTTCCATTCACTGAGACACCACTATGTGTAAGCACTGTGCTAAGCATTTCATATACATTATTTCTAAATCCTCACTACAAAACTGCAAGCCTGGTGTTATCGAAACATTTTATTGATGAGGTTTAAAGAGGCTAAACAACTTGTGCGAGGTTATACCAGTGGCAGAGGTGGGATCCAAATGCAGGTTTGAGTGATATTATAGTCTAGTTTCAAGGACAATAAAGGGGAACTTCTAGGATTTATTCTACTTTCTTGGGTCTGACTCCCCAGAGGAGAGAGGGAGATGGGCAAAACATTTAGCTTAGGAGTGAAGGTTGTTCATGTTTACATGGGGCTGTTTGCTCAGAAACATAAACAAAATGGAAAAGGCTGTGGGAAGTGCTTGCTGTTCATTCCCTCGAGCAGAATTGGTCACAGTGGAAGACACACCAGTTACCCGCTTCTCACCACTTACTGCCATACACCCCTGGAGAAAAGATGATATTAATGCTTTTAACAGATGTGTGTGTATCAGCTCTCTAACTGTTCATGGGCTGTTGTGTGACCAGCAATTATGTCCCTGGAATTTCTAAGGGTCTTGTGCTTCTATTTTTTTCCTCTTTTTACCAGCTTTATTGACATAAAATTGGCACATTTAAAGCATACAGCTTGTTGATTTGATACACTTATATATGGCAAAGTGATTACTACTATAGAACACTTCCATCATGTCACATAATTACCATTTCTCTCGTGTGTGTGGTGAGAACATTCAAGGTCTATTCTTTCAGCAACTTTCGAGTATATAATGCAGTGTGATTAACTACAATCACCATGCTGTACTTACGCATCTCACAAATGAAAATTCACATCATTTGACCAACATCTCATTTTCCCTCCTACCCAGGCCCTGGTAACCACCATTGTGGTCTCTGTGTCTGAGTTTAGCCTTTTTAGATTTTTACATACCAGTAATATTTATTTTTTTTCTTTCTTTGTCTGACTTACATGGTATTGTAGTTGAACGTTGACATTCTGATGAGAGTTTAGGTGCAAAGAGAGCATAATTGCACAGAACATTTATGTACGAAAGTAAGAGTTATGTTCTAGGAACTGTGTTTTAAGTCTAGACAAGAGGGAGAAGATATGGAGGAGTGTGAAATAAGCCCAAAGAGGTGGCAAGGGACTTGATCCTGTGGCAATATTAAGGTTTTGTTCTCTGTCATACATCATGAGTGCAGAGTCTAGCAATTAAAAAAAACCTTATTTTGAATTAATTTCTGATATTTTCAAATTGCAAATATAGTAGAGTTAACTTGCTCCCCTCTCCCTTCTTCCCTTAATGTTAACATTTTACACAAGCCCAGTACACTTACCGAGAATGGACAACTTTGTAAGTATAGTATTATTAGGTAAACTACAGACCTTATTCAAAACTCACTAGTTTTCCCACCAATGTCTTTCATTGTCTGTCTCAGGATCCTCCCCAGGATATCACATGACACTCAGTTATTTTTTCTTTATTCCCTTTAGTCTATGACAATCCCTAAGTCTTTCAATGTTTTTCATAATCTTAACACTTTCGTAAAGTAGTGATCAGGGACTTAGTATGATCACCCCCAGTTCAAGTTTGTTTGAGGTTTTCTAGTGATTGAAGTGAGACTGGAAATTTTTGTCAAAAATCCTGCTTTGTTCTTCTCAGTGCATCAACTCAAGGGGTTCATAATATTGTTATATCTTATCACTGGTGATGTTAATTTTGTTCACCTGGTTGCACTGGTATCTTCTGCATTTCTTCACTGTCAAGTTACTATAATTTTTTTTGTAGTTGGTGTCAGGGGGAGACCCTTTGAGATAATGCAAATCCTATTTTTATTCAAACCTTCATCCACTGGAAAATTTTACCTGCAACATTAATTACTGTGGTATAAATACTAATGTGGATTTTTTATTTTCTTCTTTCATTTTGCATTTATTAACTAGAGTTCTATTATGAGGCAGTGCTAAGTTGGATGGCAATATTATAAAACATGATGTCTTATGGAAGACTAGCATAGCAATGCTGGACCGAAATTAGTGAGGCTGGAGCGCCTACTCAGCAAAGGGAGAGACAGCAAGGCACGGAGGAGCAGTCTGTCTGTGTGGCTGGTGCTGTGGATGACTGACATAGAGAGCCCAACAGAAGTGGGCCAAGAAGCAGTCTCATTCAAAACTCTATATTCTTTTCATCTCCTCTAGAAATGACTCCGCCACCTAAAAAAGAAGAAATGTCCACAAACTGACCAAATCAGAGTAGGTGAGTAAGTGGTCTAAAGTAACAAGTCTGCGTCACTGTGCAAGGTAGCGTGCGTACTGCATTTTTCACCCTGCAGGCTCCCCTGGTGCACAGGCCGAAATACAGATGTGTTCAGACAGCACTCTTCACGCTCTGGCTCTTGCCTGCCCCTGGTCACACTTCCAGCCATGCCTCACCGTTTCAGATCTGGGCTCAAGCCACCTGGCACAACTGACAGTTCCCTGACTGTGCTGCGACATTCCACACTTCAGGCTTTCACAGACAGAGCTGCCTCTTTTGAGCTTGCCTCCTCCCATCCCCCCATCAACATTACCATGTCTTCTGGTTGAATCTTACACGTTCTTTCAGAGGCAATAAATGTGTCTCCTCCTCTAAACCTCTCCTGAAACCCTAAGGCATCCATGAATAGAATGTGCATGTATCTCTGTTATTTTATTAAATACACTGCATTACAGTTATTGGCTCATACCTTCATACAATTTAGTAGCAAATCTTAATATTAGGGTAGGTGTAATACCTATTAGTTTTTTGTCATATACTGGCACTTTACCAGTGTTATTTTATTTCCTTCTCCTATGAGGCAATTACTGTTGTTTTTACTAATCTATAGACTAGGAAACAAGCTTAGAAACAAGAGTCACTTTGCATAAGCTACTCAATTGGTCAGTGGTGCCCCAGGCTACCAGGGCTACATATCAAACAACTGTGACTCTTACCCCTCTCTCACCTCCTTGAGCTTTTTTTAAAGCTTTCTTTTTTTTATTGTTGTTCAATTACAGTTGTCTGCATTTTCTCCCCATCCCTCCACCCCACCCGATTATACCCTAAGAACCCCAAAACACCAATCCAAAAGAACCTATGCACCCCAATGTTCATAGCAGCACAATTTACAATAGCCAAGTACTGGAAACAACCTAAGTGCCTATCAGCAAATGAGTGGGTCAAAAAACTATGGTACATTTACACAATGGAATCTACGCAGCAGAGAGAAAGAAGGAGCTTATACCTGTTGCAACAGCATGGATGGAACTGGAGAGCATTATGCTAAGTGAAATTAAGCTTTCTTTTTAGATCACTTCATAAACTGAAGAGAGGACAAATCATGGAAGAGCCTGGTGTCTCTTAGTTTGGCTTTTGGGGAGCGGAGGGCATGGGGGAGGGCACTGGCCCCGCAGTGCTCACTGGGCCAATGGCCCCTTAGCTCTCATCAGTGTCTCAAGCAGCCAGGCATGCTCCCTAGAAAAGATGCAGGGTCTGCGTGTTCACAGTCCCCCAACCCAATCTCCCACAGGCTGTCTCCCAGCCTGTTCCGTCCGGCTTTGTCTCATGCACACAGCTGGGCTGGCCACACGTGTGGGAAAGGCTCGAGATGCGTAAACAAAGTATCTGGCAGGATGGTTTTTGTGATGCCTGTCATTTCCTGGTCTTTATGCTCCCCCACAATTTGCACTGGTTCTGACTGTTATCAGTTTGGAAGTTCCAGTTGCATCTGCTGGATAAAATGGGTACAGCTATGGAAATAATAAAAATGAAAACTCACTCTGAGTTGGGGGGAATACCCCTCACAAATATCCATTGAGTACTTAACATGAAAAAGTTGCCTTTCTTAACAACTAGCTTTGCAATTTCCCAGGGTGCAGTTTCCTCGGCTTGTGGGAACACCCACAACGGATATTTTCACATATATGGCAGTTTTGTTGGGGCTACAACACAGACGTGAGGCTTAGACGGCACTCTCTTAACAGGCTTAAAACAGATGGGCCAGCACTTGTCAGGATACAATTACTACTACTGGACCGAAAAGGCACAAAACACCAACAAAATTTTTCTTGGAGTGTAAGATCAATACCACTTCTCTCGATACCACTTCTTACTTGTTCTGCCCCCACTGTGGTAGATTGATGCTTTCTATGGGATGGATAGTTAAGCACTCTTTGATGAGCCAATTGAAGGATTCCCCCAAACGATGAAAAATGTGGGAAGTCAGAAAGATATGGTGAAAAAGGGACAGAATATGTATTTAGCCCTTATTATTTGCTGAACAATATACTTGAAATTTATTTACCTTATAGCACTTCAACCTTTCAATAATCTAAAGTGATTTTATATTCCTGTTTTATAAATCATGAGGATTCTGGAGCTTAGCGGGGAAAAAACATGAAAGTTTTGAGTATCTCCATTCCCTGTAAAATTAAGGTCAGGAAACTAACTTCTTCCCCCAGCACCTGTGGCCATACCCGGGGTGAAGCTTCAAGCTCTCATTAGGGGTTCTGGAGTTAGATCACGGGGGCTTGAATTCTGAATACACCATCTACTAGCTGTGTGGCTTTGGGCAAGTTAACTAATTTTTTTTTTTGCCTTGGTTTCTCAATCTAAAAACTGAATTAATAATAATATCCATTTCATAGGCTTCTTGTGAGGATAAAATAAAATAAAAATGAAGTCCTTTGAATGTCTGGACATTAATGATAATAATATTAATAACCATGATGTATTCATGCAAACATTGCAACTGATATACTTTATAGACATTATCTCAAACTCATATAACAGCTACAAAAAAGAAATAATTATCACTACTTATCTGTAGATCAGGAAACTGGGGCTGAGGTAGTTCAAATGGCTTTTTCAAGCTACAGACCTAGTAAATGAGGCAGCTAAGGTTAGGGTTTATCCTCTTTAGTTTCTGAATAGCATTTATTTTACTATCAACAATTATATTAACTTTTAAAATTGATTTTTATAGTCTGTTTCCTCCACTAGACTATACTCTCAAGAGAATGGCAACTGTATCTGTTTTATTTATAACTGTTTCCCAGAACCAGGAACAAATTATTCTTACTAGTGAATGAATGAATGAATGAATGAGTGAGTGAGTGAATGAATGGAAGAAATCAAAACATACAATAAGTGGGACCCAGGTCCACAAAGAGCTAGGATTCTTTCCAAATCCACCACTGTTCATCTGAGTGATGCTAAGCAGGTCCTTCCATTTTCTTGAGATTTACTTTTCTTGTCTCCAAAATAAAGGTGCTGGACTAGTTAATCTCTGAATTTATAAGTAGCACGTTTTTTACTACTCGAAATCCAAATTTCCTTGGCTCATTTAAAGAGAAGACAGTAAAGCCTTGGTATGGCCATTGATTATTGCATGAAATGTTACATACTTTTCATCACTGTTTTTCCTTTTGTTATAAACAATATGAATATTAGTCAAAGACACATCCTTCCTCCTGGGGACCACCCACCTATCTCCTCTGTCCTTTATAGTGCATTCATTTCCAGGGTCATAGATATTTCCTCTTTCTCTTCCTCTTTAATCTTCATTATTACTATCACAACAACTAACATTCAATAAAGACTCCTCATATGTCAAGTACCCTATTACATACTTGATAAATACAATCTAAGTGGGTCGTTTTATGAAGTCATTGGGAAGGTATTCTCATGGATCCCATTTTATAGGAGAGGTAACTGAAGCTCAAAAAGTTTTAGCGACTTGACTAATGTCATACAGTAAGTGGTGAAGTCAATTCTGAAACCCAGGTATGCCTGACTGAAGACTTTGCTCTTAACAACTACTCAGATTGCCTTCCCCAAACACAAGGCTTTGGGAATTTCAGAGTAGAACTGAAACACAGTGACACATAAATTAAAACTTGCTTCTTATAGAAGTCCTTCTTTACAACAAAGGAAAAAGGTTATACTGATGCTAAAATAATTAAATATATGTGTTCTTCTGTTACCTATGCTGTATGGCATCAAGCCGTTTCTCAGTGAGGAGCTCCTGAAGTTCCACGGCAAAAGCTGTTGGCAATTCCATTAGCCCCTATTAAAACTCTATCACCAACCATTTTATGAAGGCCCCTAAATGTTAAGCAACAAGCTAAACTTACTGGGATAATCAGAACATGAAATTAGTGTTCTAATCATCAAAATGATCCTTTTAAATTTCTAAAAGATTTTGTATAATCATGTTAAGCCAATAATTGACAATATTTCTTGATGCCAATATCACCACTTTTTTACATTATAAGTATCAGAATCAATGATTGCTGAGACCAAACAGGAGTAAAATTAAATATTTTCCCATAGCAATAACTGAGTACTTATATAACAGAATTGTGTGGGGTTTTTTTCTAAGTAGACTAGTGTTTTATTATATCTCAGGGATTCCAGTTCTGTCATTACATTCTACATTCATCTCAAAACAGTTATTTAGGACACATATTCAGCTAAATAGAAAAAAGAAAAAACAACAAGGAAATCTGACTACTCTCTACTTTTTTATATTTGACCCACTTTACTCATTTTGATTTTACTGTGACATATGTAAGCATTTGAGGATAAACCCCTGTTCTATGACAATTCTTAATGTTTCAAAAATTATATTGGCGTTTATATCCCCCTTTTCACTGTAAAAGAGCTATGCATTTTTCCTCCAAACATTTAATTTGCACTTATATGTAAGATGCTATTTTAAACAGTTTATTTACAGTAGCTCATTTGATGCTTACAACTACTTAATGAATGACCTTACATTATTTCTATTATTCTGATGAGGAAAATGAGCACAGAGAGTTTAAGTAATTTTCCCAAGGTCATATAGTTATTATGTCTTAGAATCAGAACTCATCTGTGCAGCCTCGTACCGAGCACATCATCTGTGCTAATAAGCGCTCAATTCGTAATGACAATGGCAGCTTCAGCTGAAGTGTCAGCATGATCAACATTGGATGTCAAAATGTCTGAGAGATAAATCATCATGTGCAAATTCACTGAAAAAGAGAGCGAAATCTGTTTAATTGCACGTGAACCCTTCTACTTGCTTAGAAAATGTTAAAAAAAGAATGAGGGTGTGGAAGAGAGAGATCAATTGGAAATGTGTGGGTGTGTGTATATTGGAGGGTTTCCATCTCCTTTGCCTCAAGGTTAGAGAATAAAGGATGAATAGGCTGACTCAAGACTTTGCTGTGTGTGTCCCTGAGTTGGGACCTGAATCCTGCCTGTTACATCTTCTGGGCTAGAGCTTGGTTGGTTGTCTGCTTCAGAATGAGTGGAGTACCACTGCACTGGACCTATCCTGCAAGCCCCAAAGTGATCCAAGCAAAGGATGTGCAAGTGTTTTCTGTGGCCTGGATGCGGGTTAAAGAGGAGAGAATGCTAAAGTGACAGTTGTCTTGTGGTCTGTCTAATAGGCTCACAGAGAAAGCAAAAGAGACTTCAACACCTGCACACTGAGCCTGGCTTATTAGTATTGAGTTAAAAAGTCCAAAGGACCATCAGGAAGAGTGATGACTTTGCCTGGATCAAATGAACTGCAGGAGAAAAATACTCAGTAATGGGAATCACTGCAGAATCACAAAAGTATCCATGAGACAAACCATCACAGGTAAGCATCTGCAAGTCTGAAGAGTATGAAGCCAATTTACGAACTGAGGAGTTGAAGTAAAGTACTCCTCCATCACCCTCCATTATCAGAGAGTGACTGCATAGCTGGGTGGTGATGTAAAGAAGCCTGCCTTATCACTACTTCCAAATTCTTTTTATCACTATTTCCAAAAGCTTCTTCCATCTAAAGAAAGCTTAAGACATGATTTAATGCTAAATTAAGTATGCATTTTGTTAAAAAGCCACTAAACTTATTGATACTGTGTTTATAACTTAAAGTGACTTTATGACTGTGATATCTGATTATGAGCAGAAGAGTTATGGGAGCTGCTAAGTTTTCGTCTAGCAGTAGAAGAAAAGTTAATTTCCACTAAATAACTTTTATAGGGATGGTGGGGAAGGCAAATAAATCTGTGTTTTTATTGTTATGAATCAGCTTTTTCTATACAGAGGTTACAAAATGATGATGATGACAATGACTACCAGTTGATTATTTTTTGAGTAGCTTAGCATAATGATTAAAGGCAGAGTTTTAAAAATCAACTAACTTGGGTTCAGACTCCTTTTCTGTTACTTACTCTCTGGCAATAGGCAGAATATAGAATACTTCTGAGTCATAGTTTCCTCTTCTGTAAACTGGTTCTATTTATATATAGCTTTAAATGTTACATAGAGGAGTTAAGAAAATAATGCAAACAAAGTGCTTGATATATAGCCCGGATTTATTAAGCACTCAACAACAGAACAGGGTACCTATGTGGCAATGATGGTTCCTGCCCCATGGGTGGATGAAGGCTTCACACTGAGAGCCCTGTGTACCTGTCATCTCCCTAGAAACTCTCAGCTTTGTCTTAGCCCTGGCTTCATCCTCCACTGATCATGTATTTATTTATCTTTCCCCTAATGTGTTTATTTTAGTTACATTGGGCTGGCAATACAAAATACTATAGTCTGGGAGGCTCAAACAACAGAAATTAATTTTTTCACAGTTATGGAGGCTAGAAGTCCCAGATCAAGGTCCAGCAGAGTTGATTCCTGGCTTTGTCCTCATATCAGTGTGTGCACACGGAGAAAAAGAGAGATATCTCTCTTTCTCTTTTTATAAGGCTACCAATCCTACTGGAATAGGGCCTTATCCTTACAACATTGTTTAACCAAATCACCTCTTTAAGACTCTATCTCCAGATAAAGTCAAATTGAGAGTTAGGGCTTCAACATGAATTTGTGGGAGGGGGAGGAACCATTTAGTCCCCAGCAATCTTCAAAGGCATTCTCTGGACATACAGAAATAAAAGAGAATCGCAATCCTCCAGGTATTCATGGACTTACAGACGTGAGAGAGACCCAGGAAAAGGAATTTTATTTTCTGGTGTTTGTGGGTGGATTGTGAGCGACTGCTCTAGTGGATATGTCAAGACAGTGAAGCCTATTAAGTAAAATTTATTATGAAATATAAAATTATTAGTCATAGATCAACAGTAGTTGTGCACACAGCATTTATGGCCCCATTTATACTGCTTTGGACTTAATTCTAAAAAAGGAGCCATAGAGACTGGCATTATAATGATCTCCCTTTTACAAATAAGGCAACTGAGACTGGGAGGTTGGGGATTTGGCTTTAGGTTCCAAATAGTGAGTGCTTGAGAGCTCATCCTCTAACTTGTAGAAGTACCAATACTTGTACCTGAGTCCAGTGAGAATGCTAATAGATTTAGGACCATGTTACTGGAAGACTGGTTAAAGGCTTGTGTAAAGGTATGAATGGAGCCAGACATGAGGGCTTAAGGAATTTACCTCCTGAGCCAATGTTTGAGTGTAGAATGTATTGAAATAAAAATATTATTTTAATACTTACACAATTTCTGTTCTAATAATAAATAAGCACTTGGCCAAAGAAATGAAGTAAAGCTGTTAACTTCTGGAAGTTACATGAGAGTCACAGGAAGGGTTTTGATGACCTGCATCTTTTCCTGTCTTCCCCGAGAAATGTTTCCTTGATCTATGTTTTCTTTTGTCAAAAATTTACCCTGAAAAGCAATTTAATGAGTCCAAGCTTCCTGTTAGGATATTTTCCCTATATTTGGGGTAAGGAGTGATTCTTATTTTGAAAAGAGAAGGCTGATTTCTAAAAATCTTAGATGGTAATTTATGATAAATTCTCAAAATATTTTAGTCCCAGTAGGAAAAGATAATATAAAGCTCAGCAAGCATTTATAATACTGTAGGTCCTAAGTGAGTATCTAAAACATGTGCATTTTCTCAGTTAAACTTGGAAACATGCGATGAGGGCTCATTCTCACCTCACAGACTGGAACCAGGGTTTAGTGAGACGGAGTAAATGAGCCATGTGGGGAGTGGGGCTAGGACTCAACCTTGGACAGTGAGATTCTTGAGCCTCTGCACTGTCCTGGCCCTGGAACTGTGCTGCAACTGCACGGAGAGAGGGGAGGACAGTTGTGTCCCAGTTACATTCCACTGTAGGTAAGGGCCGAAAGGCACCTCAGGGCTCGCCTCATGCAGATAGTACAGGTGGGCCTTTGAGGTTCAGTGCACATGGACAAATTGCTAAGAACCAATAGTTAGAGTGTGTGACAAAGATAAACACAGCATAAGGTAACATATTACTGAATTCTCGCTATATATCACACACTGAACTAAGGATTTTGTGAGTATCATTTCACTTCTTCCTTATAATAACCCTACTAGACAGGTATTATTTCCCCCCTTTTTCAGAATTGAAACACAAAAAATAAGTCAAGAAAGTTTCCCAAGTTAACCCAGCAAGCAAGTGGAAGGATCGGGCTGTGAACCTATCTACGGCTGCTGAGTTTGACCCCAGGTCCTCTAACTTTCAGGTGAACCTTTCCTTATGGCCTGGAAAATCAGCTACGCTACTTTCTTAGGTGACCCACCTAAGACTATCAGATTACAAATAATTATAATAGCTTGTAAGTGTTTATGGATATAAAATATATAACATGTTTAGTATTGTTATTTTATTTGATATTCAAAATAACCTTGTGGATTACTGAAAAAGAAAAATATTATCATTACATTTATTATTATTTTCCTATGAAAGACATATCTGGTTTTAAATATATATTGGAGAACTTGGACTAACAGAGCTTATGAGTGGCCCAAAGTCACATTTCTAATTATTATTTAATACAGTATAGTTTTATTCCACATGTCCATCCAACAAACATTTGTTATGAACCTACTATTTAAAAAAAAGGTATGAGATAGCTTTGAGATCCAGCAAAAAAAAAAAAAAAAGACACAAATAAAGTAAATGTGGAAATAAAAGCAATGTAAAAATAAAGGTGAACTAGGACAAAAACCAGTACCCAATATAACCTTCTTTAAATCACAGATCCCCAACCCCCAGGCTATGGACTGGTAGCTGTCTGAAGTCTGTTAGGAACTGGGCCGGACAGCAGGAGGTGAGAGGCAGGTGAGTGAACAAAGATTCATCTGTATTTACATCTGGCCCTGGTCACTTGCATTACTGCCTGAGCTCCGCGTCCTCTGAGACCGGGGAGCATTAGATTCTCACAGGGGTGTGAACCCTATGGTGAACTGCGCATGCGAGGGATCTAGGTTGCAGCACTCCTTACGAGAATCTAATGCCAGATGATCAGAGGCGGAGCTGAGGCAGTGATGCTACTGCTGGGGAGTGGCTGCAAATACAGATCATCACTAGCAGAGAGGTTTGACTGCACAGAGACCATAATAAATCAACTACCTGTAGACTCATATCAAAACTCTACCAGTGAGTAGCAAGTAACAATTAAGTTGCATCTGGTGGCAGGCTATAAGGCCACCCCTGACCTGTACCCACCCCAGTCCATGGAAAATTTTTCTTTCACAAAACTTGTTCTTGGTGTCAAAAAGGTAGGGGAGTGCTAGTTTAAATTATAAATAATTTTTAGTGGAGACCTGATTAGAAGAGTCAATAAAGAAGGCCTGAGACTGAATCCTTAGAAAGGCCTGCATGCAGAGGTGGGTGCTCGGCGGGCTTCTGGGCATGTGGATTGCAGGAGTGCTCTTGGACTGATAAGAGTGCCTCACTGTGACTCTACAGTTTGTATAAAAAAGGTGGTTCGTGCTGAACACAAGCTTTCCTACCAGGCTTCTGGAATTCAGACACATGCTGGACAGAGATTGCCCATGTGACCAGCCCCCAGTAAAATCCTTGGGCTTTGACTCTTTGAAGAGCTTCCCCGGCAGACAGTGATTTACCCTTCTCACAAGTCACTGCTGGAGGAATCGAGTGTGTCCTATGTAATTCCACCGAGAGAGGATGCTTGGAAGCCTGTGTCTGGTTTTCTCTGACTTCACTCCATGTACTTTTTTTTTTTTTTGCTAATTTTGTTTTGTATCCTTTATTTGTAATAAAATGTAGCTGTATAACATATAACATCATCTTATTTATTGTCCACAACAATCCTATACCAGAATTAGTGTGCTCATGTTAGGAAAAGAAAATTAAGTCTCAGAATGGCCCAGGGTTAAATTTAAGAGGAGGTCTGTGTTTTCAGCTAGCCACTGTGAATCACTGGTAGCTTCTTATTTTGCTCAGATCAAGTATAAGAGAAATTTATTCCATAGATCTCCAAATAGGAGACACTGGTATTTCACACACTATCCAATAATATCTCTGCAGTGAAGTCACACGACTCTCGCAAATTATCCTTCCAAGAGTCAGGGCAAAGCAATCCACTTCAGCCACATAGCTCTCAGGTCGGAAGAGAGGAAGCCTGAACCCCGGAGCCCCTAACTCCACATGCTCTGCCACTGCCTGCTCCTTTGTAAACATCCCTGCATTAGACGGGCTCAAACCTCCTGCTGTGGTCTAAATTTGCTCTGCACAGTCCTATTTGAAAGACACTTGGTCTGGAAGGAAAATAACTACTCCATGGGAGGGAAGAAAAAAAATCACATTTTGTTTGAGGATTTATGAAAACTCTTGAAATGGAAATCCCTCCCCAGGACTCCTTTCTCCAATTTACGGAAGGTGGAAGTGCAGAGGGAGCATCCTTCTGGTTCCTCTCCATTGTGCTGGTCTCTGTTACTTCTCTTCCTTGCCTTCCTCGCAAGTCAAGGGAGTATCATAAATGAACAATTTAAGACAAATAAAACACCATACTTTTTGTAGAACATCCCCGAAGGCCTCCCCCTTATCTTACCTTAGAATCCTCTTCTCTCTGCTCCTGTCCCACCTGTGGTCTGGATTTCGTATCCCTCCTACCAAGCCCACTCCACTAAGGACCGCTTTCTGCTTGGGTCCTGAAACTAGCTTATTGTATTATAAATAAAGCAACAAGAAGAAAAAAAAAACATATATATACACACATACTTCAAGTTTAAAAACAAGGGCAGTTTTCTTGTCCTAGTAGTTATTAAAAAATCACCTTAATGGATTTTTCATAATTTTTTCAACTCACAATACTTCGACTCGTCCTTTAGTTTACATCGGTGCCCTTCGTCTCACACACGATTGCCCTGTTGCCCCCGCTGTTTTGCTACACTGTGTGTCAGTTTCCTGTGGCCCGGGGGCATTCTGAGGCCAGTATACTTTGAAACTGGAGTGTTACGGACTTGGCTGTTACACTTACTGACATTGTCATGCATTTTACAACCATATGGAAAAATCTGTCAGGGTTCATGAAAGTTCACTTATAGCTTTATTAGAGCCTTCCTTGGCATTTACATAGAAGCTTCTGAATCAGGCCTGTCAATTGGCTAAGAAGTATCAGTTATATATACTGTCCCTTATTTCTTGATATTTATCAAAAGCTTGCATGTTAATACCACTTAGATTCACAGGACTTTTGGAGGATACAGTCATTTTGAATGAGAAAAATCAAATTTCTTTTGGTCTTTTCAACTTCTTTTATTTTATTTTCCCTTTAATAACCTGACGTTATACCCAATAAACTGATGTAGAACTCTTGATTCTTGAGAGCTACACAGTTAATGTTTTAGTTTTATCTCTGTAAAGCACAAACTACAAGCAAACACCAGGGAGTGTGTCAGGTGCCTACAATTTACTGGCAGAAGGTTGAGTGTAATGCAGGGTCCAGTGAACCAGCTGCTGGCCATTCTGTGGGGGGCCTGTTCCTGGGCCAGGTGTAGTAGGACACAGGAGCATGAAGCAGTAATTCTTTCTTATGCATTTTCTTTCTCTTACAAATGAGAAAAATCTGCCTGAGCTTGGGCATCAAAGCATCTACCTTTGATTGCCAGCTCTCTGAGGGAGTTCTATACAGCATTGGGAACACTAACAACCAGCACCCTCTGACTTGGTGGTAGGGTGTGGTTTGTACAGTCTCTTCCAGGGAGCATGGTGGAACTACCAGTCTTAGCGAGTGCATTGCCACAGAACGTCAGCAGGAGGTACCTGGGCCACCAGCAGACACTCCTGTTGTCGTTTCACCCTCAGCAACCAAAGGATCTAAATGGACAGGCTGGTTTGCTGGCCAGTGATTCCCAGAAAGAATCCATGATCTACGGTAAAGGCTCAATTTAGGTAGATAGCTCCCATTCACAAGTGTAACTGATTCAATTGCTGTGCGTTTCACAACTCATTTATTTTGTAGGCACATTAGGGCATTGTGTTTTTAATTTAATCATTCTATGGTACATAGGATGGCCTCGGTGGGGAGTGCATAGTAACACCTGATTTACAGATCTCAGATGCTAAAAGCACGTCGTTTGCTGAATGACTATCTAAATGAATGAATAAACAAATACTGGAATCATTTTGAAATGGAACACTAGATTTGATCCAACAGTAAAGACTGAGAAAAATCTTAACTGTCTTTATCTCACCCACAGATTCTGCTTCATAATCTCTAATTAGAGGTAGGGACTCTATACAGTTAGGCCGTGACTCTCTCAGGTCTTCCTCTTTCATGAGAGGGAGTGAATTGAATCCTGCCTCCAGGTCAGATGACTATTAAAGCATTTGAACTGATCCAAAAACATAAAATAGAAGTGTACAGGGGGTAATTTGGGAAATATAACCTCAAATCTGTTCTTTGTCAATATTTACCCAGAGCATCATTAAAGGAATCGGTGCTTGTGGAAGATAGCCCAAAGCTTATCACTGGACACTGATATCCATTCTTGGGTTAGTCCAAAGGAGCAGAGAATGTGTGTAGCAAGAACTGTCTCACTTCATCTCTTAGCAGATATGTATCTATGAAACTGTGACTTAATTTGATTCTGTCGATATTTAGTGACAAATAATATGTAAGACAACCCAACTTTTCAACTAAGAATATGCACCATAAGAATATTGTGGAAAACATTGCTCTCGTCACATGATGCATGAGCCTGAATTTTCTTTGGCCACCATAACAGGAATAAATAGTGATGTTGCTCCTGAGTGCCTGTTTCATTTTTATTTTATGGGTACTTGTACTTGTGTGGTTCCCTCTTCGTCTTGGCTACTAGAAAGCTTACAATCAAACTTGTGGCACAGCTGTAGAAACCACACAGGACTTAACTAGTAGAATATCCTGTGTATCAATATTGTCATATTTTCATCTCAATCTTCATTCCTCCTCTTATCCCCTCTGTTTTTCTCTCTATATATTTGAAATTGTTGTAGATTTTTAGGTAAAGTGCCTTAAGTAGTGGCTGGAACAAGACACAGAATAAATAAATATTATATAAACTTTCTATTTACTATTAAACACTGTGCTTGAGTGAAGTCAACATGAGCAGCCTTGATTCAGGACTCTTCAGTAATCAACTCACACATACTCACATGACCGAGTCCCAAGCAAGAGGCAGCGCCCAGCTCCCCAGGACACTGCTGTTCGGAGGCTGGGCTCCTAAGGCCCTCGTTGGTATTTCTGCCTACATCATTCATTCTCCTAATCTACTCCTGCAGGGGGCGTTTTCTGACCACCACATCCCTCCTTCCCACCACAGGTAAAGTGAAATTTCCTTTGGGCTAGCTCTCTACTTTGCATACAAGTTCTTGACTGTGTTTAAACATTTACTGTACTTTATTTATATATTTATCTCCACTACTAGTCTCTGAGTTCTCTCGGATTGGTCTTTGCCTTTTACATCCACATAGCCACCCATAAATTATATTTGAAATAAAAGTTAATTAATTTAAATGGGGTCAAAAAATAAAAATTATGGAAAAATCCAAAATCAGAAGTCATTTCTAGTATCTTAATGTAAAATAAATGAATTCAATTGAATTAATGAAAAATTGACTACAAGTAACCATTTTGTTAGGTATGATGATACAACTTTTTGAATCAAACAATGTATCTGTTATAGCTCAGACATGACCAACATCTTGTCTGATGGGAGGGGGGCAGATACTTAGAACTTAGATTTAGAATGTGGGTTCTACATACTTGAATATTAACCTAGAGGCAGTGTGAGATAGAGGGTAAGCTTGGGTTGGATCTCTGCTTTCATTCGTTATAATCTCTTTGCTTCTCAGATGCAGAACATAGCCATACTACCTGCCTCACGGGGTTGTGAGGATCGAGAGACGTCATGTTTGCAAAGCCCTCGACCCAACCCAGAGCAGCCAACCAGAGTGCACTGCCAAGTACAGTACCTACTTCACGCAAAGCTCTACTCTAGGCACTAGGATAAAAAAGTGAGTAAGGCACACTCCTGTCCTTGCAGAAGTTATAGTGTAGTGGTGGAAACTGAATAAGTAGGTTCTCAGTAAAACAGGGTGACTAACCAAAATGTGGACTTGGCATGAGAACACAAAAAAGGAACCTTTAGTCTCTTATCTCTACACAATTCTTTATGCTTTGATAATAGTAAAATAATAATTTGAATTATTTAAGGATGTCATCCTCTTTGTAACAGGCTATCATACTGATGTGACATCGAGGTTGCCATTAATCTAGAACAATAATAAAAAAATTAACAGAGACTTTCTAAAATCAAAAGCCTTTATCTAAATATAAAAAAGAAATGGTTTGAAAGGGAAGATGACCTGACCAAGTCCCACTTCCATCCCCTTCAACAGCTCCAGACTAGAAACCCTTTTCAGGCCAAGGTGACATAGGAGCTGAAGAGGACAGAAGACAGCCCAGGGGTCTGCTCTGCAGCCTCACTCCCTGTGGTGGGCTGAAGGGCAGATGAGGAGGGAGGAGTGCAGAAGTATGAGAACATTTCGAATTGAAATTTGGCAGGCTAGGAAAACGACACAACTTGGGCCTTCTTTAGCCTTTTCTGTACTTTGGATGGGTGTATGTCCATGAGGGCTGTTAAAATGACCTGTGTCTCTGATACGAGTCTGGGTTTTTCTGTAGCAAGTAAGTGACTGGATGATATAGGAGAAACTGAGATTAACATTCATGGCAAGTTAAGCCAAGGAAATGCGTATGAAAAAGACATGGTGTCTAGTCCCCCGTGAGGTTCAGGAGAAGGCGCTGTGACACCTCTACAAGGCGTCAGTGCCAGGGAGCCTCCTGGGTACCTAAAGGCTTCCCAGTGGTTACTCAGCTCCTTATACTGAGTGTGCAGAGGATTGCGTTGGGAGTGGAAGACCAGCATGAGACCAAGGCAGACCAAGTTCCAGAAAAGAGGGATCCTCCGAGACAGCACGGTGTCAGCAGCAGAGCAAGCCCTCTGGAGCTTGCCTTCAATCCCAGGGCGGACCTGGAGGGAGAATCTCTTAAGAAGGAGTCTAAACAAAATGTGATAAGTGATACATTTTGTAGACTAAAATGTCACTGCATTGGGCTGCATTTATCTGAAAGTAACCAGATTTACTTTCTGCATCAGGTGTGCATGAGTAGGTATTTATGAAACTGTACCTGCTACTTAGCATTTGCCTTTTATGTGATTTTTTCTTGGAGATCAACAGCCAAAAAAAGAGAATGGTAAGGCCCATGAAGGCCGCAAACATGCCCACCTTGTTCACTAGAGAATCTCAGTGACACACACAGTGCCCACTGCAACACAGTGTGACTGCAGACATGCTGATATATTTAGGACATGTAATTGTTGGAGTGACTAATAGTAATGAAGATGATTCAAATAAAACATGGTATGAAAGGGAACTCTGTTTTTGCCATCCCAGGCTTTTTAAAACAAATTTACCAAGCCGAGGTCCCCAATCTTCTAGGGGAAAATCCTGGATGTCCATTATAATGCACACCTGTAGATCTTTTGGAAGTTCTGGAGTTATGTAAAACTACCCTAGGTTACCAACTACTTGTAGAAAGCCCATGGTGTGCATTTGCATAGACCCTCTGCTCCAGCCTGTGACTTCCCCCAAGGTCAAGGTTCCCGCTTCATTCAGTTTTGTATCTGCAGTGCCCAGGAGACCCTGGTGTATGCGGGAGAGATTCAGTAAATATTTAATTCAAGTACATCTACAACATCAGAGCCTTAGGGAATTTTTTTTTCAAATTAAAAAAAAAATCTGTTCTTCTGAAATTTTATGTCCCAAATGTGTGTGTGCTAACATAATTGAAAAGTCTGCCAGGAGGTTTGGGAGCGAGCGTGTATTACAACAGACTTGCATGTCACAATGAAGTCTTACATATTTATAGGCACACAAATTTACAGCCATCTTTTTCATATGACACGTTTTACTTTGCATTTTTGTGCATACCATGGACTTTTATGTGCCAATAAAATGTCATAAAATGCTCTATTTTGTCAAGAATTGTTTCTTTCAATAATTGTAATACTTACAATATTCCATAGAATGAAGGTCCTGAAAAATGACTATAATTGTACAAACATGGGTGAGGACGTTGAGATTTATACAAACCGAGTAACTTTCTTGGGATATCATCTGCAACAGACTTTGTTTCCAAAGATTGTCAGAGAATTAATCGTAAAAAAATTGCTTAAAGACTAGCCAAAGAAACTTTAACCTGGAGGTGGTAACAAATATTTTTCTGTCATGTATGGTATTATTGAGTCACTAATTATACTAAATTATATGTATATTGGTTAAACTGTCCTCAAGTACAAAGGAGTCTTCCATAATGGAAAGTCAAACTACTTTGGAGGAAAATGGAAAAAAACCCCCACTGAATCAACTGATTTGAAAAGAGGATTTAGATGTTAGCTGAGCGAGAAAAGTTGAGTTCACCGCCCACGGAGACAAAGCCCCGCACAGCCCAGTCGCCCCTTCAGTCGCGGCAGGAGTCGCACTCTCCACACGTGTGCGAATGCACGCGTGTCAGAGGAGAAAGTGGCATATGTTCAGCTGTGTTGGCCTTTTTTCTGAGCAGGAACTTGGCCTTTCTGTGCTTGTCACTGTTCTGTGCCTTTAACACTGCATGAAATATTTGGTTAATAGTTCCCTTCCAATCTGTTAGGTTCCTCTCTTAACCAGCTGCACTATTGTGTAGCCAACTTTCTGCCAAAGCAATAATATTTTTGACACATACATATGATCATTGGCATCCAACACACTTCTCTGGCTTATCTGCCATTGCTGTTGGGTCCCCACGGTCCATGACGTTTTAACTCTAGCACATCACTTAACACACTGTATCATAAACATCTAGTTACTTATGTTTCTCTACTGAATTACAAATTCATTGATGTCAGAGACTCTATCCAAAAAGCTCCTTAAGGTGCCCGACACATGGTAGATGTTCAAGTATATATTGATCAAGCCAATGAACAGCAGAATAACATTAAGTACTTAATACTGAATGGGGAAACATTATTACAGAGCCCTGGCAAGCCGGTCCACAAAGATTCATCAACAGGTAATACTGACAGAAAGAAGGCGTGGATGTGGTCAGTGTGGAGACCCAGATCAGCACTGCCCCACCTGCACCTGCTGTCCCCTCTCTCTACTCCAGAAGATAGAGGGTAGGATAGGCAGAATGGCTCCTTAAAGATAGTAATCTGTGAATACTTTATGTTACATGTAAGAGGGACTTTACAAACACAATTAAAGCTATAATTGACCTTAAAAACAGGATTATCCAAGCAGGTCCAGCTGGATCACGTGAGCCTTATCAATATAGAACTTTCTCAGGCTGGGGACAAGAGAGTGCGGCAAAAGTGGATGCCAGAGAGAGGGGGTTAGATACACATACCACTGCTGACTCTGGGGTATGAGGGCCACGTGCAGGTACCAGAGCGAGGTCTCTAGAAGGTAAGTGTGGCCCGCAGCGGACAGTGAGAAAGCTGAGGCCTGTCCTTCACCTGCAGTACACTGGATTCTGCCTCCAGTTTGCACGGTCCTGAAAGCGTACCCTCCCCCAAAGCCTCCAGAGAAGAACACAGCTTGGCCAACACCTCGGCTTTCCCCTTTTGAGACCCAGAGCCTGCCCAGACTCCCAACCCTGGGAAACAATATGCTTTCATCCACAACGCATGTGGCAGTCTGTTATTGCAGCGATGGAAAACTAACACAGAGGGGCCCCAAAGTGATTCCTATTAAGGAAGGTTAAGGAAAAAAAAACACGAAAGAAAGGTTTAGGAACCTAAACCAAGCAGATTAGGGGCTTGAGCGCGCAAAGACAGAAAAACATTCACTTCAAGGATGTCATGTTCACACCTGTGCTAGAGGAGAGTTCTTAAGTGGGAACGGCATCCTCTCTTGACATTAGGGAGAAATTGATGAAAAAAGATCTTTACAACTCTTAAAAACAGATTTGTCACGTAGCCTTGAACAGTGGTATTTTTAAAGGGTTGGGCCTTTCAGAAGGTTTGGGTTAGAGAAACACCTGGTTTGGGCTCAGCCTGGTGCTTTCCTCTCTGAGTGCTGTTCCTCCCAGATTCACGGGTTTAGTGGTTCATCACATCATGCATTGTTAGTACTTCCATTCATCTACTTGCCAAGAGTGCCAGGCACTTTGCTCAGTGAGGGAAATACAGGGTCAATGAAAAGCAGTCCTAACTCTGTCAGAAGTTTAAAGGGGGGAGGGAGAGGAAGAAGGAGAGGGAGAGGGAGGAAGAGAGGAGAGACAGAGAGAGAGAAAGAGAATATAAACAGATATAAATAGATAATCTTTACATACAGTACACTGGTCACTTTACCAATACAGGCTTGCCTTATGCTTGGCATGCATACTACATATTTAACCCTCCAATCCCCTGCCATTGAATTCTGTACTTACAAGGTCATTGCAACTACCACCTGTCTCATATCTTATGTTTACCATTGAAATACAGGATCCACTCAAATAGGGCACCTGTGTTCAGTCCCATGCCCTTTCTCTGAAGAGCAATGCTGTTTTGGTCTGCCTACCTTGGGTCTCAGGATCCCACACTGCCATCCAAATTATAAAATGCCCCCACCCCACAAAATTCCCCAACCTAATCCCTGAGACTGTACATTTCATGAGATAGCACACCTTGATTATGTTACTAGTAAGTGGGAAAAGAAATTCTGTAGATGACATTAGGGCAAATAATCAGTAGACTTTCAGTTAATCGTAAGGATTATTCAGGTGGGTCTAATCACATAAATCCTTTAAAAGCAGACAGTTTTCTTTCTATGGCTGGTGCCAGAAGGGAAAGTCAGAGATCTAAGTATGACAAACTTGCCTTTGAAGTCATAAATAGGCCTTTGCTGGTCTGAAAATGCTCTGAGGCATGTGAGAGGAAATGATAAGAATTAGCCAAAAGTAGCCCCAGCTGACGGCCAGCAGGGAAACAGACCTCAGTCCTCCAACCACAAGGAACTGAATTCTGCCAACAACCTGAAAGAACTTGGAAAAGAAACTTGACTTTCAGGTGGAAACACAACCCAGCCAACACCTTGATTCCATCCTATGCTATAACTCAGTTGAGCCTGTTTAAACGTCTGTTCTATAGAACTGAGAGATAATTAATGGGTGTTGTTTTAAACCACTAAGTTCGGGATAATTTGTTACAGTGATAATAGATAACAAATACGTTATCATAATAAAATATTCACATTCTCCTGAGGCAGTTGTTTCCTTTCCTCATCGTCCATGAGCTATTATGAACTAAATAGTTAAATGAAAGAATAAACTTGTGCTCTCCCTTTGGGGCCTGGACTTTGAAAACCCGGAATACCTGCATGGAGCTCTTGGCTGAGGGTGATACATGGCATGGAGCGCATGGAAACAGACCATGTCCGGTGGCCTCTGGCCCTGCTACATAGACCCAATTGTACAGTAAATGCCACGCACTTGCTTTTCCCCAATCTTTGCTGTTCTTAAGCTTTTAGACAATCTTGCCACGACTGTTAAGCATTTCTGAGTAATTGTGGTATTAAATGAGGAGGCAGCCTCTCTGTGTTCATCCAGAATGCAGTGCCAAGGCTAGTATTTTTGCTATTAGTGACATTCTTAGGGTAACACTTGGCTTTGCAATATTGCACCTTCAAAGTTCTGGGGCATTTTAAAAAGAGAGCATTATTTCTTTAAGTATGGTGACTTCTCATGTTTGTTAAAGGTACTTTTCCTGAAGAGTATCTATTATATTAAATAATATTGAATTGCTGATATTCAGCCATTTAAAACTTACAAAAAACTGTTGCTTTATATGGTTAAACCTAATTAAAAAAGATTATTCAGGCAGGGCTTTAATTTTTTAAAAAGTTTAGTCGTAATGATTGAAAGGTTCTATGGAATGAGTTATATATAGGTTATTAAAGAACTCATATGTGTTCAGGAAATAAAAAATTCTCACACCATTATGGTAGTTGATAACTGTATTTGACATTCACTCAAGCATTTATCCAATTACTCATTCATTTATTCACTCAAAACTGTCACCAGGCATTCATAATAAGAACTTACAACATGCCACAAGTGATCCCAGGTACTGGTGTACACTGGTGAAAACCGGAGTGCATGCCTTCAGAGTCTAGTGAGAGAGACACAGTTGTCAGAGGGTGTTGTAAGCTCTATGCTGAAATCAAGCACAGACTCTAGGTAAGTGAGAGAGGCATGCATACCAGGATGGGGTGAGGAGGGAGTTACTTGGGGAAGTAAACTATTCCCTGCAGACAAGGATGGGGAGAAGTTAACAAAGCAGAAAGAGCATTTTGGAGAGAGAGGATCACAAGCCCAGTGGCAGGAGAGTGAGAGAACATGGTCCACCAGGGGAAATCAAAGGGCTTTGCATGAGACCCTGGGCTGCGAAGTGTCAAGGCCAAAGAGAAGGCTGGAGATAGGTACAGTCTAAATAGAACAATATTGGTTCCTTGCTAAGTTTGGTCTTTACTCTCTGCTGCTTGATGATCTTTGACCTTTTGAGGCTTTATAATTTTAAAAGTAATGGAATGTCATGAGTATCTTCACCATCTCCTAGATAACCTTCGTCTGAACCAGCCGAATTCATTGTGTAAGCCTCCTAACCACAGTGGCTCCCTCCTGACAGCCCCTTTTTCTTTCTGAGCTGGTGCTTTGGCTACTTGATACTTGGTAATCATATGACAGCCACAACCATTGGACAAGGAGCTCAGCTCGGGACTACTACATGGCAGGGAAGTTTAGTGATAAACAATCCAGCTGGGCTCTAATACCAAGCTGACCAACAGGCAGGGGCGACCAATTTTCCTGGTTGTCCAGGGCTGTTCCATTCTTAGTACAGAAAGTTCCATGTCCCTAGAAATCCTTTCCCAGAATACTTAAAGCCACACTATGCAGAGATGAGTACAAAAGGTCAGGGAAAGACAAATACAGTATGATTCTACTCATATGTAGAATCTAAAGAACAAACCGAACTAACAAGGAAAATGGGGACAGACTCATAGATGGAGAGCATGCCGAGAGCTCTGGGTGGGGGAGGGTGGGGGGTGGAGGGATCAGGCAAAAAGGAAAAGGGACTCACACTAGTGGACAGTAGTGCGGTGACTGTGGTGGGAGGAGAGGGTATAAGAGGACTAAGTGGTAATGGAAAAAAATACAATAAGAATTAAATTGAAAAAGGTCAGGGAAAAAGTACAAAACCCATGTGGTATTAAAAAAAGAGGGGGAGGGGGATGAAAGCAATACACTGTCACTGGCAAATGGGTGGGGAATAGGTCGCGTTTTCCATAGGTGCTGTTGCTAATCCCCAACCACTGAGGTTGGCAGTCGTGACCTGCAGTGGTGCAGCGTCTGAGTCCGTGACTTACGGGTGCGACTCAAGTGCATGGGGATCACGACGGCTCACAGTCTATCTAGGGCTTTGCCTGAAAAATGACCATGGTGCTTTATATCAAGACAGTGCTGGTGTAATTTTTAAGATTTCGATTTTCGTGACCATGTTTCCTAAGAGGTCAGATGAAGAAGAAGAAAATGAAACGGATGACGATGCAAATGCCAGTGTGACCCAGACACCAAAAATAAAAATTAAACAACTGTGTTCTTTTTATAACTGATGGAAGAACAGATACAACTGAATTAGGGAGGAAAATGATCCAAACAAAGCATATTGAACAACAAACAGAAAAGACTATTTATAGGAGATACACAATACACAGGGATTTGGAATTTTGGCCCAGTAGAGAAAGAGAAAGAGTTATGAAGTTGTGAGACTGAATCTTACAATTTCAGGATCAGCCAGGCAAGTGTTTCTAAAATAATGATTTTTTTTTTTTGGTAATCTTCCAAAAACATAATAATACTCAGGGGAAAATAAGGGCTGTTGAATTAGCTTAGAAATACTTTATGAATGAACACACATTATCTTATTGTTCCCTTGATTTTTCTATGAAACTTAGTGAAGTTACATTTCCTGATTCACAGATTGCAACTAAATTGTCCTGTGACGAACAGAAGGGAAATTGGCTCCTTACAGAGCAGAGCTGTTACTGTGAGATATTAACAACTATCATGTCGCGTTCTCTGCTGAGTATGGGGAGTGATACACTGAATTCCAGGAACAAAAATTAAGTTGCCCCCAGCTCTGGTGTACTTTGATTAGAAAAGTGTAGGTGCGAATTACTTTTTAATTGTATGAAAATTTTGATGACACTGTGGAAAACACAGAACAAAAGATTCCTGATATCTTGTCCAAATGCAAGCTACACTTTGTTCCACCATCTGCATGTTCCACAGACAGTGTAAACATGGGTGTGGGCAGCTTCCCTTCAATTAATAGACTTCTCATCGGAGAAAGTGAAAAGACTTGCTAAAGGTCCTGCACACCTTTTGTCCATTGATAAGGAGGGGTTTGATTTATTTACCTGTGAAACGGAAGCTTTCATAATGGAGGTTTATGATCACTTCTCAGTTTCCTCAAAATGTGCAGGAGCACTTAATGAAATTTCTGACTTCATGGAAATGGAAGGAAATAATCTCTTCAGACATGTGTCTACAAAATGGCTATTGTTGTTGCCTGCCATAGAAAAGATGTTAAAGTATTGGTTTGCCTTTATTTTCAAAGTTTGAAGAAGGCTATCCTTCTCTAATATGGGAATAAATTGAGGATAAAAATGGAGGAAGGATTAAACAGTAACACAGAAATGTATGTATTGTTTCTCCAAAGCTGTGTGATAATCTTTGAAAAGGTCATAAAGAACTTAGAAAAAGATGAACTGATTGTACCAAGTTGTCTGCCATTATATTTAGGCTGCAATGAAAACTCACACAGTCAGAAGAATGACTCAATTCTGAAAATAGGACTGCTTTAGAACTAAACAAAGTCACCGGAAAAAAGGGCAGTCAAGTTAAACAGCTGTTTCCAAGTCTCTTTAGGAAAACTGTAACTTACGTGGAATTCAACTTCACTTTCAGAAGTTCAAATAACCTCTGCACATAAACCATTTTTCCTGAAAAGGGAAGTTTAACTTAGGATGACACTCGATGTACTTCTGAGTGTTTCAAAAGTGATGTATATTTTTAGATATAAATAGCATATAAGATGAGTGAATAGATGCAAAGGACATGCCTGATAAACACATGTCAATCAAAACAAGTCCATACACACAAAGTAGATGGACACGGGCAGAACAGGAAACTAATTCCTACGAGTCCAAACTTCTCCAGTTGCTAGTGGGTAAAATCCTAACTATTTCATGTGCAAATGCTTTTTCTGGAGAACATTTAGGTGATACCATTGCAGTTGTATGATAGCAGATATCACTGTACTATGGGCTTGAAAAAAGCAGAACCGCATGTCAAAGAAATGTGATGTTTGATTGACCACCACACTAGAGGGAAGAAAGATGTCTTAAGGCTGCAGTTCTGTGTCAATGATACTGACTTTACAGGACTTGTTGGACTGCTTTCTTTTTAAGAAATTTTATATCTAGGGGGCTGGGTAGGGCAGGGGTTAGAAATGGGGGGAAATGGGGACATCTATAATTGAACAACAATAAAAAAACGAAAATCAGAGGTTACAGAAAAAAATAAGTTTTGTACCTATATACATTTATGTAATTTAAGAATACACAAAATATAAACAATAAAATTTAAAATTCCAACCCGGAGTTAAAAAGTTAAAATAAATTGGTGTATCAGAGGACAGAAAGAAAGCTAAAATATTGTTATATTTTCTCATCCATATTTTTTGTTTAACTAGTTATACTATTGATTACTACCAATCGCCACATAGTCTTAGAGCTGTTTTGTTTAAACAAGAGCATTTATGTAACAGAGAAGTAAATATACAGAATCAAATAAGCACCTAATTTTTAATGTATACATTAAAGTAATAACACATTTCACAGTTATTTATACTACTATTTATTTGGGGGGTCTGGTATAACTGTGTCCTGTGTTAGCTTGGCTTTCTAAAAAGTTGGTCACACATCAGAAAAAGGCATTTGTGCATCTTTATAAACCTAAAGATTCTCAGGCTCCACAGCTACAGTTACAGATCAATAATGTAGCCTAAACGTTTATGTTGTAAGAAGCACCCAAGTACCCTAATACGTTGCTCAGTTTTGGAACCACTATACTGTTGTGCTGAAGGCGGGAGAATTCTTAGGATTTTGTCTCAGATTCAGGAAGGTTTGTACTCAAACCCAGCAAACGCAGTGCTTTACGTGAAATATGAAAGTCTTAATGATTTACATTTGACCCTGATCTCTTCAATGCCGGGGGTTCTACCATTATCTTCGTCACTCTGGTGACAAAGAAGTGTGTTGTGACAAAATGTCCGTGGATGGCAGGACAGAAAATAAGGAGCCTGGTGGTAGGAACAGAGGCTCCAGCTGCCTGTGTGTGTATCCAGGTTTCTCCATTTATTAGTAGTTCCTGGGCAGGTGAAATTTTGTGAACCCTGTTTTTCCCAACTACAAAATGTATATTACAACAGCTTACACTCAAAGAGTTGCACACTGCCTGGAATTTACAAAACATTCCCTAAGTATAAGCAAAAAAAAAAAAAAAAGGAAAGAGAATTATTTGAATTCTTTCTCTCTTCGTAATATAGACCTCAGTCTCCAGATAAAAACCCAATAATGAGTAGAATTAGAAACTGCTTTTGTTATTTTTTTAGGGGGAAGATGCCCAGATCCGGGGTATGTGGTATGGGAAAATGAAAAATGCAGCCAGTTAATGCCTCCACCTTTCCCACACCTTGTTTGACCTTGAGGCCTGCGGAGCCCTGGTTTTACCCACTTTACATTAGAATTAGACTTTATATAACTCGTTTGATTCAAAAGAATGGAATATTTTTAAAAAGTCTTAATAAATATTAGAATGCTAAGTAAATAGTAGACATCTGGTTCTTTTGTGCGTTCAAAACTATTGCTTGTAAATGTAGTCCTGACATACAATAATTGGAAATGAAATATAAAGTAGTAAATCTGGACTGAAAAGACAATGTTCCTAGAAGTTGGATAGTTTTATGAGTTGTTTTATTTTTCTTATACAATAATTGAACTTAGAAGAGAGGAATGAAAGGTGTGATTCGTGTATTATAGATGTGCTTGATGGAGCCTGACGCAGAAAAGAAAGAATTCTGTCAATCTCCCGAGGCCTCTGAGTTTTTTCTTTCCCGTTGCCATCCCAGTTTTCCTCCTGTGTTTGATTGATCATGTACATTGTACCTGGCACCTCAATAAATATTTCATGCTAGCTGAACACTAATGAATCGAGATTGTGAACAGTAACTTAAATTATAGAACCATCATCTAAGCTCATTCAAATTTCTAAGCTTGACAACGAATGCTCACAACTGGGTGAGCAGGGAAATAGTCCAAATTTCAAGCTTCCAGAAAGATAACTAACCTGAAAATCCGCATTTCTGGATATTTCTCCTAAACCTGTGTAGGTCCTGCCACACTGGAGGTCATGGGAAAAACAAAACAAGAGATAACAGTGAATTGATTTTTATCATGATTCACAGCCTTACTTGAACAATATAATACAAATGCCTAATAGTGTTGTCAAAAAGCTTTTCTTGACCATGATGTTGTTTATGTTTCTCACCAGGGAACCCACTGAGGATCTTTCTTGGTTCAATCCCAGCTGCGAACCCAGTTGTGATGTGGCGGAAAGAGCAAACGTGTTAGAAAAATATTACAAAACTACGCTTCCAGCTCTCTGACACTTATATATGAATAATCTCAGGCTAAACCTTTCTACACCTCAGTTTTCTCATCTGCAAACTGGAGCATAAACTTCCCCAAATAATTGTTCCAGATGTTCAATAAGTTACTGCTGCTGAAAATTACTTTTGTAATGTAGTGCTGTAATAGAGAAAAATCAGTTTTTCTTTTAAACTAAGGATGTTCCTGAAGCCAACTCTACATAGATGAGATCAAAGATATCATACACCTGTTAATTTCTGCAGTGGGTGGTTTCTGAGGAAGGAGTGTACTTCAGAGAAACTGCTACAATTTATGTCGAAGTAAATATGCATATATGTGTGTGGAAACCACATTTCTACATAGCGAAGAGAGACGGGTGAGCACAAAATTTAAATTCAGTGCTATTTGGACTTCTGGTTAAAATGGTGGCATTGAGGCATTTTTTACTCTATCCTCCTCCATTGAAACCCTCAAAAAACATCAAATGAACACAAATGTAGAGGAAAATCCAGTAATTCTTTTTTCAACAAAACAAGGATATGATAAAATATCAAATAAAAAACTTCAAAAGCATAACTTGCCAAATGTGTCAAAATTTGGGCCAATGTGAGAGGCTATCAGGCCTCAGAAAAAACCTTGCCGGTCTTGAGCGAGATGAAGATTTCTGTGTGAATAGGTGGCGCCATCCTGAAATGCCACCGATAGTCGTCTAATGAAATTGGTAAGTTTTAGGAACATGAACAGGACATAGGAGAAGACACAAAAAAAGTGTCTGAAGTTTCCAAAACTCATCTCCTAGAATGTCGGGGAGGTAGGGCTGAAAGAGAAAGGACAATGCTGAGCCTCTCAGACAATCTGTCCTGTTGGCTGAGGGAGTTGAAAGGGGGAGGCACGGCCTTCTTAAAGTGGTGATTCCTCCAGCTGCCTAGGGAGGTGGTTTGCGGGATGCACGCTTGCATACGGGCCAGTTTTTGCTGCTGTCTTCACGGCACTGCTAGCCGATTAGGCTCCTGCTGGTGTGGAAGTGCGGTTACAAACACGGTGATTCTCCCAAACTGAGGGTCACCGATAGGCATTCGAGACACAGATGATTTCACTCTCAGTCCCCTATACTACATGGTGAGCTTCTTGAAGGTAGGGAAAGAGTACCCAGGCTTAGAACCCTGCCCAGGAGCTAATTAGTACTGAAAAACAATGTGTTTAACTAAGTCAAAGAATTGAACAATTCCCTTTTAAATGAGAATCCTCGGTGATAAAGTTGTGTGTTGGCAGTGAATAGATATATACACACATGCATATATATATATATATATATATATACACATGCATATATATTTATATATATATTTGACTTAGTACTTAGCATTTTGCTGGCCCACAAACTTTGTGAATGAAATGACTGAATGAGGACACTTTGAAAATGCTTAGACATCACTCTATTCTGATTTCATTTAACTTGGCCTGATCCTTTCACACTGTCACAAATATGTCTTTTTTGCCCCTCCTTATTTGAATTATTTTTTTATCACCAGGAAAGCAAACCAGGTCAGTGTTCTTTGAGCTCTAATTGCTTGTCCAGAGGCTATAAAAATGACCGGCACACACGCACTAATGTGTGAGACAGCTACAGGGCAGCAGGGTGATTGCTACCCCTGCGCCCCTGTGTGCCGATATCATCTCGTTCCTTCCTCAGAACTACCTTGCACTGCAGGCCCTATTTTCTCCATCTTGCCAACTGAGAAACTCAGATGGAAACTGGCCTGTTTAAGGTCACCTAATTTTAGTAAATAGCACAGTTAAAGCTTTATGTTAGGTCACTGAATTGAAAGCCTATGTTCCATGTGGGTTACCGCTTTCCACAATGAGTTATTTTAAAAGGACAGATACCCTTGAATTAATTAGAATCGTTTATGAACTCAGAAAATAAATATGAAATGTACCAATTATATCTAATCCTCATGGGCATTTTCCAAAGGAAAGCATAAGTCATGAAATCACTTTAAATCAGATTATAAAAGAGTAGAGCAAAAAGATTCTCCTGATATTTCAAGTGACCATCACAATCACATGGGGAGGAATCAGTTCATCATAAGTGAAAAAAAGAATAATAAGGAATACAATATCTATTTAAGTCGTTATTATCTATAAATTTATGCAGAATCCATAAATAATGAAATTGCTTAATAAACTTTATATCCAATTATCTTTGCACATCGTCTTTAACTTTTATTTTTGAGCTATATTTCAAGGAATATAAAAACACTGTACTTCATCCAAAAGGAATTTTAAATTCACCAAATCCTCACTCTATCTGGAATCCCAGATGCCACCATTAACCTAGGAGAGAACTACGCTGATGCTGAAGAGATTTCCCCGCACATTCTCTTCGAGTTTCCCTGGCAAAATGAACAGTGCACCTGGACGGCTAGTGTTTTCATCTGAAAGTTTAAACCCCAACCACGACAGGGACAGGCTGGGTACAAAGGTCATCTCAGCACCACTCCAGATGGGCACTATCCCCTCCAAATATTCTACTCCACTAACTGTTGTGATTTAATCAGACATCACAGGGCCATGAATTTCAGAAATTTCTTTCTTATTCACAGCCAATTTAATCTGACCTTTGATCTGACTGAATGAGCTATAAAACAATACTGAGCAACAAAAATCAATCAGAAGTAAAAAGACCTGGAGTTTATTTAGACTAAATGTCTTTTCTGTTGATGGTTTGTTTCCATATGGCACTATGAGTCATTTATTCTTCATTTAAGAAAATAGCAATGGGATGTTTACCTCATACCAAGTACTGGAAAAATGATGAGAACAGAAGTGAGTTGCCTGCCTCCACTGAGCCTCCAGTTGCAGCAGACAATTTTCAAATACTGACTTTTCTTCTGATAATTTCTCTTTTTCTTCGCCCCATCCTCAATTCAAGTATTCAGCACATTTTGAATTTACTACCCCTGCAGAGGCATAGAGCATCCCACAAGAAGAACACGGCTACCCATGGCTTTTCAAACCACTAAAGCCTAGAGAATAAAAGGGCCCCTATCTCGCCACCTCTGCTACGACCCCCTGTGAAATCTGGCAAGCCAGCACCATCTCTGGCCCAGGCTTTGCAGTAGCCTCCCCAGCTACTCTGCTACTATCCTTATTGCTCTAAAGTCCTCTTCCCGTAAAGCAACCGTATAATCCATGTAAAACTTAAGCCACATCATGTTATACTTTTGTTCAAACCCCTCCAATTTCCTCTCATCTCTCAGAAAAAAATCCAAAGAACTTGCTATAGTATAAAGGCTATCTCTGAACTCTTCTTGCTTCCCTCCTCTGAGCTCATGTAAGTCACCTTGCTGTCTTCTGGTTACAGAAGAAAGGTTACAAGAAGACAAGCCATTTTCAGAAAGAAGTAAAGGTCAGGGAGGACACACCTTTCTTTCTCTGTGGCTGTCTTCTGTAAAATGTGTTGTTTTCTTCACTGACTGATACATAATCTTAAATATATAGTCAAGAAAGAAGACAGACAGATCTTTTTAGCTTTTCCTGATTCTAATCCGTGAATGCTGTCTCTGACAGACAAACCAAAGAAAACCGATCTTTTAGGATAAGGATTTAATTCCTTGATTTGGAGATTAAACTTTTAGGCTCTGTATAGATTTTTCTTAAACCCCATCTGTGGCAGGGAGCTTGTGAAATGTATTTTTATGTTTAGTCAGAAGTGGGAAAAGATAGCCATAGTCTTAAAACTCGCCCTGAGATGTTGCTTTACAATTGTTGTTCACGCCACCCTAACCTGCATTTACTGACACCCACTCTGTTTTAGGTAAAGGGACAGAAGCTGGACATAGAGATAGAACTAACACGAACCTCCACTTCTCCAGGGTACACACATTCTGGAGACAGAGACAGAGCCTGTGACTGAGTCGTGCACTACTTTTTAGCGGCAAAGTGCTGTGAAAATACCACAGCCTAAAATTTTAAAAATAAAACTTAATCCTGTGTGTTCTTAGTCAAGCCACCTGACCTTTCTTAGCTTTAATTTCATCATCTGCAAAGGCTATTGTGAGGATTTTACTATCTTTTTTTTTCATAAAAGCCCTAGTTTAGTGATAACACAGAGTAGGTACTCAAGATAGGTGACGATTACTTGAATGAACGAGAAGTGGTTCAGGATGTTGCCCTGACTTGGGATTTCTCTGTGTAGCCAGCCTGCACATGGGTAACTGTATTATCCAATTAATCTAGAAGCTAACGATCCATTTGAAAACAAGCCAAAGCTGGGCTGAGGTTATGTCAATAACCAGAAAATCAGGAAGTGAACAAAAAGGACCTACATAAATGTACATTCTGGATCAACTGCTGTGCTTCTCTGACATGACTTTATTTTCACTCTTGAAAAGACCCAGCTTCCTCATAATTGTTTAGGCCAGTCATCAAGTCAATCAAACTTGGCCATTATGACAGAGTAATCAAGTCAGCCATGTAAAAATCTGACTTCTCTTTTCATACACATATGACACAGATGGCAGGGCTTTGTGCTTCTACCTATTTGTTCTCGAGCCAATCAGAGCCGAGGGCAAAGACTCCTGTCCACATAAGTCCGCTTCCCTCTGGTTCCAGGAGAGCACCTTCTCTTTCCACTGCAGACTGAAGGCTGCATTGCCTTCAGAGCTGAGACACTGAAGACATCTTGCTGGGGCAGACCAGTGCAGAGTGGAGCAAAACAGAGTTCCGGAGAGGAAGAGAGGCCGGGCCCCAGGGCTGCCGGGCCCCAGGGCTGCCTCACAGCCATGCTGTATTTCCATTGAACTGTTTACACTGAATATAGTTTTTTCTTCACCATAACCCACATTGGGGATTTCTGTTGGTGCTGAATTAGCACCAACCACTGGTCAGTTGACAACCTCTAGAGGACAGCCAATGCCATTCCCTTGATTCTTATCTGCTCTGCGGAAAACCACGTGACTCATGACTTAGTGTCTGGAGTGATGAGAAACACTGAGAATTCACAGCTGGGTCTTGGTCTCCAAGCTGCAGCACTTCTCAGTGAAAAACACAACAGCAGCCTGGTGTACACAGAGCCTCGGCTGCTGCAGGTGGGTGAGAGTCAGTTCAGGATGAGGAAACTGATAACAGTCAGGTTATCAGTGTTGGCCAGGCTGACGACTTCACATAGGCCTTTTCAGACATAGAACCCTGGGTTGAACAATTTACATGGCTTTCCTTCCTGCAGGAATTTACAGAGCTTTCAGCACACTAAAGCAGAAGTCCCCAGCCCTCGGGCCACAGACTGGTACTGGTTAGTGGCTGTTAGGTGCCTGGCTGGCTACACAGGGGAAGCTGAACAGCTAGCAAGCAAGGGAGGCTTTGTTCTCATTATCTCCTGAGCTCTGCCTCCTGTCCCCGCCCCCCATGCATGGATAAATTGTCTTCCATGAAACCTGGCACTGGTGCCAAAAAGGCTGGGGCCACTCTGCTAGAAGTACATATGAAACTTAAAAAGAATTTTTTTTTTTGTCTGAAGTGATTAGTGTTCCATTGTATGCTTTGGATACAACTGTAATAATAATTTAAAAAAGTAAAAGTAACACATTAAACTCTGGTCAATTCTTCCTTACTCATTACCTACGTACTGCACCTACACAGTAGTCCCCCTTAGCCTGGGGAGATATGTTCCAAACCCTCAGTGGATGCTTAAGACTTTGAGTAGCACTGAAGCCTCTACATTCTATGTTTTTTCCTATGCACATACACGTATGATAAGGTTTAATTATGAAATAGGCACAGTAAGAGATTAATAATAATAAAAGAACAATCGTAACAATGTACTTAATAAAAGTTGTGTAAATATGGTGTTTTTCTCTCCAAATATATTATACTCACACTTCTTTGTCTTCTTGTGTTGATGGGAGATGATAAAACAGGGGTGTCCAACCTGCAGCCCTCTGGACGCGTGTGGCTCAGGATGTCTCTGAACGCGGCCCAAAACCACATCGTGAATTTACTTAAAACATTGTGAAATGTTTTCTGTGATCATGTGTCGCAGTGTATTTAGTGTGTGGCCCAAGACAACTCTTCTTCTTCCAGTGTGGCCCAGAGACGCCAAAAAGTCGGACACCCCTGTGACTTTCACCTTTTCATTTAAAGGAAGCACTTTACAGTTTCTCTCTGGCATAACTGAATTACCAACGTCATAACTCTTCCTCTTCAGGGCCATCACTCAATAAAATAAGGGTGACTTGAACACAAGCACTGGGATACCCTGCCCGTTGATCTGACGACCCAGATGACCACTCCGAGACTGAGGGGCAGGGGGCATGCGCAGTGTGGAGATGTGGGACAAAGTGATGAGTCACATACTGGACTGGGTGGAGCAGTTGCTTGATTTTATTCTGTCACTAAGAACGGTGTGTGATTAAAACTTGTAAATTCTTTGTCTCTGGAATTTTCTACGTAATATTTTCACATGAGGTCCACCACGCATAACAAACCGCTGAGAGTGAAACCGAGGATAAGGGGGAGTACGGTGTGCATCGAGAGTCAGATAATGATACCAGCAAGAGCAGCAGCAGCTGTTTATTAAGCCTTAGTTAGTTGCCAAAAACTGTGTGAACTTTTTATCCTCATGAAAATCCTGCAAGTCAGGTACCATAAAACACTAAGAAACAATATAATGATAACATCCTAGACTCTGAAGCTGGATCCCTGAGTTTAAATTCTAACTCTTTCACTAGGTAACCATGCCTAACATCCTAGCTTTGCTATATACTTCAATTTCTTCACTCATAAAGTAGGTATAATAATGCTTATTAGTATTATGCACTATTTACCTCATGTTGCAAATGAAGAAACTAAAGCTTACAGTGACATTACCATTATGTTGAGAAAAGTGAGGCAGTTGTCCTTCAGGAAAAAGCCCAGATTGAGGAGCCAGAAGGCCTTCACTGTGACCAAGCTGTGCCCGTCACTACAGGCGAGGCCTTGGGAAAGCCGTTTCTCTATTTGAACCTCTTAAGAGTATAATGGGGCTGACACTACCCCCACCCCCACCCCACCCTACCTTGTATGGATCAGATGAGATAATGAGTTGGAAAACACCCAGAATTCGGCTTGATGCACCAACATGCAGTAACTGTTTCTGGAATCTAAATGTTCTTTTTATACCATTTTTTCCCATTAAACTTCAATCAAGAAAATAGTGTTTTAAGCTAACAATGATAGAAAATTGAGTCAGCAAATGACTGTGTAAGCCAAACATATGTTTTCCCCCCTTTTCTTCTTTTTCTTTCTTTCTTCTTCTTTTTTTTTGCAGAAGACACAATTTTCTCTGAAACTGCAAATGTAATATCCACCCTGTGGAGCCTTTGCAAGATAATTGCATCTTTCATTTATTTCTGTTCTAGGGTGAAATCTGCATGCGTATGTTCTTTACCACCTTACTTTTCCCACACCCTACGCAACACGCACTTCTTTCACTATCATTGCTTCTACTGCTCACTGTGTGTTTAATTTCCGTATTGATTGCACTAGGACTGCTTCAGTTTCTAGACACACGAGGGCATTTTTCAATATAAAATAAAAATTAAATGGAGCTCACTCACTCTCAAGTACCTCCCCTGGTTTCAGATTTACCTCTGACCACTGATTACCTGAACAATTTGTAACGTGAACATAGAAGAGAAACAAACTCCCTGTTGAGTTTTTCATGGAGACTTCATTGCTGTGATGTCTGACCGCTCCTGTTGATTGTGAGTGCTTACCTCACGCTCAGGCATTCACCTTTGGTAACCTCACCTGATAACACCTTGTATTGCTTATATTCCACTCTTCTATTTGAAAAGCATTTATTGACCACCTACCATTTGCTATGCACTGGACATCTTGGGGGTGGGTAGTATGGGTACATATTCACTTAGACTACTAATATGTCTCCAAATGACTTCTGTGCAATTGCCATTAGCGACTGTAGAAGCACGCTGTGAGAGCACGGAAGGCAGAGCAATTGGTGGTGCCCTGCAGATGTGGGGAAGGCTTTGCAATGGAATTCAGTCTTGGTAAGTTAGCATGAGTCTTCCATGAAGAAAACAGCTTGAAGATACAGAATTCCAGGTAGAAGAAACAGCGTGATCAAAGAAAATGAAGAAGGAGGGCTGAGAAAAGCTTCTTGAAAAAAGTACTTTCTAAGCTGAAACTCCATCCAACATATATTTATTGAACACATACAAAATGCTGGGTACAATTTGAGATGCTTGGGATAGATCTGTGAACAAAAGACCAATTTCTATGCCCTGGGGATAAATGGAAGACAACCGCACAGGGAAATGCTGTTGAGTTTATTTATGTGAATGAGAGGCTTATATGTAATTAATGGGCCTAAAAATACATGTTTAATCAAATAAATACAAATGATATGGCATGATAAGGAGGATTAACAATGCCTGCTGTTGGTGGAGGAGAGTGTTGAAGTAGGACTGAGCATGGAATACTAAACCTTGTCCGTGAGTCACTGTCTGGGAAACCACCACCACAGCCCCACTCAGAGAACTGCTGCAGAATAGAGCTTATTATGGCTTTTTTCTAAGAGAAGAGTATTTTTTCCTTTTAATTTTAATTTTTATAGTTTCTAATTACCATTGACATTCAATGTTACCTGAGTTTCAGGTGTGCAGCAGAGTGGTTGGACATTTATATACTTTGTGAAGTGACCCCTCTGATAAGTCTAGTTCCCACCCGGCACCATACATAGTTATTCCAGTATTATTGACCATATTCCCTATGCGGTACTTTAACATCCCCCCGACTATTCTGTAATGGCCAATTGGCATTTCTTAATCCCTTCACCTTCTTCACCTGTCCCTCCAACCACCTCCCCACCCCGGCATCCATGAGTCTGTGCTCTGTATCTATGAGTCTGTTTCTGGTTTTTTTTTTAATTTTTCCATTACCACTTGGTCCCCTTGTGACCCCCCCACCCCCTGCAATTACCACACTGTTGGCCATTTAATTGCCAATATTATGATTTTGGTGGTTAAAAGCCTTCCACATCTGGTTCTTATTCTTTATGAGAAGGATCTTCTTCACCAGCAGGAGCTCAGACTTTAGGTAATAACACTCAACAACCAATGATAATGTGATATGAAGGAAATTAGGCCACATACCAAAAAAATAAAATAAAATAAAGACATAGAAGATTCAGAGGAAAGAAGGCAAGAAAGACAGGGCATATTTTTATTGGTTTGATGGCATCACAATCCGTTTCATTGGTAACTGATGGTATTCATATTTATCTGAAAAAATCAGATTACATCAAGATATTGTGGAATGAGAACCATGATGGGGCTGCAACAAATACACTTTGACAAGATACCAATGAATCTTCTTTCTCTGACCCTGCCTTATAGCAATGAATAAAGCCAGGAAAATGAAACTGGAAAAGCAAAATGTCAGAGTGGGAACAGGGAGCAAAGCTGTTTTATTTTATTTGAGTGCTGTGAAAATGGGATGCTCATTGACTTAATGGTCAGATTTACTGGTCTAATTTCCTAACTTGGTTATTTCTTTGCATGTATTCTTGCCCTCTATAAAAAAAGCTGTATCAAAGTTTTCCATCTGGAAATAGCCAGCATTCTAATTCCTTTGCTAAAGCTTAGCGGAGAGTTTACATGATTTATGAGACCTATAAGTGACTGGAAAGAGACTTGCACCTGTTCTTTACCTATCAAATACATACAGTGTCATGAAGGAGTCCATGCCTTCTGGATCTCTCATTCTTTCTCAACTTTTTCTCCCTGTGGGGAAGCCCATCAAGGGTGGAACCCGTTAGAAGTCTAAGGAGCATCTTATCCATGGTTTGAACTGGACGGAGTTCCAGAGTGTTGAGTCGTAACTGAAGAGTCATGTTGTTTCGAACTAATGATGCCTGGGGACTACGGTGAGCCCCTGAAATGTAACTGACAGGTACAATTGAGAAGTGGAAAAGAAAAGACTGAGAAATAATAGATATGAAGAAGTCATGAGAGGTCAGATTGAAAGAAAACTTGGAAATGGTGAATGGAAGTTAGACGATGGGGGCAAGGACAGTCAAGACCTAGTGGACAGGATGGGGATTAGAAAACTGGGCAAGTACACTGTTACTTTGGCCTTCAAGATTCTGACGTTAGGTGTGTGTCAGTAGCTGCTGTCTGCAGCACATTTTGAACAGATGTTTTCATGTGGATTTTTCGAATGGGATTTTGAAGGGCTGTGGACCAGAGTAAAAGGACTGATGTAGTGTGAAATTAGAGTTGTAAGTGATTAACAAAATGGGAAGTTCTGCCCTGTAACTGTTAAATGACCTTGCTAGAGTATATATTCCATGCTGATATGCAAATATTAACAGCCGACAAGTAGTTAAGCTTCTTAGATAGACTTCACATATAAACCATACAAATGTGATTTCACACAGGAACATGTGAGGTGGCCTGGCATTACTTACATGGCTGTTTACTACCTAACTATTGGTTTCTTTCCCTCCCAATAATTCATTTTATGTAGTCAAACAACTGCAGGGAATTGTACCCCATCTCCTAACATTTGAGTGTCTAGAGAGTGGCATTGTTCTAAAAGGTAAAGGAGTTTCTTCAGAGGCTGAGAATTTGGAAGCAGAGCATTCATAGTAGGGAGGGAGCTTTAAAGCTACCTGATCCTGCCACTCATCTGCTGCTGAAGTGTACTCGATCAGGACATCAGTGATGGTGTCACACCTACCTTTGTGGAACTTCCAATGGAAAAAAACACAGATAATTTAAAAGAGAAAAGTGCATTTCAAGAAATAAATGCAGTGATTTTGGAGAACTACAAGCACAGTAAAAATATTTTGAAGTACAGGTAAAACTAGCTCTCTAAAAATGTTTTCAAAATGCTCAGACATCTTATCCAAGTCTGTCCTTATTTTATACGGGCAAAGTGATGACTATGAATGTGGGCAGAGCAGGAAAGTAGAAAGTACATAACCATCCATTTGTCACATATTCATTGAGAATTTTCTATGTGCCAGATGCTGAGGAATATTAGGCCATGAAGATGAAGTCTTTTCGTTGTTCACCACTGTGTCCTCTACAATAGCACCTGGCAAAGGGCAGGTGCTGTATCAGTCAGGGTTATCCAGAGAAATGAACTAGGAGTATCCAGGGCAGGAGAAAATGGATCTCTCAGCCCAAAGAGAGAGAGAAAACTTGCCCTTCCCCTGCCTCTTGTGTCCTATCGAGGCCCTCGGTGAAGTGATCCATGCCCACACACACATTAGTAAGGGCGGTCTTCTTTACTCAGTCTACTCATTCAAATGCTAAAGTCTTCCAAAAACCCTCTCACTGACACACCCGGAAGTCATGTTTACCAGCTTCCTAGGTGTGCCTTAGTGGACACAAAAATAACCATCACAGGTGCTTACTGTTAACTGAATGAATACATAAGCACAGGGCATTAGGAAATCAATAATTAATAAGCTCATTACAGCATTATATAGCAAGTCGAGGAGGTAGAAGATTTTCAAATTTTATAAATGAGAAGATTCATCGTTAAATGGCTAAGACAGCTTGTTAGGATTAAATAGCTAATGAGAGAGGGGTTGACACTCAGGGCAGATCTGCCTGACTCTACTCTGTGCTCCTACGCCTCCAGGCATGGCAAAGGGTTCTAAAGAAGTATATTTCTGAAATAAACCATGATCACGCGCTCCTCAGCGTTTTTTCTTTTCTTTCCAACGATCTCCTGGTTCATGGAAATAAAGGTTTCCAAACTTTAGATTTGAATATGGAATCTTCCATAATCTCCTCTCTTCCTAAATCTAGTCTCCATTCTAAACCTTCATACCAACCTCTCCTCTCAAAATTCTTTAGTTTATCACATAAACTTATTTCCCTTGAAAGTATCACATTTCTTACCACATTTATGCTTTCCACATGCTACCCCTCTGGAGATAATGTTCTTCGCTCATTTTTCTTCTAAAATTTCTACTTATAATTCACAACTGAGCTTGAGAGCCACCCTCTACAGCAAGCCTTCTCTGAACCTCAAGATAGCATGAAGGATCGATCCCTCTGTGATCCTGTAACTCTCTAAACACCCCTCCACCATACAACTTACGAAATCCCCAGGTTGCCCCTTGTGTTGATCGGCCAACAAGGCTTTGAGCAATTAGAAGAGTAGGTCTATTTTATTACATTCCTGTACTTTTCTCACATGGCAAAATGTTTTGTATAGTAGGCATTCAGTGAATATTTCATTGAAGATGTGCCGAATAAACAAATGAATCCGGAATAAATAACCAAGACTGTGATGCCTATGAACATGCACCCTTAAAAGCAAGTTCTAGAACCACTCTCGAATGACTAGGACATTAGGTAATTGACAAAAAGATGGCAGACATCAGCCATTATCACAATGAGGGGATACAAAAGGAGGGTTAAAACTCATCAGAAGCAAAGGCCAGGTGCTTTTGAATTTCCATGTGGTGATACAACCTGGTTAAATCGCTGATGTCACGTATGAGGCTGGTGGAGAAATTATTTGTATTTGGTAGGTTAGAAATCAATTGACCCAGCTCAGGAGGCAAAAAGGAATTGAAAATTTGGTCATAAGAAGAATTACTTATGTTGGCTTTTTTTTTTTTTGTCTTCTTCCAGGTTTTCTTGAAACCTTGTACTTTTTTGAAGAGGTTTTACTACAAGTTGAATTGTTTAAAGCTGCATTCAGAGACCGTTCCACTGTCATTGGAATGAATTACCCCTTCACGAATTTTGTACCCAGAGAACATCTCTTTCTCTTTGGAGCTCTTCTGGGTATTGATTTTGACTCACACTTATCATACCAAAATAAAAAAGAAAGAAAGCTCCCAATCAATTTTTGTTTTAGTTGAAAGCAATATAGCTTTTCAAACTAGATTTTTTCCCTCTAATGGAGCAAAATACACAAGGTGAAGAAAGCCTAGGGTTGAGGATTTCGATCCTTTTGAATTCCATCACTATTTTATATATCCATCTCTACCCAGTCCTTAAGGAGTATTGTTAATTTTTTATCTATTCTGGCCTGCGCAGCCATGTTTTGCTCCTAGCAGGTGCCCACTAAATAGTAGTCAAACAGAGTTAAACTAATCAGAGTAAACTAATCATGCCATGGAAGTGAGTTGAAAATAATTAAGAAAGACATAAGCCTGATTTCCTTACTTCACTTCAAAGGTTGGCAGATGTGAGACATACATTCTGAGATCGCACTGCCAAGATTCAGGTTCTGACTCTGCCCTTTCCCAGCTATGCGGTCATCGACAAGAAACGTACCTCCCTTTGCCTCATTACCTTGCATGTAAGGTAGAAATGAAAATAACACCTATCTCATAAGGTGCCTGTGAGAATTTAATGTACTAATATAAGTAGAGTGCTTGGAACCTGGTCAGTATATGTCAAGGCCCTATAAATGCTAGGTATGTGTATTATTATGAAAATTTCCCTCGCCTCCAATATTTCTGTGAAACTTTTTCCTGGAAATAATGTTTAAGATGAGAATTTGGAATATCTTACTTATGTATTCATTTCTTTGTTTGTTTATAAATTTCACTTATAGAGGCCTGTGGCCCACTAGTCTTTATTAAAAAAAAGCACATTGCCTCTGATGGCTCAAAGACTAGGAGTGACCAAGGAGATAGCCAATTTAAAGCAGCTTAAATTTAAGTAGGTTTAGACAGGGAAATTTACACGTGTAAAAGTGTGGATTGTTTGCCAGCTTCCCTCTACTTCACTCCACATTGGATTCTCTGCGAAGGCACTGTCGGAGCCGTCGTGGCGTGGTGGAGAGCGCAGAGGGCTTGGCTTCGATGTGAAGCTGACCTCGAGTCCTCACTCTGCAGCTTTCTATGAACATAAACCACGACATTCCTGTGAGCCTAGTCTTTCACATTTACCATCACAATAGGTCATGCCAGTAATATGATTCATTACCATTTAGGGAATCATTTTTAAGCTCTCAAATTACACATACACATTCATGTACACTGTATACACATATTCATACATGTACATGCTAATAGACCCATATATCAATCTACGTACCATCATGACAAATTAATTATAATTATTTCAGTTTTACAGATGTGATCACCTACATTCAAACATGTTAAGTAACTTGCCAAAGCCACACAGCTAAGAAGTGGCAGGTCTTGGATCGGGACCTACATTTTTCTGGCTGCCAAGCCATAATCTCCTGCTTTGTCCTGCTGCTTCTTGTTCTAGAGCTCATTTGATGATTAGAGAGAGTAACATAAAATATTGAGTATGAGATCCAGCATATGGTAGATTCCCAATAATATGAGTTACTTCACTATTTTTAAAATTACTAGAATGATTTGTAAAGGTAACGAAGATGATGATAATGGGTTTAGTGATCATAGAAACTAATATCTATTATGTAGCATTTATTTAGTACCATATTTATATGCTTTGCATTCGTTAAGTCATCTAATCAACACTATGCTAGGACAGGAGCACTGCTATTATTATTCCCATTTTAAAGATTTTTCTTAAGGGAAAAAAGGAGGGTTGGAACTTTTCCAGTATCACCCAAGATTTAATCCTAGACTGAATGATTTATTGGTATATAACAACCATCTTGCTTGTGTTTCAAAAAAAACCAAAAACAACCCTTGCCTTTTGAAGAATTATTCAATTTTTTCTATTTCCTAATAACGCATACTGAAATGACTGAGTACTTAAACCACATGCCTATCACTTAAATTATTAGTCATGTTGCTCTTTATTTTTCTATCATAGCAAGAGTCTTATGCCAGTCCAAATTTATGGTACTCATTTCATGCTCAGTATAGAGAGCTTAGTACCCAAATACTAAATAGAATGAGAAATAGATCTAATCCTTGAGCTGGCCACATATACATCTCAAGCAGAGGGGGTATACTGTAGACCAAAATAATATTAAATTGGTTTCTCAAATGCATCCATCTAGCAAGTGTCCTGAGTTCAAATATGAGGCTCTTTCTAAACCATTAAGCTGCTCTCCTTCTATAATATTCTGCACAAATTGGTACAAAGTTTCTCCTTATTCCACATAAATCATTTAAAACATTTAATAGAAGTGTTTCACTCTGAAATTTGTATAGCAGCCCACACTTATCTGTGGGGGAAGTGTTCCAAGGACCCCAGAAGATGCCTGAAACTGCGGATAGTACCTGGCCCTATATATACCACGATTTTTCCTGTGTGTACCTATGGTGAAGTTTAATTTATATATTCAGCACAGTAAGAGATTAACAATAATAATAGAATACTTATACACTATAATAAAAGTTATGTGAATATATTCTAGTTCTCTCTTAAAATACCTTATTATACTCTATTCACCATTTTGTGATGCTGTGAGAAGATACAATGCCTGCCTAATGAGAGGAAGTGAGGTGAATGGTGTGGGCATCGTCACCTCGAGTTAGGCTACCGCAAGGGTTGCTTGCACACAAGTGTTGCGGTACTGCCACAGTAGATCTGAAACACCAGAAGGTTACTAAGTGCCTGAGGAGCCAGTAGTGTATACAGCATGGATTCCCTGGACAAAGGGATGAATCACATCCCAGGCAGAATGGATGGGACAACGTGAGATTTCATCACATTACACAGAACACACGTATTGTAAAACCTATTAACCACTTGTTTCTAGAATTTGACATTTAATATTTTCAGACTGCATTGACCTGAATTACTGAAACAACAGAAAGCAAAACCATGGATAACATGGGACTACTGTACAAGGTCTGTCAAGAAGAAGCCCAGCCATTGTTAATATAACAAGAATGGTTTGCACAATATCGATGTAACCTGGCAGCCAAAGAGAGTGTTCACATATGTGAACAATGATGACTTCACTGTACTAGTCAGTGGGGGTGATAGATGACATTGAGTGAACATGAGTACTCTTTGGCTGTCACATTCAAAATGACTGAGTAGAGCCACAAATCTGCATCAAATTTTGCGTTAAGTTTGAACATTCCTCCACAGGAACCATTTGGATGATTCAGAAGGCTTTTGGGGACGATGTAATGAGTACAGCACAAATAAAAGTGCAGCACAAATCCTTTAAAGATGGTTGAGAATCTGTTGCAAGTGATACACGTTCTGGAAAGGCCTGAGCAGAACACCTGAGAATGTTGAACGTGCACAGGCTTCAATCAACAAAAATTGGCAACTGACTGCAAAAACAAGAAGCTGATCTGGGGATTCCAAAAACTACTGAGTCCGAGATTTTGTCACAAGATCTTGGCATGAAATGTGTTGTGGCAAAATTCATTCCATGGCTTCTGCTACCAGAGCAGAAATAACATCGCACTTTAGCTGCTAATGATGCTGAGAGAGCTGTGAGGTCCCAAGGTACCTACACTGGAGGGGACTGAGGTGTCATTGTTCTGTGTACAATGTTTATTATATCTTGTATCTTCAATAAATATTTCTATTTCTCATAGTACATGGCTGGATACTTTCCAGACAGGTGACATTGTGTATGCATATTAATGTAACAGATTTTGCTCCTTCTAGTCCCCTTAGAGTTCTCACTACAGAGAAAAGAATAAGTAGCCTTTCCAACATTGCTAATAAAGTTCCACAAAGCAAGTCACTCTGGCTCTTCCCTGTGGCTCCATGTTTGCAAGTGCCATGATGTTTTGACTCTTAGATTGTAAACTTCAAAGAGTCACTTGTCCTGTATCCAAAAGCCCCAGAAAGTACAATATCTATCTCGAGTGTTTTGAAAACTATGGAAACTAATGTAAGAAACAATTCCCAGAAGTAATTTCAGGTTCAAATGATTTGAACAAAATGAAGAATACAGTAGGTCCTTAGATAATATTTCATTCAACATCATTTTGTTATGATATTGATGAGAAAAAATATTAATTCCTGGCCAGGGTCAAGTTCTCCACATGTCTGCATGGGTTTTCTCTGCATCTTCATGTTTCCTCCTGTATCCCAAAGATGTTCACTATAGACAATGGTGTGTCTGAATTGTTCAAGTTTGAGTGAGTGTGTGCATATGTGTATGTGTGTGCATGTACACACACCTTGTTGTGGAAGGGCATCCTGCCCAGGGTGGGTTCCCGCCTTGTGGCCGGAGCCACCAGGATAGGCTCTGGCCACTCTTGACCATGATATAGAGTAAGAGGGTTGGAAAACAGTTATCTTACTTATTTTTATTAATATTTATTAAATGTATGTACAGCTCACATATATCTCAATGTTGAATTTTGCATATGTTCTGTGTACAGATTAAACAAATAGTGAGATAAAATGCACCTGTCTGACACCTTGGCCTGTAGTTAATCACTCTGTCTCCATAGTCTGTCGTGACAGTGGCTTCCTGCCCACAATTCAGGTTACATGTTGGGACAATCAAGTGCTGAGCTATGCTCATTTCTTTCAGAACAATCCGTAGCTTTTCATGATCCAAGCAGGCAAAGACTTTACTATAGTCTATAAACATAGGGTAAACTTCTGAAATTCTTTGGAGTGATCCAGTATCCAATAGCTAGCATTCATAAATGAATAAGTAGTGGAAGCACAACTGGACTCTGGAGAGAGTGGCTGCAAGAAGGGGGCTGCCTGACCATGTATAGCCTTCATTAGAGGGATGCAGGTAACCATGGTAATGCAACGTCCTTCTTTGCCTGCCTCTCACCTCCTCCCAGCACTTCCTATTGGCTGAACCAAACCCCAGCTGGACCAGAGGACAAGGGAGAAGTATACCAGATAGTCTTCTGGGAACCAGAGGAGAACGGAGAAAAAACAGACAGGAATTGTGAATCTAGAGAGATTAATTAAAAATAACCAGGACAAAAGGAAAGGCTCAGCAACAAAAATAAGGAAATAACCATAATGCATTGAAGTATATGTAAAAGTAAGAGGGCATTTAAAATTTTATAAAAACACACATAAAGGCAATTTGAATATATGTTCCTTAATATTATTTTCTGTTCAGCATTCATGGTTTCTGTCCTTGCAGTTCCTTGGGGTCTTTAGTTTGAAAACATTAAAAGAACCCTGGACTATAGTAAGAATATCTTCATTTCTGGTCCTGGATCTCTCGAGTTGCCTATAATTCAAAGGTTGAAAGACTAATCTATAGCCGCAACATAAATGATTCCCGTGTAATGTTTCAGGAGTTGCTTACAAGTTTCAGACTCCTGTAAGGTCATCCATAAAGTAATTGAGCTGAACACATTGATCTCGATGACAGATTTAATTTCTAGGATCGGATGCTTATTTCTATGGCTTGCACAGTTGCAGTGCAGAGATGGAAAGGGACTAAATTCCAGCATAAATATGATTAAATTTGCTCAGGTGCGTTAAAGTGAGGTACAGGGCATGAAAAGTGAAGGCTTCCTGTTTGTATCCTTATATTTTAAATGATCAAAACTTTGTACTGCCATCCACACCGACAATTTCTAATGATAATGAACACAATTAAAAATCATTGTCATCCTCCACCCAGGCACCTTTCTACAATTAACAGATTGCTGGTGTGAGTTTTTCTATATTGCTTTCCTCCAGCCACCTTCCAATCCATGCGGAAGACAATTGGAATTAAGTCTGCAATTAATTTTTTACAAGAAATTGCATCAAATGCTTTGGTAGAATCAACACTTACATCATTAACACAACCTTAATTATGCTGTCCCCTAACAGAAGGTTAGTATATCCCACAAGGCTCTTGTGTGATCTTTTGCAGACATACCTTTAGCTTTTGTTCTAAACACAATTTCAGTGAGTGTTCTCAAAGTGTCAGGCACTGGGATATATGCTTTTACCCTCGTGACCTTACTGGTTATTCAAAACAATTCAGTGAGGAAAGAGGCATATTTTCCCTTTTTCAGATAGTTCACCAAATCCATCTTTCTTTTACACATGCTGCCTTTCCTTCCCAGAGACACTCTTTTCTCCAATTCCTTCAGCTCATTAGATCCTTAATTATTTTCCAAATTTAACACAAGTGTTAACCATCTTAAGAGACCCAGAAGACAGGCATGTGGAATGGCCTTTAGAACTGTGGGATCTGGCGCTAGGTTGCTTAGGTGTGAATGTGAACCCTGTCATTTGCTGGCTGTGTGACTTTGGTAACGTTATTTAACTTCTCTGCTCTTTAGATTTCCTACCTAAAAAATGGATACATTTGGAATGCATACTGCACATATCATCTTCATTTGTACATAGATACGCTATTTCTGAGAAATACCTTCTAAAAAGAACGAAATGCCATTCATTGTCCATTCTTTTTGTGAGCTGGAATGGGGAGGTGATGGCTGGAGTGACGGGCACTATGTTTAATGAGGTGTCTTGGGATAGCAGACCATATATTATAGAAGACCAAATGGAAGGTGTCCAGGTCCTTGTCATTGCAGACTCTGGACATCTATGCAAATGAGAGAGAAGACAAACAAAAAGTCTTCTATAGGTAAGCCACTTTTATTTGGGTTTTTCTGTCAAAGTTAAATCTTTTTACCAGTATAGGACTAAGAAAGAAGGAAGAGAATAAGAGATTAAGGTGCAGCCTGAAATAAGAAACATGAGTCTCTCTTACATTCACCTGTTCTGGGTTACTGAGAACCAGAAACACACATCTATTGATGAAGCTAATGATGCAAGTTTTAGCAATGCCTAGATGGCCCTGCATCCTGGGGCTCTCCTTTTCCTTTACAGCCTCTGATTTCTTCACAGAAGACTTAGCTGATGTCACCTATTTCTAAGCAGATAGGGTCCTCTACATTATCATGTCCCATAATACAAAAAAAAAAAAAAAAAGATAAATGCCCTTTGGACCAGGAAAGCAAGAAAGCAAGAAACCTGAACTCAGTCCAGCATCTTTTGGTGAACGGATGCTACAAAGGAGAATCCATCCCCTTGCCGTAAAGAGGACCACGTGCTATCATATCTGGTGTTCAGAAGGAGCCTGTTAATCTCTTTACCATATTTTGTTTTCAACTGTTCTGTTCTGTTAATATTTTAAATACAGCTAGCAGGGTAAGATATGCTATCTCAGAAATTATCATGTACATGTGTGCATATTTTTTTTCTTTTGTATTAGGAAATGTGATAGTACTGTGATCTGATAGAGTTAGGTCACCTGGGTTCCTTTCAAGTTCTACCACTTACTGGCCATAATGACCAACAAAAGGTCATTTAAATGCTGAACTTTAATTTTCTCTTCTGTGCAGATGGAGATAATAAGAACAGCCATTTCTCAGGGTTATTCTGAGGGTTGAAATGGTTAATGCACGGAAAGCTAGCCATCTCCACATGTCTGCTTCTCTTTTTCCAGTGGTGGTCACATATCAAGAACTGACATGAGGTGGACTAGAGAAGTACATGCAAATCATTTCCAGGGCCCAGGTAGAGGCAATATACCGGTATCTAGTGAAGTACACAGTGCGTGCAATTACAAATTACAAAATGATTCCTAGAATGTACAGAAGCAATTAGTTGATTAGAAATGCAGGCCGTGAGAACGTGAGTTCAAGCCAATCCTGGCCACAACAAGGAGTAAGTCCCAAGGTGAGAAAGTCTCCCAATCTGCTAAGACTGTGGAATGAGGCTTTCAAAAACAATATCCCCTGTTTCCTGCTGTCTTGGCCAGATTTGCTACTGGGTTTGAGCTTCATACAAGAAGGCACTGAGACAACCTATAAAGCTGATTTTAAATCCTTGACCACTATTCTCCGAGGGCAGTTGGTTGACACCCAGGCTTGCCTGCAGGCATGTTCACAGTCGCACTGAGTTCTAGGGCTTGTCTCAATGAAGTTGTGCTCACACTTGCCTGCAAGTGCAAATATCCCTGCAAGCTTAGACTTCTGTGAGGGGGAAAAACGTGTTTTCTTCACTCTACTCCAATCATTTTTTTCCTGAGGGTTTCCCAGTGAACAAAAATCTGATGCCTGGCTATGGAATTAGACAAATCTTCCCTGAGATCCAGTCCCTGCTGCATCTTAACTGGTGAGCTTTTGCACATGTGACACTGTGGTATTGATCTTTATCTTATGGAGATTACAGAGCTATAAGGACAGAGAAGTGAAACTGGAGATGCCGAGGGCATGAGCTGATGATGTTATACAAACACTAACCATAAGTATAGTTATTCAAATTCTACCCAACCTTTGGAGGCTAGTTCAGAATCCCTGCTCTTTTTGAGGCTTCCTTATGACTCCAAGTCATAATGATTTGCCCTTCTTGAAACTCTTACTGAACAATATGTACTTCGTAATCAACTTGTTTTCTAAGTATTTTACATCCATTATTTTTCCTTCCTAAGTTGTACCTAAGCTCATTGTATGTAGAGATGTATCATTTCCTACCTGGATGAATTCTCCCCCCAGATCTAAGCAACTGCTTAGCCCTCATAGGATTCAATAAATATACAGTTGACAGAGTTTAAGATTTAAACTGACTTTGAAGTCCAAAATCTTAGCATAACATGCAAGTCCCAGGACACCTTTGTAGGTGTTTTATTCATCATTCTCACAGCCCGTGTTCCAGCTGCAACAAAAGAGTTACCGAGTCCTTCATGCCGTTTGCCTTCGCTCACGCTCTTCATTTCACCAGGAAGATTCTTCCCTGCCGTGCTCCTTCTAAATTCTTACTCTTCTTTCAAGGCTCAGATGAAATCTATTTTCTTTTGCTGATCTTTCTTAGGCAGCATCGGATGCTGCCAGTGCATGACACCCATGAAATAAAACAATACGGTCATCACAACGTAAGTTATTTCATGTTCATCATCTCTTCTAAACTCTGACCTTCGCAAGGACAGAGATCACAGCTTGTAAAATGCTTACATCTATAAAATTTGGCACATCACATAGTATATACTCAATTACATTTGTTAAAGTAGATTCATTTGGTTTTTCGCTGTGGCCTTTAAAAAGATCTACAGTGAACATTTTGCAACAGTGCTTTAGCATTTGGATACCAACATCTCATTCATTCTGACCTCTAAGTGCCTGTCACTCTCCCTGATTTAGGCTAACATCTGGCCTATCTTCAGGTTGATTTATCAGATTGCCTTCCCACCAGATGTGTGGCAGCCAGCTGGTAGACCCTATCAGTCCAACTGTTCCTGGTTCCAACTAAACCTGTCAGTTTAGGTGCCTTTAGGATTACAAACACTAAATCTGACCCTGCTTGAGAATCTCAGAGTATGGTCAGAACTATTAAACTCACTGTAAATCTGAGGAGTTAGCTTCCTCCAGAACTAAGCAAATATAAAAAGCTAAATGCATAAACTTGAAACAGAACAACCTTCATTCTGGCATTAATTAAGTTTTTGACTTTGGGCAAGTCACTTTTAATCTACTAAGCTGCAGTTTTCCCCTCTGTAAAACAGGGCGAAAAGAGGCTTGTTGTGAGGACTACATGATGATGCTCATAAAGTCCTTAGCACAGTGCTCAGGACATACTAAAGTCTCAATAAATGATACATTCATTACTGCAATGATTCATCGTAACTTTCTGTGAAGGCTACTGTGTTCCAGGCTTGTGTTAGAGATTGATGTAGACCTATGAACGCAGAGACAACTACAGGGATCTTTGCTCCCAAGAACTTCAATCATGTTGGAGCAAAAATAAGATAAAGTTAAATATTTATAACAAGGTGATTTGGGAGCAATGCTGGGGATATACAGAGAGTAGAGGAGCACAGAAGACAGAGATGTAACCCAACCTAATGAGTCAAGGAAGGGTCCCTTGATCAAGAAGCAGTTTAAGAGACAGGAGAGTGCCCATGCAATCCGAGTAATTTTGATCTCTTCAGATAGCCTCAACTCCATCAATGGGAGTAAAAAGTGCCCCCACCCACTGGGACTGAGTACACGCCATCCCCAACAGGGGTCAAGGGACAGCCCAGTCACACACCCTGTGGGATCACTAATGCAGCCTCACTGCCAGTACAGATTTGAGTTTAACAGAACTCACCCCCATGCCTTCTATCACTGCATTTGTTGCTAATGCAAGAATTCCTAGATGCCTGTCACCTCTCATCTCCTACTCTCCCATCTCCATAAAGCAGAATCTCTTGCTCCCTTGCCTTTCTTATCTTTAAATCCCTCCACTGAAACCCTTGGAATTCAGGCTCTATCATCAGCAAAATCTCCTATGCCCTCAAACTCTCTCTGAATGTTTTTTTCAACTTTTTGTTCTAACAGAAAACTGGCTTCTCTTCCTCCCCCAAGGCCTCTGCCTTCTATCCACCCCTCACATAGGGCTTCTGCATCTTCCTTCACTTTTTCAGCAGGTCCACACCATTCTCACACCATACGCCTGTGATGTGCTGGACTTACTCTGGGCCTGCACCTGGCAGCTGACTGTGACTAGAGAAAACAACAAAACACACACACAGACTGGTTAGTTTCCCTTTAAATCATGATTATGGACATTAGGTCCAAGTTCATGGTTGTGAAACATACTCACACACCACTCATCAATTCACTTCCACCCTACCCTAGCAAAAATTTATGTTAGGCTACTCTCATTGCCATAACTTCTTATATCTTTCATAATGAAACGAAATTCTTTGTAACCCCCTTTCAGCTGTTATGCTGGTTCTTAGCTTCCTTTATACATTGAAATTCCTTGAAAGAGCTATCTGTGCCTCTCTCTGATACTCTTTCTGAGTTTTAAACTAGTTCAAATGGACTGCTATCACCACCATGCCACTGAAGCTGCTTAAATAAAGATCACCTGTGACCCTTTTTGCTGCCAACTCAGTGGTCAGTTCTTAGCCCCTTTCCCTCCCATGGACCACGAGCACCGTTTGAAATGGGTAATCACCATCTCATGCATAATAATGCCATGCATCCCCTTTTCCTCCCACCTTACTTTTGTTCCTTCTCGTTCTGATTACCAGGTAACCCACTTCTCTGCAACTTCATAAGAATCAAGTACCTGAGGACTGAGTTCTTGGTCTTCTGTCTTTTTTTTCCAATTACAGTTGATGTTCCATATTATTCTGTATTATTTCCAGGTATACTGCACAGTGGTTGGACAATCATATGCGTTACAAAGGTTTTTCCCTGATGTTTCCAGCACCCACCTGGCACCGTGCCCAGTTATCACACTGTTATTGACTATGCTGTCTGTGCTGTCCTCGACATCCTTGGGGCTGCTTTGTAACCACCCTCTCTGCCTGCGCTCCCTCTCACGGTGGTCTTCTCTAAGGTCGCGGCTTTAAACGCCATCCACAGGCAGTGCGTGTCTAATCTATCATTCCAGCCTACAACCTTCTCCTGAACCACAGACTCATGCACCCAGTTTCCTACTCAGCACTTGCCCTGACATTCGATAGCCATCTGAAAGCTAACAGGCCTCAGACTGAACTCTTGTTCTTGACTGGGGAAGTTACTCAGGAGAAGAAAAAATCCTTGTTCCTCAGGTGTGCTCACTTCAAACTATGTAATGAAACTCTGCAGTCTTTCAATATATATCCAGAATCTGACCACCTTTCTCACTCCCACTAGACTCTCATTTCTTACCTGACTATTCCAATCATCTTTCTTTTGTCCTCACCCCCTGGCAGCCTCTTCTTAAGTTAGCAGTCAGAATTATTCCTTTAAGAGACAGATCAGATCTTCCCACACTCTCCAGTGTCTCCTATATCCAAAGAGAAGAAACATTCCTTGCCTTGGCCTACAAGATTTTTTTTGTTTGTTCCTTGATTTGCCCCCACTTACCAATTTGAATCCATGTTTACTACATTCCCGTCAACCCACTGGGGTCCCTTTGCTTACAAGAACTTAATGAACATGAATCCAACACAGAGGTTTTTGCAGTATCTGATCCCTCTTCCTGGAACACTGTTCCCACAATATACTCCATGCTACTGTTATTGCTTCCTGAAATCTGTGCTCAAATGTCATTTTTCCAGTGGGAAGTACTCAAGACTATCCTAGTTACAGTGAGCACTCACTCCTTTACCGACCCCTGTCTCAGAAAACTGCATGGCCCATGTCCTGTGCTCTCTCCCTCTCCTCTCATGGCACTTTTTCTACTGTGCTGGCTAATGCATTTATGCAATATGTTTATTGCCTGTATCTCCCTGCTACCGTGTAACCTTCAAAAAGACAGGACACTTAAAAGATTCTTAACCTCTAATTTACGTCTAACATTCTTCTAGAAAGTGTTTGGCATACAGTAGCCTCTCCACAATATTTTCTGAATGAATAAGAAACTGAGGTGAAAATTTTTAACTGCATGAGATAGTCAGGGAAAGCTATGTCTTTTCCGTAATTCCAGTGCTTTTCAGGTCGTTAGCTACCTTATTATTTAGTGAATCCACTGCCCGTGTTTATGCCCTAAAAACAAATCCATGTTAAAAGCTGCATCTCAGAGGGATTGTTTTTTGGTCAATTTGTCCAAATTGTTGCAAAAAATTTATGTCATGTCACAAAGACAATGTTACAAAATACTGCCATCATATATTGGATACCAGCGACTTTTAATCATGCATTAGAAAACCTAAACTTCACTGGAAATCAGTTTATTCAGCTGTAATTGAGCATATTATCCACTTAAGTTTACTTTTTTAAGAATTAAACCAAAGAACAATTTATGGTATATATTAGGTACTCAGGATATAGTAGAAATTATAAAATAAACACGTACATAGTAGGTGAATGAATGATTCACCATAAATGATTTAGCCAATATAAATTAAAAGATATCCTTTTAGTAAATGTTTGAGAATTTCATTAAAATAAATTAAGTATTAAAATAATTTTTATTAAATTTAATTTGGTTTACATTTTGAATAAAGTAAAAGCCACATTATGCTTATACCAAGTAAATCATATATTTGCATTATTAGATGACAATATCTTGGTGTATTATAAAAAGTTTGATTTAGGTCTATGACAGAAGACATCCTCCAATCTGGTAAAGATCCAAGAATAAGTACACATATGTTTTACAATTGAATGTTACATTAATTATCCAAAAATATAGGTGTGACTATAGGTGTGGGAGATAAATAAGAGTTAGATATTTACTATGTGGCTTTTAATCTAATCAGTGTTTTCTTCTATAGCACTAATTAATTTTTTCTTCTCAGTACATGTCACAAAAGGTGAATTCTATAGTGCTCTAGAAAATTGATTGATATGCCACTGACTAGTACGTATAATAGTAATGAGAAAAATCGATGACACTGCTAAATGCACACCCCTCCCCCTCAACTTAAGCACGGACCTTGACTCTACAGGTTTGAAGTGCTTGGTAATTATGTATAAGGTGAAACTGGACTATCCCTACTATCAGTCCATCAAATGTATGGGTCCTCCCAAGTCTGCCTCATGAGGTTAGAATCTGAAAATGGTAGCCTCATGCCTATTGAATGCCATGTTGGCTTTTGATGAGTTTGTCCCAAGGGATGTTTCTATTACTTTTATGTCATATTCACTTCTGATATTCTGGTTTATTCTGATACTCAGATCTTTCCATTATGAAGTCTAGAGTCCCTAACAAACCAGAGTGTGTAAATGTGGAATATTGCCATAAAATACCAAGGAAGTGGAGTCTGCAGTGGTGATGAAGCATAGCCCACCATCAAAACGCACTTTGAAAGACCTAATACTTGCCCGGAAGTGTGGATTTGGAATGACACAAAGCAAAGGAAGCAGCTCTGCCTTGGTCCCTCAGTGTTACATGTACAAAGTGCAGTGACAATGTGTATGTTGCTGTGAGAAACAAATGGGACAGGATGTTTGAGTTTAGAAAAACGTGTTGTAGAACTTTAAGGAGCACAAATGATAAAAACGATAGAAAGCAGTTTTGTGTGTGTGTGTGTGTGTGCGTTTGCCAGCCCTATACTTTTTAACCATAGAAGATAAAAAGAATTAAAGCACCTTGACCCCGTTAACATGAAAGATAGTGCCGTGCAGTGAAGGGAACAGTGAATTTGCATTCAGGCTAACCTGTTTAGAATCCTTGTCTTGAGACTTCCTACTTGTGTTACCTTATGCAAGAGGCTTAAATCCTACTCATTTTCCTTTTTAATAAATGAAAGATTATGTAGCATATCAATAACTGTGTAGTTGTAAGGGTAAATAACACAACACTCATAAATACACCCAGCATATGGTACAGGCCCCCTAAGTGCTACTGAGCTTCCTTAGTTGGGGAGTAGCTTAAACAACGGCCTCAGTATGAGCCATATTTCAAACATCTATTCTGCACGTGAATCTGCCTGGTAGAGATTACAACAGTTTGGCATTCTGTAATCCATAACCGATTTGTATACCAGAATAATAATACTGAGCACTTACTGGCATACTTCATTTTATTGCCCTTTGCTATATTGTGCTTTGTGGATATTGCATTTTTTTCTTTACAAATTAAAGGTTTGTGGCAACCCTGAATTACACAAGTTTATAGGAACCATTATTCCAACAGTATTTGCTTGCTTCATCTCTCTGTCACACTTTATAATTATCATAATATTTCAAACTTTTTCATCATTATTATATCTGTTATGGTGACCTTTGGTCAGTGATATTTATGTTGCTATTATAATTGTTTTAGGAAGCCATGAACCATGCCCATTTAAGACAGTAAACTTAGGCACTCAATGTTTTGTGTTCTGGCTGCTCCAACTGGCTCTGCTCCTCTGTCTCTCTTCCTCTCCTTGGGCCCCCCTATTCCTGGAGACATGACAATAGTGAAATTAGGCCAATTAACAAGCCCACAATGACCGCTAAATTTTCAAGTAAGAGAAAGTTTTACGTATCTCTCACTTTAAATCAAAAGCTAGAAATGATTAGGCTTACTGAGGAAGGCTTGTTGAAAGTCAAGATAGGCCAAAACCAGCCTCATACATGAATCAACCAAGTTGTGAGTGCGAAGAAAAAGTTCTTGATGGAAATTAAAAGTTCTGCCCCAGGAAACACATGAATGATAAGGAAGTGCAACTGTCATGTCTGTTATGGAGAAAGTTTTAGTGATCTGGACAGAAGATTAAAAGAACCCACAACAGTCCCTTAAGCCAAAGCCTAATTCATAAGAAGGTCCTATCTCTCTTCAATTGTATGTAAGCTGAGAGAGGTGGGGCAGCTGCAGGAGAAAATGTTAAAGCTAGCAGAGGTTGCTTCATGAGGCTTAAGGAAAGAAGCTGTCTCTACCATATGAAAGTGCAAGGTGGAGCATCAAGTGCTGATATGGAAGCTACAGGCAGTAGCAAGTTAGCCAGATCTAGCAAAGATATTTAATGAATCTAGCAACAGATTTTTAAGTGTGGATAAAACAGCCTTATACTGGAAGAAAACACCATCAAGGACTCTCATAGCTGGAGAGGAGAAGTCAATATCTGGTTTCAAAGCTTTAACACAGGTTGACTCTCTTCTTGGAGACTAATGTAGTTGGTGAATATAAGTTGAAGCCAATGCTCATTTACCATTCTGAAAATCCTAGGGCCCTTAAGACTTACGCTAAAAGTACTCTGCCTGTGCACTAAGTATGGAACAAGAAAGCCCGGATAACAATACAAATGTTAATAATATGGTTTACTAAATATTTTAAGCCCACTATTGAGACTTACTTTTCAGAAGAAAAGACTGCTTTCAAAATATAGGGTGGGGCAAAAGTAGGTTTACCGTTGTCCACATAAAAAATAATACACTATTTCATAAGTAATAATACAAAAATACATTCTGTGTTTCATATACTCAGAGCTGTAAAGCTCCTTTTGCCCCACCCTGTATTACTGCTCATTGACAGCGCAACTGGCCACCCACGAGCTCTGACAGAGATGTGCCACCAGACTCATGTTGTTTTCACGCCTGCTAACGATATAACATCCATTCTGCAGCCCACGGATCAAGGAGCATTTCAACTTTCAAGTTTATTATCTAAGGTGCCAAAGACAGTGATTCCTGTGATGAATCTGGACAAAGTAAATTTTAAATCTCTGGGAAGGATTCTCCATCCTAGATGCCATTAAGAACATTCATAATACAGGGGAAGAGGTCAAAATATCAACATTAGCGGGAGTTTGAAAAAAGTCGATCCAGCCCCCATGGATGGCTCTGAGGGCTTCATTACATCAGCAGGAAGAAGTAGCTGCTGGTGTGGTGGAAATAACAAGAGAACTATAATGAGAAGTAGAACCGGAGGAGGTGACTGAGTTGCTGTATTCTTGTGATAAAACTTTAACTGGTGAGGAGTGGCTTCTCCTAGATGAGCAAAGTCACTTCTTGAGACAGACACCACACCTGATAAAAACGCTGTGATAACTATTAAAATGATGACAAAAATTTGGAATACTGTATTAACTTAGCTGATAAAGCAGTGAAAGAATACGAGAAGACTGACTTCAATTTTGAAAGGTAAAATAATATCAAAAAAATCACATGCTGCAGAAATCATTTGTGAAAGGAAGAGCCAATCACTAGGGCAAACCCCAGTGTTGTCTTATTTTATGAAACCGCTGCAGCCCCGTCAACCTTCAGCAACCGCCGCCCTGATCGGTCAGCAGTCACCGACACCGAGGCAGGACCTCCACCAGCAGAAAGGTCACCACTTGCTTAAGGTTCGGGTGATGATGGTTAAAATTTTTAGCAAAAATGTATTTTTAATTAATGTACATTGTTTTTTAGACACAATGCTATTGCACACTAAATCGCCTACAGTGTGGTATAAATATAACTTTCATGGGCAGTGGGAATCCCAAACATTTGTACGGCTTGCTTTACTGCAGTATTTGCTATATTGTAGTGGTCTGGCACCAACCCTGCAATATTTCCATGGTCTGCCTGTACTCTGTGCCCGGCACTGTTCACAGTGTTTTACATGTGTTAACTCCTGTAATTGTTACACCACCACCATAGTAGATTAAATTATGATCCCCATTTTATAGATGAGAAAAATGAGGCTCTGAGGGGCCACAGAACTTTCCCAAGCTCAGGAAAGTACAGTCGTCTAGAATGGGGAAGGAAGGCAAGGGGAACGGCGAGACCAAAACTTTTATGAACGCTGGCTGCTGGGAAGCTTTCCTGCTCTGGTGAGCAAATGCTGGCAACCATCCGTGTGGTACAAATCTAACACAAGGGATCCACAATGTGGGCAAAGAGGGAAAGGTCAGCATGGCTGGGGGATGATGTCAGGGGGGAGAATGTTTCCTTAGCTTTCTACAGCATATGATTCTACATTTCTAGAAAATGTAAGGGAATAGGAGCTTCTCGTCTGTCTTACATGGTATTTATCTCTTTCACAGGTTCCCTTCACTTTCTAAACCTCCAAGGCTTCCCATTGCCTTCCAGATGAAACCTAAACTTTTTTTCCAGCCTTAAGGAGGTGTAATGGAAGAATAAAATTGTACATATTGAAAGTGTACAATGTGATGATTTGATATACGTAGACATCATAAAATATTTACCACCGTGAACTCTCACCTTACATAGTTGCCTTTTGTGTGTGTGTCTGGTGAGAATGCTTAAAATCTACTCTCTCAGCAAATTCCATGGATGCAGTACAGTAGTAACTATAGTCACTAGGCTATACATTAGATCCTCAGAACTACTCATCTTATAACTGAAATTTTGGGCCCTTTGGCTGACATTTCCCTACTTTCCCCGTCTCCCAGCACTCTGCTTCTGTAAGTTTAACTTAAAATAATTCTACATATAACTGATACAATACATTATTTTTCTTGCTCTGTCTGGTTTATTTCACTTAGCACAGTGCCCTCCAGGTTCATCTGTGTTGTCACAAATAGCAGGATCCCCTTTCTTTCTTTCTTTCGTTACTGTTGAATAACGTTTCACTGTGTGTGTGTGCGTGTGTGTGTGCATGTGTCACATTTTATTTATCCATTCATCTATGGATGGGCATTTAGGATGTTTCCATACCTCGGTTTATATGAATAATGCTGAAATGAACATAGGAGTTGGGATGTCTCTTTAAAATAGTTATTTCATTTCTTTTAGATATACATCCAGAAGTAAAATCACTAAATCATGTAGTAGTTTTATTTTTAATTTTTCGAGGAACTTCCATAATGTTTTCCCAATGGCTGTACTAATTTACATTTCTACTAACTGTGTATAAGAATTTCCTTATCTTCACATCCTCACTAACACTGATCTCCTTTTATTAAGAATAGCCACCCTAACAGGTATGAAGTGATGGATATCTCCCCGGGCTTTTGTGAAACCTACACTTGTTCATGTGCCAGTGCAGGCTGTGCCCTGGCATCTCTGTGCCCTCGGTTGCAGTCACTCTACCCCCTCTATTTACACACACACACGCACACACACAACTTGGTCACCATGCACCAGTGATGGTCCCTAAGCACTGCTAACACTTTGTACAGCTACACTTTACTACAGTAAAACCACTTGGTATGGAAGGCATTTGGTGAACTTCTCCTTATCCCTCAATGGACATACAAGTAACACCTACTGCATAAAGATTTTCTCAGCTCCTCCTAGAAAAAATTAATTCTTTTCTGTTTTCCCACACTGAGGCATTTTTATTCTAACTACTGTATGGATTGTAATTAAGTGCTTTAATGACTGTATCTCTCAGTAGGATATGAGCTTTTCCAGAGGCAGAACCATGCCTCATTCATCTAAATATCACCACTCACTACTTGATGATTTGCTTGATATGTATCAATTTTCAATAAATGTTTACCAAATGGAATAGGATTAATTATATCATAAACACATCTAGGGAGAAAATCATGTATCCTTCATACTTTTCTGAAGAGCAAGCAGTAAAATTGTCGAAGAATCAAAAGAAGTATGCTACAAAAAGTACTGAAAGACAACTACAGGCATTGGAACTTTGGCAGGGTTATTTTTATATGCTCAGCCTTCTCACTGGGAGGAATGGTGGCAGGTGGGCTTTGTGGGTCTTGCACAAACATAGAGCTGAAGTGTGTCTCCACCGATTTAGTAGCTGTGAGAGCTTTGGCTAGGTATGTGTTATCTCCTTATTATTTTTTTTCCAGTGGGAAAGTGAGCATAGCAGTATCTAACTCAGGATTAGGAGGGGATGAAGGGTTATATGATAAGGAGTTAGTATATGCTTAATAGATACCCTGCATTCCATTAAGAGCTTTATTCAATACTTTTACATATTATCTCTCCTTCAAAAAAATAACAACACAAGATTAGTGTTGGGGTATATAATCTCACTGGATAGCATGATATAATGGGAAACAAAAGCATCTGTTCTGATGTTATATAGATCTGCTCCTTTCCTGTGGTTTGACTCTGGACACGGAGATTTGGGGGAAAATAATCACTGATACCAGGATGTAGAATGAGGCAGGGCTAGAGCAGTCACAGGATAATAAGTAGAGATGGCACCCGATAAAGAGTTAGTGACAAAAAGCAAAGACTCCTGAGCCGGGCACTTGCAAATCCTTGACCAATTCATAAGCAGACACTTTGTGTAAATAGCTATCAGGGTTCATTATGACAACCCAGCCTGATTTGATAGGAAGCAAGAACAGTGAATACAAAAGCAATAAGAAGCCTTATCAAGAATAGAAGGACTGAGCAGGTGAGTAAATGGAGGAGTTCTTTACATTATATTTGAAAAAAAATGCTTTCACCGGGTCCTTAAGTGAGGAAAAATAATGAAATAAATTGAAATCTACTCTTTTTCAGTTAGGGTTTGCAAACTATAATTAACCGTCTCTCTTAAGTACCCTTCCCTAAGTCTCCAGAACCAGGCTAAACGTGCCTCCCATGCACACCATGCCACCTTCTCCATTTGGTTAATTCATTCAATCACTTTTTCACTTACTTCGTATTCATCAACAAATAAATAGTTTTTTGTGTGCTTCCGATGTACCAGGCATGGCTGCTAATCAGTGGGGATTTCCCAGTGAACAAAACAGACAACATCCCTGTCTTCACACCCCCTCATTCGAGTGGAAGAAAGCACAGTGAATGAAGCAACACATTAACAAACACGAGAGAATGCAGATTGTGTTGAGTGCTGTGAAGAAAACTCATGGTGTGTGGGGGATGGGAGCTTTCTCCGGTGGCTTCTGCTTCAGACAGAAAAACCAGGGGAGGCTTCTTTGAGGAGCTGAGATCTGAAAGACGGGAATGGATTTGCCATTTGCAATGCTAGAAGAACATTCCAGTGGTGGACAGCAAGGGCGGAGGCTGGAGTGGGAAAGGGCTTAGTGCATTTTGAGAACAGAGAGAAGGTCAGTGTCCTGAAAATGGATTCATACAGGGGTGTCCAACCTTTTGGCATCTCTGGGCCACACAGGAAGAAGAGTTGTCTTGGGCTGCACATTAGATATAGCAACACTAATAAAAACTGATGAAAAACAACAACAAAAAAGGTTTTAAGTAAATTCATGATTTTGTGTTGGGCCACATTCATAGCCATCCTGGGCTGCATGTAGCCCATGGGCCGCGGGTTGGACTCCCCTGGTTGGAAAGCACAGCTCAGACTGGCTTCCCTGCTCCTCTCTAGAGCACTGCATGAGTCTTCTACCCTGTCTCTCTGCTTCCATCCTCACCTCTATGAAGCGCTCCACCAGCAGCCAGATTCAATCACACGATAGCCTTCTGTATTCAGTCTTTAGTGGTTTTTGCTCACACTCACAAAAACTCAAAGTCCTTCCCATGGCCAATAAGGCAATGTGTATTATGTCTATGACTCGTCTTCTGACCTCACTTCTGCACTTTCCCCTTGCACATTCAGCTCCAGCCACACTGCCTTCTCTATTGTTCCTCCAATATTCCAGAAATGCCACTGCCTCAGGAACTATGCTCTTCCAAATATCCATATGGCCAGCCCCCTTACTATAGGTCTCAGCTCAAGTCACCTTCCTGAATGTTCTCCTTGACCACCTTCCCTCTGCCACTCTCTATTAATATGTGTTACTTCATTCTTCATTCTGCAATGTACAAAGACCCAGCCTCCTATTATGTATTTAATTACTTACTCATTTATTGTCTGTCTTCTCCATTAAAATTCTAAACATCATGAAGACAGATATTTTCTGTTTAATTCATCCCTGATAGTAATCAATATGTATTAAATACATGTATTTTATTTTATGTATTTCATTTTATTTATTTTATTTTATTTTATATTTTAACTTATTTTATTTTAATTCTCAACCAAGGACATGATTATTGATTTTAGAGAGAGGGGAAGGAGGAGAGAGGGGAAGGAGGAAATGGAGGGGCGAGAAAGAGAGAGGGGAAAAGAGAGAGAGAAAGAGAAACATGGATTGGTTGCCTCTTGTGCACACCCCAACCAGGGATGGAACACGCAACCCAAGCATGTGCCCTGACTGGGTATCAAACCCACATCCTTTCAGTGTATAGAATGATGCTTCACTAAGTGAGTGATGCCCGCCAGGGCTCATGTATAATTTATTAACAAAGCTTGTTCTATTTTGGTAAGCTACGTGTCACATGCCAACAACACAGTGGGACTTCAGAGGAGGGTATATCTTACTCAGAATAGGAAATGAGAAAGGCTTCAGAGGAGAGGTGACATATGAGTCAGGTCCTGAAATATGAAAACTCATTCACAAAGTTTGGCAGAGCACAGAGAAAAGGAAGGAATAAAGGCAATTTTATTAGAAGAAAGAGCATGTGTAAAGGCACCAGCTCATTCACTATAGGGAAGGGTGAGACAATCAGAGTGGCAGGAGCATGGCGAGTGTCCATGAGAGAGAGATGAGAGAGAGGAGTGGCAGGAGAATAAGCCACTTGGGGCTGAATAATGGTGTGTTCATCACTTTAGTGAGAAAATTCTGCCTTCTTCAGATACCAGGGGGCTGGTTATAGTACATACCGTGTATAAAATGATTTCTCACAAGAAAACCATAAAAAAAAACCCCTGCTAGATTAACAGAAGAGCTGATGGGGAGTTGTCTATCTTTCTCAAATATGTGTACCATTGGCCATGTCTTTGTATATGTCACTGCAGTGTGGGTTCCTCATTCCTGTCATTACCCAATGTTGCTAGAGCTTGTCATGCCAGAGAATTCAGGAACTTGGTCCAGAGCTTCCGTGACTCTCTGATCTTTATCAGACACTAATCCATTTTAATAAATTCTCCACCCAAGAAGAGCCGTACACAATACCTCCTTCCCGTTGATCATCCTCAGTAAGGCTTAAACACGCTGCCGTGCTCTTGCACTATGCCAGGGCAACATAGTGGGGTAAAAACTTGATGTGGCTGTACGAAGTCTGTCTGCTTCTCCGATGAGCAAAACTAAGACACTGCCATTTCTCTTCCATTATTGTTGTTTTTCCACCTGTTTGTTTGGTAGCCAAGGAGGGACATGACGGAGTGAGACCCACAGTTCGTACTCTGATATCCAATCAGCCCTCACAGCTCTGCCCACCCAAAACCTACAGACTTTCTAGAATGATATAGATGGGACACTGGAAGTTTTCTTTAATTAAAATGACAATAATAAAAGAAAATATAAAGAAAAAATAAGGCTCTGGCAGATGTTAAGTTTGGAGATCGGACTTCACAATTCTTTCAAAAACAAATTTGGCACTAACTCAGAATAAAGATAGAATAAGCACTTATGTAGTACTTTAATATTTTTTCTAAGTTCCTCTACATCTGCCTTGGGCAATATGGTATAGTAGCTAATAGTATGTGTTTTAGAATAGGCTTACTATGCATGGATCTAAGGTTTGGTTTCACTGCTTACTAGCTATAACCTTGAATAGACTACCAAAGCTCTCTCAACTTCCATTTCCTCAAGTATAAAATGAGGATAATAATACTAACGGCTACCTCATAGAATTGTTGCAAGGGTTAAACAAGAGAATGTGTCTTAAGTAGTCTGTATAATGTGTGATCAGCCCTATCTTTTCTCTGTTTTTCTCCAGTCCCCTTATTGAGGGCTCTGCCTGGTGTCAAAGTAATAAAGGGTTCCTGGTCTATATGTTCCTGAACCGTCCTTCCAGTCTACCTGGGCATCTCAGTTGAGAATTTTGATGAGGAAGTAAAGGAATGCATACAAATTAATTTTTTCCTCTTCTCCACTTTCTTTTGGTACGTTGAATAGTAACACTTGGAAGCTTCATTTGAGAGACGGATATAACTTTGATCTAGAATACTCTTCAACCCTGGGCAAGGAAAAGAAACCTACATCATGTGATGATTGTAGATGCAGGCTTTAAAGAGAAAAAAATGAGTTTTATTTGATTTCTTGCAGTCTGTGTAAGCAGGTGCCAGGAACATGCAGGGATTATGGACACAAAAGTCAATCAAGAACGGCAGATGAATTTGGCAGGAACAAGCCCTTTGTTCTGCATCTATGTAGACCAAGGACTGTTGGTTGTACAATCCAGCACAGGGTTCAGAACCCATGTCAGCTGCCCCTAATACCCTACTTTTCCATGTTGTTGTCCAGCCCAGGTTTCCAACAACAACAAAAAACATGTATTATTGAGCATCTACTATGTATTAGCTTCAAAGATAAAGAAATTTTAAGAACTCAGTCTCTGCCCCCAGCATAGTCTTTGTGAAGGAAGCAGACATAGAAGAGATTTTTTATGAGGGAGATACACGGCATTACAGAATTATAGAGGAACAGGAAGGAGGGACAATTCCAGTGACAGGTGACATACTACCTTACTAAGGTAGAATTAACCTGCCACATGTGAACTCTTAGCTTCATGACTGATATAGTGAGAGTGTTCCTTGTTTAGAGTGAAACCATATTGACCCTGTGACACTGAAGATACGGATGAGTGAAAGTGTTGGGAACTGTTGGGTCAGAAAGGTAAGGGGGGAGATGCTGGAGCTTCCAGCACCTTTCATCTCAGGAAGCTCCTCTGCCCATTTGGTAGTTATCCTGTCATCTCTAATCAACCATGTAAAGGTGGAAGTTATAGCTAATTAGCATGCAATAACTCCCCTCCTTGCTCTTTTAAAATCTAAAGTGAATGCTCATGAGGGGGCCCGTTCTGAGGCCGCTAATGAGAGAACCATGGTATTAATTGATACTGAATTCATAGCACATGTCATCACTGTATGTCTCTGTATTAACTGGCTTTATTTTTGTTGAAAAATCATCAGGCTGGGACTATAGTGCATGTGCAATGTGTGTACATGCATGTTGGGGCTGAAAACAGCAATGCAGATGTGTTATCACTGTCACTCATTTGTGTGGATTTTTTAGCGGGTCACTAATACGAGTTGCATGCTATGTGCTAGGCATGTAGACACCGACTCTACGGTGTTTGGTAGACACTGAAAATGTGGAAAGAAGGAAAAAAAATACTTCATCTCTGGTCCCTAGAAAATATTAGTTAAGTGGTGGGATATCAAATATTAAACAGATAATTTTAATGTAAGCATGGGCTGCTAAGAGAATACAAGAATGATTTGGGGCTAAACTAACATTAATAGGGCACATGAGAATTAGTCTCTTAAAACAGGCAGGGCCTCCAGACAGATAGGGGAAACTGCTAAAGTGAAGGCATGGCATTACAAAGTAGCGTGCTGAAAGCCCTTGAATCCTCTCGCTGTTAATAAAGGGTCAACTATAAGTCAAGAAGTGGCAGGAAAGGGGGCTGGATAGGTGGAGTTGTCATTCGTCATTTTATTTTAGCCTTATAATAACCCTGTGAGCTAGGAATCATTCTTTTTTTAAAATTTTATTTTAGGAATGAGGAAATAAAAAAATGTGGTCAGTAAAAACAAGTAACTTGACTTGTATTTCACCTGTTAAATAGTGATACCAGAATTTGCATCCTGTTCTGCCTGATTCTAAATTCCTTTCTTTCTACATCTCATGCCCAGATGTAAAACGACCAGAGTAATTCTGAAACGAGAGGTTTTTATATCATGATACTGAAGCAAAGAGATCAACGTGTTAGCCTAAATAAAAACAAAATGATTCTTTGCTTCAACATTGAGCATCATGTCTAAAAATGTATTTCATGTTTCCATAGGATGAAATCTTCTTAACCAATGAAATGTCTCTGAGTGGATTTAGTAGGTCTTTACCATAGCGTCTTAACATAAAATATTATAACGAGTCCTGGAATTTATTTTCACTGTAGTACCGCCTTATTTGGGAACCCAAGATAATTTGAAATAACAAAGACTCTAGAAATTAAGGAGAGCATATGTCCAATGAGATATGATAGTGACAAACATGGCAACCAAAGCCTAACTCCAGGAGGAAGTCTTTACATTTAAAATGCATTTTAAGGAATCAAAGTTCTGTACCGTATATTCTAGAAAATATTGATCTGGAATAGTCTCATTTGTTTTACTTTCCTGTCAATCAATTTGAAGCACATAAAATTTACAAAATAACATTCACTATCTTATCTTTATTATCAACACTATCAATGATCTATTTTTTACAAAGCTTTATTAACGAAGAACCAATCTCTTATTTAACTCAGTTTTCACGAGTCTTAGATTAATTAGACCATTTAATTTTTAGCCCGTTGGGTTTCTCCTCATCCTTACCCCTCCGTTACACATAGTCTTACAAGCTCAATCCCAGTGTCATGCTTTCTCAGAGAGATCATGCTGTCTCTGGAACTCAGTAATCACTGTGGTACTAAGGACCTCCCCCACAGAGCCAGCCATTCTTGTTACTTCTTAATCACTGCTATTCCACCACTTATTAACTTTTATTGTAATACTTGCATGTGTCTGTTCCTTACACTAGATTGTCTCTACAGAGATCCTTATGTTTTTGTTATTTCTGCCACTGTCTAGTACTTATGACAAGAATGAAGAGAACCTCACTGCTGGTCCTGAAAGACCAGTCCACACCTTCTTACTGCTCCTCCCAGTGCTCCCACCTGTAGATACATTTGCTCCTAGGGAATTTCATCCAGTGTCTAGGCAGCAAATGTATCAGCCTGTAGGGATGTCTCTCATGATTTACATTTCTCTCCAGCCACAGCCCTGTCTGCAAATTCCATTCATACCCTACTCCTAAACTGACATTGATACTAGAATAAGCATCTGTAACTTAAGAGCAAATGTCATCAGGGTCACAATGGTGCCTCATTTTTTAAGTTAGCGTTGAAAATGCAAACTTCCCCACCTCCATGTCAATGTCAAATAAACCTGCAGTTTTATAAAGTGAGGTTTAGGGGAAGCCAAAAGGGAGTAGTATGACTGTGGCCAATGGGACAGCGCACGCCTCACTTAGAGGTGGAAGCCACCACTCAGCGTCAGCTGATTGTTGCCATGTGGGAATGTGGCCCAATAATTTCACATCTTCTAATTTGTAAGAGATGTTAAATATGCATTGATTTAAAACACTGAAGACAGGCTGAGGAACCGGGGGCAGGAGGAGGCAGTGCGAGGAGAGAAAACAAACTAGGTGTATAGGCTTTGAATAAAACAAGCATGCAATGTCAGGCCTATAGGACAAATTAGCACAGCATACTAAATTTTCCTAAATCCTTCTGATTGTGTGTGTGGAGAGTGTCCAGACAGGAAAACATGTTTACTCAGAGTAAACATAGAGTTGGTTAGACCCCCGATTCAGTTTCAGATAACATTTTCTGAGGGTTGATATACACCGGGTAACATGCTGACACCTTTGTTAATAAGTTAATATTTAAAATTGTTATAAAAATAATACATGCACATAGCTAAACTTTCAAAATTTTATGCCAGATTTATTATTACAAACAACAATACTCTGATTCCCCTTCCTCACATTTCATGTTTTACAGAGGCAAACATGCTGACTTTTACCTCCACATCTCTAAATTATAATAATATAATAAATTACATTGTTATATTGCTATTATTTTATTTTTATCTTCTGGTATCATCTGTTTCCTTTCAATTACAGGAGATGAGTATATAGTTCTCACATATATTCCACTGCTCCCTAAATATAGACACACACAATTCCCATTGCCTCCTACCACTCAATATACTTTCATCCTAAGTATCGTTAGTTCAATATTATGTTTTTACATTTGTTTGGCTAAGTGAAATAGATTCACTGCCTAAGCCAAGTAGTATACTATAATTACTTTTTTCTTTCTTACCAAACTCTGTTTTGCCTGAAGTTATAAAATGTATGTTTTTCTAGTTAGTTGGTTTTCTAGGCACTACTTTCTAATTCATTTTCAAACTTTCCCTGAGTTGTCTACATTTCACTCAGTATATTCAAATACATCAGGATTCTCTCAGTTTCGGTGTCTTGAGGATGCCTTTCTAAGGCACTTCGCACCTTCTTCAAAGACACTTGTGCTCTCTGTCTTTAGTGGATAGCTGTTATTTTAGGGACTTGCATCACTTTTGCGCTGTTATCTGCCTTCCCACTTCCTTCTTTGCTTTTCCCCTTTCCTCCTCTTCCCTTCCTCCTGCCCCCAGTCCTTCCCCTTAATTGGATCATGCAATTCAAAAATCCCATTTCTATTTTTTTCTTAGTTTACTCCTTATTTTGGAAGAACATCTCCGGGAGCATCTTATGAAAGAGGGTTTAAGGGGGTAAAATGTTTGAGTCCTGGCACATATGTGTATTAAAAAAAATCCTTATTTTATGCATAGAATTGATAAGTTTGGCTGTATATAAAATTCTAAGTTTGTAATAATTTTCCCTCAGAATGAGGAAGGTGGTGCCCTATTCCCCCCTAGCTCCAGTGTTGCTTAATGAGCAATCTTGCAAAATCATTTGGATTTCTGAACTTTTGTATACCACCTACCAACCCCCCACCCCCCTGCAGCATTTTGGAATTTTCTTTCCCCGGTGTTCTGAATCTTTATAATGGGGTACTGCGATATAGGGAAAATTCTTCCATTATGCTAATCCACAAACAGAGACTTTTGATCAGAAAATGAATGTCCATCAACACTAGGACATTATCTCCTGCATGGTTTTCTCTTTTTCTAATTCCATTTCTGGACATAACTTTAATTTAGACCCCCTAGACAAATCTTATCTTTTCCTTTCTCCTTTGTATTTTTGTTCTACTCTCTGTGAAATTTTCTCATGTATATCTTCTAACTCTTCCATCGGGTTTTCCCTGGTTTTAGTTCCAAAGACATTCTTATTTATTTGTTTGTTTCCTAATTACTATTCTTCAGTGCTTCCCACAGAACTTATTGCTATGATGGAAATGTTACATAATACATGCTATTCAATACAGAAGTCTTTAACCACAAACTTTAATTTTACTTAATTTAACTTAAATAGCCATGGTGGCTAAGACCACCATGTTGAACAGAGCAGCTGATACTGTTTTATATCAATAAGAAGCATTAATGTAGATTCTTTTGAACTTTTCTTTTTCCTGCATGTGTCTGTTTCTCCAGTTAGCTTACTTCCATTTGTTCTGGTCCATCTTCCATATAAGAATGCTTTTTCATATACTTAGTGGCCCAACATCATTATCTTTAAATGTCTCTCTCGATCTAATACATTCACCTGAGAAACACATTTCATGATCCAGCCTGGGATTATAAGCCAGTTATCTGGATGCTGAGAATCAAGTAGGAGAGGAGGGCTATTCAATACAGAATATGTATTGAATATACATGCTTTATGATGCATACTTTCACCATTTGCAGTATAGTATCAACACCTCTAAGCAGAGACACACTTTGTTTTACTCTATTTAAAGATATCATCTAATCTTCTGAGGGGAAGGAAAAGAAAGGAGCAATGTTCCTCAGCCATGTGGCCTGGAGGACTGGGTGTAGGGATTTAGCCACTTCTTAAAGAGGCTCACAATCAATCCGGCCCTCCCTGCCCTCCCTCACTCCCACTCTCAGAAGTCCCTCTTGCTGCAAATGGTTGGGAGATTTCAGATCTCTGGCACAAACAAGGGTATTTTTTGTTTGTTTGCTTGTTTTGTTTTATTTTCAGTTTTCCCACTGATGGCTTAGGATTTAGTTTTCTCATGTCAGCTAAATCATTTTCTACTCATCTTCTGTTTTCCAGTTTCCATTTTCTTCTTACTACTTTCTTGTTCTTTTTATCCTTACAGATTTATGCTTATTTTTAGCTTCTACAACTGTTTAGTTGACTTTAAAGAGAAGAGTAAAATATTTTATTCAATATTCTACCTTTAACTCAGACATCCTAGACTCTGAACACTTTATTCCAGTCAATTCTCTCAATCAACTATAGATTACTATTATAATTCCAATTAAGCTGATGATGCTAAGACTCAGAAATATGAGTGATTTAACTAAAACCATGTGGGTCTCTCATTCATCTGCATGAGGATCTCTGCCCACTCATTGGGCAGAGAAAGCATGAAAGAGCGCAATAACTCCAGATAGTCTTTTTTTTGTGACATGTCAATTTGACAATATGTATTTTTTAGAAAAATATGTGTGCTCAAGATGTGCCAGAATTAGCAAAGTGACTACTAGACTTAAGGGGATTCCACCAGGATGTGCGGCCTTAAGTGCACAATCCTAGACGCACCCTGAGCTCTTGCTTGGGCACTTCCTGCATAACCTCCAGGCAGCAAAACACTGAGACCAGGAGGGTTCTTTATTTTTCGTTACTGTTATTTGTTTGATTGTCTTCGCCAGGCCTGTGATTTTGTTCTCTTACTCCACTTTGCTGACAGTCTTGTGGGAGGAAGTGGAAACACTGTGAGTGACATGTTTATTTATGTACCTCATCTGGGATGACACTGTGACAAGCAGCAGAGACGTATTTTTTCAAGCAGACTTTCTGTGTCGCTTGTCAGCTCCTTATTAGAAGGTGGTTGAGTTTACTGCACTTTTAGTTATATTTGAACGCCTAATAATCCCACATCACATTAACTATAATTTGTGAATTATATCCATCTTCTAAGAGTGCATCACTTTACATGTCCTAGTAAATTGACTCATGTGAATCCACCTACATCAGAATGCTTCTGAGATTTTATTACCAGGCAAACAATTATACCAATCATCATTTGGCTTTTTTAAGCTGCACTAGAAATAGCTCACCATATCTTTCACCTTTTTCTGCCTTAACACTTTGGCCCACTGTGACAGCCCTTGAGACTTCTGAAAATCATGGTGGTCTAGCTGTCACCTCAAATTCTGCATGTCTAAACCTAAGCTCATTATTTATACCCCTATTGATCCTTTGCTAAAGCCTAAATCTGTGTGCCAGGTTGGCTGCACCTCTCTAACATCTTCCCAGAAGGAATTGTTGCCAAATCCTGTCTGTTCTACCTGGAATTGTATCTCCTGCTTTTGTCCAGCTCACCCAAAGCCTTATCTTGTCTGTCCTGGATTACTGCTAGGTTCTTCTTTCTGGTCTCTTTGTCCCTCGCTGGACTTTCGCCACATTACTGACATAAGGGTTAGTTCATTTTGAAGAGTTGGGAGACAAAGAAAAATGTAGAAAGGTAAAAGTAAACATTACCCATATATTGAGATAATCACTGCTGTGATTTTGGTATGTACCTCTGCAGATAAAGATAAATGTAAGTGTGAATGTAATTATGCATGCAGCACCTGTGATATATAAGCATTATAAATATACACATGCTGTTGCATTATATAGTATCGGGACTGTTATAAACTGTTTATACTTTGTATTGACTAAATTTGAATTATTGAATAATCTTTACATCATTCATATCTTTGCCACTCTCTTGCTTAAAAACCTTCAATGATGTCTCACTAACAAGAATATATTCCAAACTCTGCAAGTAATTAGGCCCTGCAGAAATTGGCTTGACTTACCACTCTGGACTCATTTTCAACTACATTTATTTAACTGCAAGGGTCTATTCACCTAAAACAAGCCACACATGTTGAGGCCTCGACATCTATGACAGTTTTGACTTCAGGTCTGATGGGCTTTCAGAGTCTACAACCTGCCCCCGTGGACCCTGATGTCTTCACCTATCAATATTCTGTTTGGGCTCTAAATAGCCACGCTAAGTCCATCTCTTTTGAAGAAGCTCCACCGATTTTCCCTACCAGAATCACTTACCTTGTTTGATAGGTTTTACAGATCATTTTGCTGGTGTGTATTATGTATGGATTTTCTTGTGGAATAAGCCCAAATCTTGGAGTCAAAAAGGCCACATTGCAACTCTTGCTTCTGTATCCTACGAGTTTTGTTATGACCAAGCTTTGAATCCCTCTAGGCCATAGAAAAAGGCCCACTGGTACCATACCCAGATGGGAAAGTGGAGGTGACAGAAGTAGGTATTTTTCCTAATGTCACTCAGCAGGTGAAAGTTGGAATTGGCAACCATCATCTGTTTGATATCAAAGCCTATACTCCGGTTGGTCATGTTATGCTGATTCTTTAGTTTTCCTCTCTTGAAAGAAGGCACTATCTAAAGCTGTTCCTGGATATCACTTCTCACTATACACCTTAACCAGTGAGCATGGACATTACTGTATTAACACACTGTTTGGGTTTTCTAGGGCTGCCATAATAAATTATTGCACCACAAACCCTATGGTTTAAACCAACAGAAATTTATTCTTTAGCAGTTCTGGAAGCTAGAAGTCCAAAATGAAGATTTTGGCAAGGCCATGTTGCCTCTGAAATATCTAAGGAAATGTCTTTCTTTGCTTCTCCTTAGTTTCCAATGGTTACCAGAAACCCTCGGCACAAACCCTTGGCCTGTTCTTCCAGTCTCTGCCTGTTGTTTCACGACCCTCTTCCTCGTGTGTCTCTGTGCCTTTACATGTCTTCTTATAAAGACACTAGTTACTGGATTTGGGGCCCGCTCCATCTAGTATGACCTCATTTTATCTTCATTATGTATTCAAAGACTTATTTTCAAATAAGACCATATTCATGGTACTGAGGGTTAAGATGATACATTTGCTGTGATGATAGGCACAAGTTAGAGGTGCTGATATATATTACCTCATACAAATGGATGTTTCCATTGTTATTGATTCATTTGGCAAGGTTAAACGTCCAGACAATAGATATCTCTATAACATTTCTACTACATAATAGGACAAATGCTAGTATATTTTTTTTCCCTAATTTTATTGTTGTTCAAGTACAGTTCTCTGCCTTTTCCCCCTACCCTGGCCTAACCCCCAGCCCTCCCCACCTCCCTCCCATTTCCACTCCCCCGTTATTGTCCATGTGTCCTTTATAATTGTTCCTACAAACCCTTTACTCTTCCCCCCTGAAATTTCCTCCCTTTTCCCCTCTGGTCACTGTTGGCCTATTCTCAATTTCAGTGTCTTTGGTTATATTTTGCTTGTTTGTTTGTTTTGTTGATTAGGTTCCTGTTAGAGGTGAGATCATATGGTATTTATCTTTTACCACCTGGCTTATTTTGCTTAGCATAATGTTTTCCAGTTCCATCCATGCTGTTGCAAAGGGTAGGAGCTCCTTCTTTCTTTCTGCAGCATAGAATTCCATTGTGTAAATGTACCATAGTTTTTTGATCCATTCATTTACTGATGGACACCTAGGTTGCTTCCAGCACTTGGCTATTGTTAATTGTGCTGCTATGAACATTGGGGTGCATAGTTCTTCTGGATTGGTGTTTCAGGGTTCTTAGGATATAATCCTAGCAGTGAATTTCTGGGTCAAAAGGCAGATTCATTTTTAGTTTTCTGAGGAAATTCCATATTGGGTTCCATAGTAGTTCCTTCAGTCTGCAATCCCACCAACAATGCACTAGGGTTCCCTTTTCTCCACAACCTCTCCAACACTTGTTGTTTGTTGCTTTGGTTATGATGGCCATTCTGACCAGTGTGAGGTGGTTTCTCATTGTGGTTTTAATTTGCATCTCTCTGATAGCTAGCAATACTGAGCATCTTTTCATATATCTCTGGACCCTCTGTATGTCCTCCTTGGAAAAATGTCTGTTCAAATCCTTTGCCCATTTTTTAATTGGGTTGCTTGTCTTCTTAGAATGGAGTTGTGTGAGTTCTTCATACATTTTGAAGATTAAACCCTTGTTTGAGGTATCATTGGCAAATATGTTTTCTCATAAGGTTGGTTCTCTTTTTATTTTAATACTGTTTTCTTTAGCCATGCAGAAGCTTTTTATTTTGATGAGATCCCATTTGTTTATTCTTTCCTTTATGTCCCTTGCTCTAGGGAACCAAATTCTAGTATATTATTATTGTTCAATGTCAATTAAGAGGCACTGACAACAGACAGTTGTTTTTTATAGTTTCTCATACTCATTTACTGACTAAACCTGACATTATTCATAATAGGCACATTGCCAAATATTACCAAGATAGAAATAAAAAGTTAGGGATGATACACAAAATTGTAAAGGATGGCAGGTAAATATTCAACTTCTCAAGGTCAACATACTGGAAATTTAATTTTGTTTATTATCCACATAATATACCCATGATAGATGTATATTTTTAAGGTTACTTAGAGTATCCTTTCCCCACACTTTTTGCTTTTAACAAAAAAAGCCACCACTTGTTATGGCTGAGGTATTGTCCAGCATTTTTTCTTATTATTTGATAATTTGGGTTTAACATATTCACAATAAAATAAAAAAAATGATAGACACATGCATTAAGTTCACATGGCTATAATGTCACATGTAGTTATAATCATTTTCAATAATTCTTTATAATACAGATGTTTAACATGGTGGCTGACTGTACTATCTAATTCCACACATTTCGGTTCAGCACCTTGGCCTTGCTCCCTCTCCATCACTATACTTGCCCAGAGAACTCACAATCCCTATCTCTACAGCTTCATCTGCATTTTCCTGCCTTTGCTCAGTCTTTGCCACATACCCTCCTGTGCCTAGCAAAAATAATGTATGTTGAGAACAGAGACAAAATAATACTTATCTCATGAAGACTTTCATGAGAATTTACCACTCATTGTTTTCTTTTACTAGATGATTCTAATTACACATGCACTGAACAATTATTTTACTCCGCCTTAGTGACAAGAAGTTCATTACAAGATTTGTAAATCTCTACAGTGCTTAGGATAGAGTTCAGCACACGCTTACTTTCTCCCAACTCCCAACCAAGAGAGTTCTGATTTCATTGGTTAATGAAAAGACAAAGCAGGCCATGGTCAATGGTGAAGACATGGCGGTAGGGTTGAATGCCTATCATATTCTAGACATAATGAAAGATACTAAGGCTATTCAGAGACGAGTGAGACAATGTCCCTGATCTCAGGCAGGTTATAGTCATATGTCTGAATGCTGAGGGAACTGACTTGTACAACAGAATCTAATAAGAGCCACAGTGATCAGATAAAAAGCACATGTGAGGGGCAGCCTTAGGCAAGCAGATTTTAAGATAATCTTGAATAGCTGAGATGGTGGGCTGGGACAAGGGAGGAAAAGTGGGCAAAGTGCATTACAAGCATGGGAATTAGAGTGAACCAAAGACATAGAGGCAAAATAGAATACAAAATGTTTGAAAACTGCAAGCACATTGCAGAAGGGATCTGGTGCCTTATTTTTTCAAATACAAAAAAAAGTATACAAAGTCATTACATACTCTGATTCTCATTTATTTATAGGGTGTATGCATACCTCTGTGTGTGTGTGGAAAAATGGGTGACATGCTTCCCAGGATTCTGCATGATTTTCTGTACAAATTCACAGGAAAATGGTAGGGCAAAAAGCTCATTATGGAATTTTCTTTTAACCACAAAAATAGTCTTACAGAAAGATGTTTGTCAGGCATCTGCCACCTGAAGCAACTTTTTGGAATGGTTACAGAAATACATATCCAAGTCATAAAGATTAAACACAATATTCTCCTGCCATTTATAGTAATGCCTCCAAATGACAAGTTCAAATTACTTGTTGTGATTACTCTTCATCTGGGCAAAACACATGTTTGTAACATATTCACAAGATGCAATTACATCGACTGCAATGACACAGAATAACAAAACTGGAAAAAAGCTAATCACACACAATACACATACTGTTTAGATTTTTCCCAAACCCATCTTTTTGTATTGCAATCTGTTCACCATTTGGACTAATCAGTAACTTTTTTTTTGTATTTTGCAAAGTATCAGCTGAGCTAGATGAGTACCAAAAAGGTATTAAAAATAGAACATTCATGCATGCACCATATTCTGAAATTTTGATGACATTTAAGAGAGAGAATGGCCTTGTCATGTTCACCAGTGATATTATAATACTTGTAGATTTTGAGTTTATGATGATCACAAATGGGAAAAGACAAAAATATATATATGTTTTCAAAGATATTCTTCATGCAAAGCTTTAGTAACTCTATGCTGAGTAGTTTAATAGGTGGTTTTGGGATATAATATTTTTCTCTGTCAATAAAAGAACATGGCAAATCACATTTAAAGCAGTCTGTATACATTGGTACTTGTGTTTTCTCCACTTGGCCTTCATTAGTATTTCTTTTTTCTTCTCACTTTACTGTCTCTTGGGGGATATCTCATCCATTGTAATTCTAATTTCTGATCTCTATTTCTAAACTGTACCCCTCTTACTTCAATGGCTACTAAATGGACTTTTCCACCTGTATGTCTTCAGAGTTACCATGGGTGATTCAGAATTCACCATCTTCCTCAATCTCTCCTCCCACCTCAAACTTGCACATTCAGCAGTGTTCTCAATCTCAATTACACAACTATTCAAGCTAGAAAATTCTGAGTAATCCTTGAATCATCATTCTCTCTCCTACCAGAATAAAGGAAAAGACACAGAGAAGATGCACTAATAATAAAATTTACCTCTTTGGCTGATTACCAAACTACATATGTGTAAAGCAAGATTCTTCAAGGCCTGGTAGAGAACAGCTACTGGGAAGCTGTGAACTAAGTGGAAGTCCAAGGTCGTACCATACTGAGAGACACAGATGCTCTGAGTAGTCAGGGTGAAGTGACACCGCTGAACTACCTGGGGACTGAACTGAGCCTCCTCCAAAGGCCACGATTTAGAAATAGAGCTCCTCTAGTTTTATAAAGACTATAGTAAAACCATCTTCACAAGGCTTAAAAATATTTTAAAATAAGTTAAACTGATTTTCCAATCAATTATGTCAGTACATAATTCAAGTGTCTCTAAAGGAGATAACAAAATTTAAAATCACATCAATATAATATTCACAATGGCCAAATAGAACAACAAATTATTAGATACATGAAAAAGAAAAATGTGACCCACTTGTATTTAAGGAAAAGTAATTATAAAAAGATACAGAAATATTAAAATGATCAGAAAGCAACCTTAAGACAGTTAAAGAAAGAATATCAGTATAGAAATGGAAACTAATAAAAAAGAACCAAATTAAATTATGAAACTGAAATATACACTATGTGAAATGAAAAATCCACAGTATGGGCTTAGCACTAGATCAGACACTTCAAAAGAAAATATAAATAAATTTGAAGATCTGGGAATAGAAATTCTATAGACTGGCACATGGAGAGTGAAAGGCTAGGGAGAAAAATTAGTTTCTCAGTTTGAAAATTGCTAGCAGTCAAAATTTGTAATGTGAGAACAAAAAGAGTGTGAGAGGAAGGATCAAGGTTAAGAAAACAATGAAAACATATTTTTACCTAATTGGGTGAAAAACATTAATAGATCTAAGAATCTCAACAAATCTCATTGAAGCACAAACTCAAAGAAAATACATCCAGGCATCTCAGAGTCAAATTACTAAAAATTAATGATAAAGATAAGTAGTAAGAAAAAAACATATTACAAATTCATGAACAGCAAGAAATCATACTGACTTCTCATCAGAAACAATGAGAGTCAGAAAATTCTGGAGCACTACTGCTGTGCTGAGAAAGAAAAAATCATTCTACATTTGTATAACCATCAAAAATATTCTTAAAAAATAAATAAAGCATTACGTTTTTTTCAGACAAACAAAAGCTGAAGTATTCACAGACCTGCCCTATGAGTAATATTAAAGGAAGTTCCTGACACAAAAGAAAAAATAATACTAGGTGAAAGCTCAGACCTACATTACAGAATAAAGGTCACCAAAAATAGTAAGTATATGAACAACTTTAATTTTTTTAAAAGGATAATTGAATAAGTACAGAATAATTCCTTTTGAGGTTGAAAATACAGATAGAACAAAGTATAGTATCTACAGACAAAAAAAGTCAAATCAAATGACAGGAAAAGAGTAAATGAAATTTACTGTCATAAACTTCATATGTTATATATGAAATAGTATAATATTGCTACATGGTCAATTATAATGTTAAAGATTCATATAATAAATCTGAGTAACCATTAACTTTTTCATAGAATTATACTGAAAAGCCAATATGATAAATAATATGGCATAACATAACATTCAACTTTTAAAAAGACAGGAAAAAATAAAGAATAAATGAAAAGGTAAATAAAAAGGGACAAATAAAAAGGTAAATCAGTTAAAAGTAAGAGAATGAAGAAAGATACAGCATACTGATATTAATCAAAAGGAAGTTGTTAGCAAATCTCTTCTCCAATATGTCAAGTGTTAGAGAGGTTGTGGAGAAAAGGAACCCTGTTCACTGCTGGTGGGAACGTGAACTGGTGCAGCCACTGTGGAAAACAGTATGGAAGCTACTCAAAAAAAATAAGAATGGAGTTCCTATATGACACAGCAACCCCCCCCTCTGGATATCTACCCCCCAAACTTGAAAACATTTATTTGTAAAGATATATGCACCCTATATTTATTGCTGCATTATTCACGGTGGCTAAGACAAAGAAACAATCGAGTGTCCTTCAACAGATGATTGGATAGAGAAGATGTGGTACATATGCACAATGGAATACCACTCAGCCACAAGAAAGATAAAACACACTTGTGACACTACGGATGGATCTTAACAGAAAAAGTCAACAGTTAAACTATTTCACTCATGTGTGGGAAAGAAAACTGAAAACTACAAATGAACCAAGAAGAAGAATAAAGAAACAAACTCATAGACACAGAGGATGGTGGAGATTACCAGAGGGGAGGGGCATGGGAGAGTAGTGAAGGACAAAGGGGGTCACATACGTGGTGAGTGAAGAAGATCTGACTGTGGGTGAGGGGCACACAATCCACATACAGATAAAGTATCATAAAATTGTATTCTTAAACCCTATATAGTCTTATTAATCAATGTCACCTCAATAAATTTAATTTAAAAAGAAAACTGGAGTGGCTGCTTTAATATCAAGCAAAGTAGATTTCTGAGCAAGAAATATTATCATCGATAAAGAAAAACACACTATAATGATAAGTAGGTCAATTAATCAAGCCACATGGAAGAATGCATGTGAATCTAAAAATGAAACTTCAAATTTCATATAGTAGCAGCAAACAAATCTGAAAGAAAAAATACACAAATTAACAAAATTCTACTTGGAGACTTTAAAATCCTATTTAAGTGATTACTATAACTTTAGTCCCCAAGACCAGAAATAACAGAGATTTGAGTAAAGCCACTCAACTTGCCCTAATTTACATTTATAGATGAGTTTACCCAATAGCAGCAAATGCAAACATTTTTCCAAGAGCACATAAATCATTAACCAAGAGGGATCACACGTTATACAAACAAACAGCTCTAAATTAATTATATAGGACCAAAATCACTTTTAGTATTTTCTCTGATCACAACAAAATTAAAAATCAAAACCAAAGACATTTTGAAAATCTACACCAATTTGGAAATGATGAGGCATACTTCTAAATACCCAATGAAACAAAGAAGGAATCACAAGGTAAATTAGGAAATATTAAGAATGGAATTAAAATGAAAATACAACCTACCAAAATGTGTAGGATTTAGCTACAACAAGTTTTATTGAAAAAATCGATTTTACTAAAAATGTAGAAAGTTCTTAAAGCAATAAGCTTCTACTGAAAAATATTTTAAAAATAGAGCAAATTAAATCTAAAATAAGTAGAAGTAAAAAAATTCAGAAGTCAATAAATAGAAAATGGAAACACAATAAAAAGACAACAAAGTGAAAGTCTGCTTTTGAAAATGTCTATAAATTGAACAAAAATTGACAGATTGGTTAATTAAAATAGAGAAAACACAATTTACCAATATCAAGAATGAAAGAGAGATAGTAACACTAAATTTACAGGGATATTAAATAGATATTTAGGTGTTGTTATCAAATTTACACCAACTACTTTTATTTATTTATTTTTAGCGTCCTAACATTTATTTATTTTTAAAAATTATTTTGTTGTTGTTCAATTACAGTTGTCCACATTTACCCCCCCAATTACTTTTAAATATCCTAGAATAAAATTTTATCAAGAGATACAACTTGTCAGAACAAGAAGAAAGAATACAAAAGTAGTACATTCTTAAATAAATTTTTAAATTAATTTATAATTAAACTATTTTTCAGAAAGAAAACAAGTCTAGCAACTTCAATGGTGAATTTCACCATACATTTAAGAAAAAAATAACAGCCAGCTTACTCAAATATTCCAGAAAATAGAGAAACAACTTCCCAACTCAATTTATGAGGCCAGTATTACTCCAATATAAAAATTGATATATAGTGATATAATATATATGAGACCAAAGAACAATATCCATCATGAACATTGGTGAAAAGAATCTTTGAAAAATATTAACATATCAAATCTAGATTATAGAACTGGTAGACAACTACCGTATTTTTCAGACTATAAGATGCACTTTCCCCCACCCCAAATTTGGGGGAAATTTGGGGTGTTTCTTATAGTCCATATGTAGCTTACCTGGCTCACTGGGGCGGGAGGGCAGCGGCAGTGGAGCAGGGTTTTTTTTTCCTATTTTCCTCCTCTAAAGCCTAGGTGCCTCTTATGGTCCGGTGCAACTTACAGTCCGAAAAAACCGGTATATTACACAATATGTTCAAGAAGATAGAGGAAAGCTACTGTATGATGAGGAAATAGAGAAGATATTAGAAAGGATTCAAATAAAATTTCTGTCAATAAAAATCCACTACCTCAAATAAATCATTAGATAAAATTACTGCCAATCTAATGCTGAAGAAAGTAAACAGTGATATAACAATAGGAATTTTCTACACGGAGGCACAAAAAGAAAAAAAAAATTAATCACTGACGTAAAGTTAACAGAGGGTCAGCAAATTGTGGGGGCAATATTAAGTGATTCACAGAAGGAAAGGAAACAGGTGGTGGACAGAAAAAGAATGGTCAAAATTCAAGATCTACTCGTTATAAAACTTCTTGGCCAACAGAATTAGAAAGAAAATTTCTCAATCTTATAATGCGCCTACTTTTTCATAATATCTCCTATAATCATTTCTATTTAAAATCATACTGATTTTTCATGCCAGTGTCAAAAGGTAAGAAAAAAAATAAGAAAAATTTAAATTTTCACAGATGATATTATTTAAATAGAAATTGCTAAGAAACCTACTGAACATATCCCTACTACAAGTAATATGTAAATTTAGCAATATCATATTCACCAGGTTAATCTACAAAAATCAGTTGTAAGCCTATACGAAAATGGAGGGCAAAATTGAAAATAGTTATTTATAATAGCATTATCAAACAAAAACTACACAGAAATCAATTTAGCAAAAGAAGTAAAAACTTTACATAAACACTACAAAGTTCTGTTCAGAAATATTTTAAAACACCCAACTATATCACAAACGTCATGTTATGAATTATATTACTATGATGATGCAAGTTATTTCCAATTTGATGTATACTATATCTGTGTCTCCTATAGAAACCCTTGTAGAAATCAAAAATGGATTATAACATGTATATGTAAAACACCTAAAATAACAAAGTATTTTTATATTATATTTTATTGATTATGTTATTATAGTTGTGCCAGTTTTTCCCCTTTGCCTCTCCACCACCCAGCACCCCCGCCTCCTCAGGCAATCCCCACACCTTTGTTCCTGTCCATGGGTCATGTATACAAGTTCTTTGGCTACTCCATTTCCTATACTGTACATCCCCATGGCTATTCAGTAACTACCTATTTGTACTTCTTAATCCCCTCACCCCTTCACCCATTTTCCCACAACACCCCTCCCATCTGGCAACCATCAAAATGATCTCGGTATCCATAATTCTGTCTCTGTTCTTATTTGCTTAGTTTGTTTTTTAGATTCAACTGCTGATAGATACACATTGCCATTTTATTGTTCATAGTTAGATCTTCTCCCTTTTTTAAAAAATCCCTTTAATATTTCATATAATAATGGTTCAGTGATGATGAACTCTTAGTTTTTTCTTGTCTTGGAAACTCTGTATCTGCCCTTCAATTCCAAATGATATATTTGCTGGGTAGAGCAATCTTGTCTGTAGGTCCCTGCTTTTCATGACTTTGAATATTTCTTGTCAATCCCTTCTAGCCTACAGTTTCCTTTGAGAAATCAGCTGACAGCCTTATGAGAACTCCCCTGTAAATAACAAAGTGCTTTTCTCTTGCTGCTTTTAAGATTCTCTCTTTATCTTTAACCTTTGGCATTTTAATTATGAAGAGTCTTGGCATGGGCATCCTCGCATCCATCTTCTTTGGGGGCCTCTGTGCTTCCTGGAATTGCATGTCTATTTCCTTTACCAAATTAGGGAAATTTTCTATCATTATTTCTTCAAATAGATTTCCAATTTCTTGCTCTTTCCTCCTTCTGGCACCCCTATGATGTGAATATGGGAATGCTTGAAGTTGTCCCAAAGGCTGCTTCACTATCCTCATTTTTTTGGATTCTTGTTTTGTCTTCTTGTTCTGATTGGTTGTTTTTGCTTCCTTATGTTCCAAATCATTTATTTGATTCTTGGCTTCCTCCATTCTACTGTTGTTTCCCTGTAAATTGTTCTTTATTTCAATTAGTATTTTTTATTTCTGACTAGATCTCTTGTGTGCTGCTGAGGTCCTCACTATGTTCTTTGAGCATCCTTATAACCAGTGTTCTGAGCTCTGCATCTGACAGATTGCTCACCTCCATTTTCTTTAGTTATTTTATTGGAGTTTTGATCTGTTCTTTTATTTGGTCCATATTTCTTTGTCTCCTCATTTTTGCAGCCTCCCTGTGTTTGTTTCTATGTTTTAGGTAGAGCTGCTATGACTCCCTGTCTTAGTATCATAGCCTAATGCAGTAGGTGTCTTGTAGGGCCCAGAGGTACAACCTCCCCTATCACCCAAGCTGGGTACTCAACGTGCGCCTTCCTTGTGAGCTGAATACACCCTCCTCTTGGAGTTTTGTCTTGATTGCTATTGGTAGGTGAATGTGAGGGATTTACCCAGGCCAGGCAGTTGCAAGGACTGGCTGTGACCACTGACCACCAGCCTCCACCCTGCCTGGAGGATCATCTGTATAGGGGCAGGGTAGTGGTGCTCCAACATGGTCTGTAGCTGTCCACTGGGTATGCAGGTTCTGGGGTTTCCCATGGGGCTCAGGCCAAGGTGTGTCCCCACCTGTATTCTACCTGGGACCACCCGGCATGAGCTATAAAGAAATTTGAGATGGTTGCTACTTGTTCTGGGCTTGCAGATTCCCAAAGCCAAGGTATGAACCTAGGGTGGCTGCTGATAGTACTGAGCTTGAGGCTGCTTAGCAAGAACTATGGGGCTGGGGGCTCTCTGAAGCCAGCTGTTGCTTGTTTGATAGGATTTAAGAAGTTGTGAAACATGAGCCAAGACAAGCCATTAATATGAAAAAGTCACAGTTAACAGTTTGGGTAGCCCCATAATTTAGGTGGGACAGTGTCTCAGGGGATCTCCTGAGTGGGGCAAACAGTGTTATCCAGGTCGATGGAGTCTCAGGCATGGCACCTGCCTGCTGACTTTGTGGTCTGTGCTTAGAGGGCTCAGAAAAGGGTCAATGGCCTCTGCTCACCTTTCTGTCTGGGAGAAAACTGTCCCCCAGCTCCCTCCTTGATGCCAGATACTTCAGTTCCTCTGTGTATGTCACTATTACCTTTCAAGCAGCAACCCTAGTGCTGGAGCTCAGAGTGAGTGAGTCTGAGTAAGTCCATGTGTGGGTTCTTTAAGGGGAACTGCTTGGGACTCCATGAGTTTCTTCCACTGACTTAATCCCCACTGGTTTTTGTAGCCAGAAGTTATGGGAACTTATTTACCTGGTACTGGAACCCTGGGCCTGGCATGCAGCTGGTAATCCTCAGTCCTGAGATATGCATTCAGAATTTTTATCTACCACATGGTGGATGTGGGACCAGCCCATTTGCATCTCTGCCCCTCCTACCAATCTGGATGGATGTGGCTTCTTTAATTCCATTGTTGTCAGACGTCCATTCCACTCAATTTCTGATGGTTCTAAGTGATGGTTGTTATATACTCTGGTTGTAATTTTGATTTGATTGTGTGAGGAAGTGAGCCATGTTAACCTATGCTGCCATCTTGACTGGAAGTCCAAGAAAATATTACTAAATGATGAAAAAAGTTGGAGGACTAATAATGCTAACTTCTAAACTTATTTAATAATCAGTTTGGTGCCGTCATGAACTACACACATACCTCAGAGATATTGTGGATTCAGTGGCAGACAACCACAAAAAAAAGTGACTTTAATCTTTTTTGCTGGTGGAGTGTCTTGCCTTCAACTTGTGGGAACAATAAAAACGAACTAACACCTGTGGGGTGCAATAAAGTGAAGCAGAATAAAACAAGGTCTGCCTGTATCTTGTGTGACCTGGGAAAATAACCTTGCTGAGTCCTGGTTGTTCCTTCTGGAAACTTCTGTGAAACCTATAGAGAGTAATGGCATAATACACAGGTCTGGCAAAGAGTGGGTGTTTAAAATGAGTTGACTATTTATAAACATGGGGGGAAGTCATCTCAATCTTCAGGCAGTTAATTCACAAATGGTCTTCAAATAAATAGCATATTTTATACATATGAGGTATTTTTATAAACTGAGGTATATCTGCTAACTTTGGGGGCAGTAGTAGAATACTCGATAGAGTCAATGGGGTTAGAAATAGAGACAAAGCCAAGCAAGTAGAATCAAATAATAATAAAAACAATACAAACCACCACCTTCCGTATATTGAATATCTGAGCTACGCATTTGCACTAACCTCACTTTACAGATGAGGAAACTATGTTTCCAGTAGACACAGAGTTAGCTGAGACCACCCAGCAGTAAGTGGCACAATTGTGGCTCATCCCAGGGCTTCCTGGTTCAGACCAGTCGCTCAAAACCTAATCTAGGTTGCTGATTTTGTTTGTGTGTGTGAATTTTTATTTGAGTCCAACCCTCATCAAACTGCTCAATAATGGAAGACTTTCTCAATTACTCTTGATATAATCATTCAAATCTTTGTTTCATAAAGATAACTTAAACAAATAAAATAAACACAACAACAACAAAAAAGAAAAAGTCTTTCTACCTGACCTCCAATGACCAGAAATACTGAGCAGGCAGCCATTAAGGTTCTACTATTCCAGAGCAACCTCTATTGATACCTATACATTCTGAAATAAAGGCTAACCCTTTCCTCTCAAGCTGTGCATGTGTATATGCATGCACATGGGTTTCTTTGCACTCTCACACACAAGTGCATTCATCACCCAAAACGAAATTCAAGACTGTCATTTTTCAGAGCCTATGCAGAATTTATTGGCCACATTTTTACTTCCATAAAAGTGCAGCATACCATATGATTACATTTTATAAGTATCAATTAAAGAGGTAGCAGAAAGACTTTTAATCACAGTGTACATTGAAGGGTGCATTTTAGTTTCAAGGAGGAATTGTAATTAAGGTCTAGAATTTGGCAGTGTGGGTTCCCTCACTAAAGAACTCTTTTGCACAGTTGAGATACTCCTAATCACAAAGATATCCTAATACAGGCGCAGAGGGCTTAATTTTCTTAAAAGTTTCCTCTGAGAGAGAAAAACAATGAACTCCCCTTGAGCCTTTTAGTCAGTTGGGTCAAGTCAGACCTATTGTCAAAATGGCTTCAAGCCTTCATTATATTTGAAATGTATGCCAGAGAAGAAACGTTAAGCTTCCAATAATCAGACCTCATTATAGATTTTCCCTAACAAATTTTTGCTGGGAAAGGATGGTCGGAGAGTTCTCTTTGTAAAGTATGCAATTGAGGATCATGATACAGGATTAAATGGTGGGATTTAACTGCTTCCTTAAATACATCATCTGGCTGTAACTCCTGGTTTTCGTAAAATTGAAAGAAACCTCCCTCTTCTCTGACTTCAAAAATCAGAGTCCATTAAGCCCCTGGCCCAGGATGTTTCAGAAATTTGAACTGGGTGAATTTTTTGGACTGAAAATATCCATCCATCCATCCATCCATCCATTTATTTATACAAACCAGTTAGGAAACAAATATACTTTTTTTTTAGTCCACTTGCTATAAATAGGAATGAAATGGAATTTTAGAGATTTGAAAGGGGACCTGCTTCCTTGTCAGTAATGGAATGTCAGTTACAATACCTTCCTATTAAACACATTCATTCTGTTCTTTCCAACAACAGAAATACTCAGCAGGTAGCCATTGAGGTAGCTACTATTACAAAACACCTCTATTGCTACCTAAAAATGTTAAAATGAAGGTTGTTCCTTTCCTCTCAAACATGCATATAAATATGGGTTGCCATGCACTCATACACACATGAATGAAGTCTTTATTTAAAGTAAACAAAACACTTCAAATGGAGTAAACATTTAAAAAGGGAGCCCAAACATCCCTACATTAAAGGATAAAATGTCTGCAGCAGGGCAGACAGCAGTGGCCTTTGATAACTATTTTTTTATCTTGACATCTTTCCCTGTTTTACCTCTTTCCATCCTCTCCTCCTATCACCCTTTATTGCCATTTCTTTCTTTGGACTCGGATGAGGCTCTGGGTGGTCGAATTGAAACAAACAAACAACCTTCTCCTCTAATTCCTGAAAGGAGAAGCGCATCGGCCCCTGGCTGCGCCTCCAGCACACACGGAACAGTTCAGGAACCATTTCCATCACGGCTTTGAGGAGCATGGGTTTGATGAGAAGGGATGACATGTGGAGCTTATTCATCTGACCAGCCAATTCACCTCGGAACCGGGCCCTGTTCCAGAGACTGAAGGCACGGGGAGCAATAGCACAGGGCTGTGGCCCTCGCAGAGCTCACCGCCTGAAGGAGGACACAGACGTGGAAATGACAGCACCTATTTCAACAGTGGTTACCACGTGCCAGGCTTATTCTAAGCGCTTTACATACCTTACAAGTGTTTACTCTGGTGTCAGTCCAAAGTTAGTGATGACACCACCAGCCCCATTTCTAGAGAAAACAATGTAGGGGATGCAATGGAGGCATTCAGAATTTAAATGGCTCCTGAGGTCACAAATTTAGTAAGTGAGGCAGCTGAAGTGTAAACCTAAGGAGCTGGGCCCAAAGTCTGCGCCCTCAGCCACCGGCTGGAGTGCTGCATTTCCTCTCGGTGTGCGGAGGCATGGACTGGGCCTGACAACCGTCATGGCCACCGGGACAAGCCAGTGTGCACAGCCTTGCTCTACTCAACATATGTGAGCTTTGCTCTCCCTTTTCAAAGCCCCTTTCCTCCGCTTTAGCCAGGGTTTTATTATGTAGGTCAATTTATCCTCTTAACTAAGTAAGTTCCCTTTTCTCTTACAGTCAGGGTGACATATTCTTTGAGTTGGCAGCGCTAAAGTTGGCACTCTGAGGCCTTCTGGCTAGAAAAGGTGGGACAAAGAAAGAAGCTGAGGTGACAACTACTGTGTTCTTTTCAGACAGCTGGGGAAGAAGAGAGACTGAGTTACCTCTATGTGCATGTCTACTTAACTGTATCTAAATATAAAAACTTTGACAATACAAAATGGGCAGCAGATATTTGCCATAATCTTTGGCCTTTGCATTAAATAAAAAGTGGCTATTTTCATTATTTATATTCTTTCAGAAGTCACATCGTGGGCATAGCTCAATTGTGTTTTTACTTTCGTACCACAAGCCCAAACTGCCATTTACGTTTAGGCTTCCCAGGAGGCATTTCCAGCAGATGAGTGCCATGCTCTAACCTCCCATCTGCAGAATTTTCATATGAACTACATAACTTTTCTTGTTCCTTTGCTACTTTCCTTTTTTCTTCTAAAGAAGGAGCTGTCATGAGCACCCAGCTCCCAGGAAACGGTGCGAAGGTCTTCCCACAAACAGTTAGGCTGAGAATGTTACTTTTGAGGGTTCCTTTGAAATTTCAAGGCACCTTTGAAGAAGTGAGAGAGATGTGTGGTTCAGTGGAAAAAGCTTGATTGCCTCTAGCTTGTAGGGACTTAACTTAGTGAGGGTGCAGGGCAGAGTTAAAACGTGAATACGACTAGATAACTGGAAGATTCTCTGGTATCCTGTGTGCAGCAGGTCAGGGTATTATGGAAATACACAGTGTTGGCTCCTAACCAGGACATGGGGACAGAAATTGGAAGTGATTATGCCACCTACCAAAGGAAATATGTATGCAAATGCCCAAGGTTGAACTTCTCAAAATGTGGATGGTGGTCCACCTATAGCAAAATCACCCAGGAATGTTTGTGAAAAAATGAAAATTGTTTGGGCTCACATCAAACCTAGAGGGTACAGGTAGCTCTGAGGCAGGGCCCTGGATTCTAAATTTTATCAAGGTGCTCCAGGAGTTTTTTAACACACACACACACACACAGAGGGTCCAGCACAAATAACATTACTTTATTACAAAATCTTTTATTATAAGATCATAAGCATGTAAATCTATAACATAACAATATCACACTCAAGCATACCATATGACATTTTAGGTGAAGCGTTCAAATTAAAACTATAGATTATTACATCCATTTATTATACTTCCAGCCATACTCAAGCAGGCGTTACATCTACTGGACCCAGTGTGTGTGTGTGTGTGTGTGTGTGTGTGTGTGAACAAACATATCTGTATCTATATCTATCTATCTACCTATGTATCTATGTATCTATCTATCTATGTAAAAGTATTAAAGTTAAGGATCATCTACAAGATAAGAAACAAACAGGAGGAACTAAAAGAAATTTTGTTCCAATTGAGGCTAGGGTGTTAGTATGTTAAGAACATCCTACAGTTTAACCAGCACCTTATCATTATGACAGTATTCTCTTCAGCCTCACTTTTGATGAGTAAATCAAGTCTCAGGGAGACTAAAGCACTTGCCAGGGATCAGAGAGTTTACCAGGGGTGGAGGGAGGGTTTAAACTCAGGCAGTCTGACATGAGAACTTGCTCGTCTCTGAGAGGTAATATATAAAATTCAACTTAGGACATTGTTATTAAGCATTATATGTAAAAATGCCAGAAGTTTTGTTTTATTTTTTGTTTTTTAGTGGAGAGAGTTTAAAAAATACCAATAAAGCAAAACCTGATCACACAATCCAGTGTAGTCACTGATATGTGCAAAAGGACTTCAATGTTCTAGTAAGTAATGTTATAAGTAATGTATAAATAATGTCACTGGATAGTTGTAATAAAAAGTAACTACCCAGTGACAGAAGTTCCCTTTGCTTTTTAGTTTTAGGCCAGGAATAGATCAATTGAGGTTCCAGTTTCATAAAATAAGAAATAGAGAAGTGATGTACATTCCCCTAGTACTAATGGCGGAGTCGTCATGTGGCAGTAAGTCCATTGTGCATTTTTTAGGTATTTTGGATTCAAATCTTGGCATTATTAAACCAGCACGAGTTGGGCCAAGTCCTTTAACATCCTTACACCTCCACTTTCTCATTTATAAAATGAAAAGAAAATAATACTGATTTCCTACCTCATAAGACTGTTAAAATTATCAGAACGTGTTAATGCAAATAAAAGTAATGATAACAATTATCCCCATTAACTGCAGTGTGAAGTCTGCAGATGGTGATGCTAGATGGCAGATTCCTTGAGAATAAGAATGCGGACATATCACATTTTACCCAGCATAGTGCTTAATGCTTAAAAGACATTAAGTAAATATTTGCTATATAAATAAATTTAATCATCTGAGTTTTTTTGTTTAAATAGATATATGAATAATCAAACATGGAGGGAATAAGTGATATCCATAAACTTTTATTTTTATGGCATGTTCCTTACCCACCTTCCAAAGAAAAGTGCAGCACGATTTAAAGTGTGAAAATCAGTATTTATTTTCTTACTGTGAAAATAGAAATTGTTTTGCTCTTTCAATTTTTCTATGTGTTGTACATTAATTAAAAAAACAAACAAACAGAAGATTCCTTATCTTGAAACTCATCCTTCTGGTTCCATAAAATATCTAACTCTTTGACCCTGCTTTAAGTTGATCTCCTCTAACTCTGCATAACATGCACGCTCCTCAAGAGTGGATGTTTGCTAATAGAAACAAAAGAAAAAACGATTCTTAAAAAAAAGGCTACAAGAAACTGTAAGATTGGTGGTATTCCATTTTAACACACAGATATATATTAGAACTACCATTCTAATTGTGTGAGGTTTGTCCAGAAAAAATCCAGCCATTGTTAATATAACAAGAACGGTTTGTACAACATTGATGCAACCTGGCAGCCAAAGAGAGGGGACTGGAATGCACATGCATGAACAACAACGACTTCGCTATACTAGTCAGTGGGGGTGGTAGACACTGTTGAGTGACCATGTGTACTGTGCCATCACATTTAAAATGATTGAGCAAGCAGAGCAATGAAACTGCATCAAATTTGTATTAAGCTTGAACATTCCTCTGAAGAAACCACTCATATGATTCAGAAGGCTGCAGCTATGGGTAACTGATGACTGGAAGCTTCATAAAGAAAATGCGTCTGCTTGTGCATCGCATCCCATGGAGAGTGTTTGGCAAAATATCAGATCAGCTAGGTGACTCATCCCCTCCTAGAGACCAGATTTGATGCCCTATAATTTCTGGCTTTCCCCAAAACTAAAATTACCTTTGAAAAGGAAGAGATTTCAGACCACGAATGAGATTCAGGAAAATATGGCAGGGAAGCTGATGGAGATTGGAACTGTGTGTGGTCCCTAGGTGCCTACTTTGAAGGATATTAAGGCATCATTGTCCTATGAACAATGTTTCTTGTACCTTGTATCTTCTTCAATAAATGTCTCTTTTGTCATATTACATGGATGGATACCTTCTGTACAGACTACATACACATAATACATACTTTGTTATTTTATTATTATTATTTGATATATTCTTAAAGTTTTCTCCTGCTTTATAAACAAAAGCCAAATAATATTTCAAAGTAATAAAATCAGATGCATCTGTTCTGCAGATATATTTAAAAAGGGGGCCGTAGTTTGAGGGCAAAGGCTCTGGATCAGGAGTCATAAAAATTGACACATGGCTCATCTCTTCCAGGGGTTCATCAAAGAACCTTGATATTTTTCTTTACTATCTACCTACCTACCCACCTACCTATCAGCTACCTAGATTCCTCCAAAGAGTTCTCTAAAAGGAAGACCAAAGTTCTGAGTATTATAGAAGAAAGAATACCATAGGGTTTAAAAGCTCATAGCTGCCTCTTTTTTGTTAATTCAGCGAATGCTAACTGTGGTTGCCACTGTCTGCTAAGAACATAACAGGAAGTAAAAGTCTATGCGGGGATACACACAAGCAGTATGACAATGTCAGATGGCAGTATGATGTGACCAACATGACCACAGCAGCAAGTCTAGGGTCTTCTGCAAACAATGAAACAAATTGCAGAGCTCAGTCTTAGTGATAAGAAAGGCTTTAAAGAGCGAACAATGATTAACCTTAATCGGAAGCAAGGAAAATTAGACTAATCAAATTTCAGATCCTGATTTTACCATTTTCTGACCTTGGGCCTCATACTCATGTTCTCTGAGCCTGGGATCTTCCTTTGTAAAAGAATGGGAATAATGCTGCTTGTGTGGCTTGGGGGAAGCTACATGGGAAGGTGGATTTAAAGCACCATAGCAGTACCTAGCGTATACTATAAAGTACAATAGATGTTGAGTCCCTCCTTTTAAAGAATGAGCCTAAAGGAACACAGATTATTTCTTAAGACATTTATTATTGCTGTCCTTCTAAACCTAGAATAGGATAATAGATAAAGACAACATAATGCCTTTTTTTCTTTTTCTCTTTCTTTTGGTTATATCAACCTGTCTTGAGATTGAAGCATGATAAGGACACTCATAAAAGTAAGCCTGGACACTGCCCTAAGCATTTTTCATATTTTGTGGTTTAACCCTTTTAAAAACTTTTGTTTTATATGATAGATACTGTTGTTATCCCAGTTTCCCATTTGAAGAAAATAAAACTCAGGGAATTAAGAAATTGCTTAAGATGACTCAGGTACTCAGGTGTTAAACTGGGGTTCAAATTTGTGTTGCTTGGCTCCGTATTTGTCCCCTTCATCACTGCACAGCACACACATCTGTGATATGACATTCTGTCTGTATTGTAATCACCCACAGATAATCTCTAGTGTGAACACAGAAGCCAAGGACAGAACATTGGGAACATCACCACTGAAGTGTCTGTGAAAGAAGGGAAGCCCAGAGGAAACTGCGTGCAGGTGAGAATAGTGTGATGCCCTGCAGAGAGGTCCCTATGCAGCACCTATTGCCTTTTCTTGCTTCCCAACAGGCCATCAGTGATGTTCAGGTATCCGCCGCACGATACAGGAGGAACTGAATCTATTCCCAGTTTTGGAAACATATTCCAAACTTTCTTAGAGCATTCCAAATAGGCAGAGGCCTTTCTCTATACAATCTTCTTGGCCCAGCAACCTAAGCTGGGTAAGACCTAGAAGAAGACTCATGTTGCAAGCACTGATAATGCCCCTGTTTTTCTCCCACTGCAAATGAACTGGACACATGTTGCTCCCGCTGTGGTCAGTAGACATCTTGCAGCCATGACGAACCACTCTGAAGACCAAGTTGACAATGAGAAGGATGAAACAAAGAGAAACAAGGGGAGCAGAACCAAATACCTGAGGCACTTGCCACTGATTGTGTTCTTACCTCTATTATCTCTTTATAACTTGAGAATTATATGACCAAAAAAATGCTCTCATTATTTAAGTCACTTTGCATTTTCTGTTACTTGAAATGAAGAAGAAATTCTTGTTGATAGTTTTTAGGAGGGAATGCAAATGCAGGAAGGAGTTTTAAAAAGGAAATGTTCAACAGTATTACATGTTTCAGAGAGAGAAATTTAAAGTTTTGGAAAATCTCATGATGCAGATATAAACTTCTGATCTCTAAATGATTTGACCCACCAGCTCATGATAAATCTAGGAAATGTCTAAATACTTGTCCTTGTACATCTGCAGTAATGAAGGATGTGAGGGGGAATCCCTCACATCCCCATTGGCAGAAGGACCAAATAAACTTCACCATTCAGCTCCTTCCTTGGAAGTTCTTTCAGTTATATGGACTCATGCCTGCAAACAAAGCTGCAGATTTATATGTAGCAAGTCTTGTATACTGCATCCAAAAAAATAGCTTATCTCTGAGAAACCTGTATAATAAAGCTGGAAGGATTCTGTAATTAACCCTGGAGTAATTATCTTCACACTAAGCAAACCACTCTGGATTTGACATAAGGCTTAGCTGCCAAGAACCATGTTATAATAAGGTTGGAGGGAGCAATTTCTAACATTTTGCCCATGGTGTATCAAGTTTTAATGGAGCCAAATGCCATTCATCCACAGAGATATACAGAGAAGATCAGGTAAGTGAAAGCCTCCAAAATTCAAGTTCAAGTACCATACTTTATCATTAGTCTTACCCGAGTATTGTAAGTATGTCATCCAGCTACATCACAAAATCAAAGAAGGTGAGAAATTGCAGAGATCTAAGAAGTGATGAAGGCTAGCTAGCCTGCTTTCCAATGTGAAGTTCCCTTCAGTAATGACAGACGTCCGAATAATTTCCACATAAACGTCTTCTGGGAACCAAGAGTTGAAAATCAAGAACACAAGCTTCAAGCCAAACAGACTTGGGTTAATGTTCATGTCTGACACCTTGTTTGTAACCTAAAACAAAACTAATGTACCTGAGCATTATTAGTTCCCCCTTTTGAGATGGTTAAAACACGAGTTTATCTCATAACACTGTTTTCATAGAATACTTTGTTTTAATAAACAGAGTATTAGTTTTCTTTCTTTTTCTGTTTGTTGTCAGACTTTAGAATTGAAAAAAATTCTACCAGATAGAAACCTGTAATTGGCCTCTCTAACACTTGCTCGCGGGCTCTCACGCCACCTTCCTGGACTTCACCGAGCATGGTTGTTTTCTCTGGAGATTTGTTTCATCCCACAGAAAGGTATTACTTGAACCCTGTGGGCAGTTCTTTCACTGAAAATTAGCTTGAGATTTTTAACTCTTTGTGAGAATACTCTTCCTAGGATTGTTTTATTATTACTGTTTGATGTAATAAAAAAGTCAGTGATCTTTGCTAAGATAACTTTTCTGCTTTTTAGCATCTAATTCCCCAATAAAGAGTTGGATTAAGGTATCTTATTGGTTTATAAATTCTTTGTCACATAATTTTTGAACAGTTTATTCCTTAAGCCTCTTTCTCTATAATTCAGATGTCTGTAAATGATTCACAAATATGGCTACCTGAATTAAATGCCAATATGTCAAATGTGCATTGATTGAAAGATCATAATACATAACAACCTGTCATCTGGATGCTGCACATCTATTAGAACAGGTAACAGTTGTACAAACTCACTGAGTGGTTATATCACATAGCCCATTCATTATATTCTTATTTTATAAAAAGTTCTAGAGTTTTTCTTCCTTCTCTGGGTCCTGAGTTGAAATTGAAACTTTACTAGCTTTATGACCCCAGATATGCTGTTTAACTTCAAGGGCGTTTGTTTCCTGTCTCTACAACTGGAATAACACCTACCTAAAATATTGTTGTTATGATTAAGGTGTTAGACACAAAGTGTCTTATGTCCAAAATATACTAGGATTTTAACATGTTACTTTCTTTATACTTCTGAACCCCCTTTTTCATCCCTAACCACTCAAGTAGCTGTAGAAGTGAGTGATGGGAGATATGTGACTGCCAAAGAGAGAAAGAGCAAGAGTACGAAGCATCTGCCACTTTATCACCTCTGGAAATAACTGCACCATGGTGTCTGGCATCTGCCCACAGTAGTCCTCAGATGAGTGTGGGGATTTCAGGCAGCATGTGGTAAATAGAACTCATTGTGTCATCGTAACATAACCATTATCATATAACATATGAGAGCAAAAGGACGGTACACTGCACATGTATGCACATGCAAGTGCACACACAGGCACACACTCTCACCACAGTCCAGATCCTGATGGCACTTGTGTCTGTGAGCATGAGAAATAGAAGCCAGTTCATTTGTTGCCAGCCTGCTTGCTAACTGGAAGTGTTCTGCAGTAACATGGTGGCTTCCTGAATTTATGTGCTTAATCCCTAATTCTTCATAACAAAGTCACAAGGATGGAATGGCTTCTTATCAATTCCATGTCTTCTAATTTTTGTGACTCTTGAGAAAGGTCACCCATGTTTGTCATCCTCTCATGATAGCTATCTGCTAGTGAACCCTATCTACAACAGCCAGGCTGATAAAATGACTTTCCTGTGGAGAGGTTCATTTTCTTTTTCTCCTACTTAGTTAGCTACACTTTAGGTAGAGCAATTGGGGAAAACTGGGACCATTATTTTAAACTCTTGGGAAGGTTGTACTTTCTCCTGTTACAACAGTCCAAATCAAACCAAGTGAATCAATTTAAACTGAACAGACAATATTCTGTTAAAAGTACCTTAATTGGTAGAAAATATAAGGGTGATTTTGAAGTGGCATTTTAATGATTCTAGGGAGAAACAAACACTCATTGGAGCTTAAAATTTGTTCAGACACTGACTCAACAACTATTTATTGAGCAGCTACTATACTGCACTATTTAGCCGAGTGGAATGCTATGGATGTCCATGTTAGAAAACACTAGATTTTTATTTTCACCACTTTTGTAATCTGCTTAAAGCCAATTTCTATGAAATGCTAATAATAATATTGATTTTGTAGGGCTATTGTAAAAGACAATATGATAAATAATAGAAACTCAATAAATGGAAGAAATTATTTTTGTTATTGATGTTAAAAAATACTGAAAAATACTCTGAAATTTTCTAAAGGAAACTTCCTTTGAAGTTTGGGAGCCTAAGTTAATATAAATAAACTAAATGTTACCAGAGGTTAATTGCAAATACTAATGCATAAATTGAAGAGGTTAGAAAAACCAGCTTCTCAAATATTGTTTTATCAACTTGTGGAAATAAAATAAGGATTTAGGGCGAAGCTTAGTAAATTTGGCATATCAGCATGAGAGTACTTTATGCTGTCATCAAGATAATAATGTTTAAGATTATGAAGAAAAACAACTTCTTTAAAATTAAAAAAAATTCAGTGTGCGTTGGAATGAAAGCCACCCTGCACCCAGGTTTTCTTTGGTACCTCATGTGATTCTGTTCAGCTACCCTCCTGCCTTATCTTGTAGGTGAAGAACTTCCAGACTGCCCTGCTTGCTTTTAGGTGTATCCCATTCTCATTGCTCGTGATTGGTTTAGGAATAGGTGTGTGATGATTCTAGCTAAAGAGCTAATAATGACATCCCATGGGGGCTTTTTTGAAAATTGTCCTGCTTTTAAGAAAACTGCAAAAGGAGGTGGGCTCTCTCTGCCTCCTCAGCTTATCATATTGATCTCTGTGTGATACCTGAAACACTACAGCCATCTTTTGACGAGAGAATGAAACCAATGTTAAAAATGGCAGTTCATAGAGATGGAAAACACCTGAGACCTTGACTTCTATATGTTATTTTTACTTCTTTGGTAAAATTACTTTTAGACCTCCATTGACTTTTTACTGTGAATAAACGAACATCAAATAAACCACTTTGTCTCTGGACTTCCAGATCTATGGGATAATTGCCGTTACAGTCTAAGTTAGTTTTAGTTGGAACTGCTATGCCTTTTAGTTGGAAGCATTCTCACTAAGACTGTAACTCTCAAAAACACAAATACATATGGACAATGATTGGAAAAAATACATATGAAAAAAATGTAGCTGATTTTATACAATTGTTATATTTTTATATTGTTATATCTTTTCAGAAAAGAAAAGAAAAAATAGCAGAGCTACCCTGGATATGAATGAAAATGCCCTGTTAATGGTTCAAGACTTCTGTTCTATTTGTGGTATTGCTGCAGAACACGTGTCTATTTTCTGTGTTCTCGGGCTGGCTATTCAGCAGATTAAAATGGAGCAGTGGACCTTAGCTAAGAAAAGTCACTTGAACAAAAAAGCAAATATCTAAATACCTCGACTTCTGTCTTCCTGTAATATGGATAGGGAAATCCAAAACTGCTCATTCCAGATGAGCAGAGAAGGCCTGGAAGAGGGAACACAGAAAAGGTTGAACTGCAGCTCTTTGAGTCAACTCACAGTTCAGAGGACCCTATCTCTGCCCTTTTTCACTCTCATCTACACCCTATTATCTGGCTTGCCCTGTGACTCTGGAGAATTTGCTTTTGCGCCATTTAATTCTTTCTTTCTTGCATGGACCTGGGTCAAATATTCCTCTTCCCAGTAGCCACTTGTTGGTCTTCCTTCACTGTGACACATCAGATCCTGCAGTAGTTTACCGCTGCTGAACTGTGTGGGTCAGGAGTCCGGACACAGCTCAGCTGTGTCCTCTCTCAGGCTCTGACATCCTGCCCTCAGAGTGTTGGTGGGGGCATATTTCCTTCTGTATTTTGGGACCTCTTATAAGATTGGGTGGCTGTTCACAGAATTTGATTCCTTGTGGTTATAGGACTGAGGTCCCCATGTACTTGCTGCCTGTCAGGCAGATATCATTCTCAGTTCCTAAGGTCTGCCCACAGTTCTTTGCCACTTAGCTTTCTCACAACACAGCATCGCACTTCTTCAAACTAGCAGGAGAATCAATTGCTCTTTGCTATAACAGAGGGTTCACATAGCATAATGCTCTAATGATAAGAGCATAACGACTGTTCCATCATCTTGCCGTATTCTATTGGCTAGGAGCAAGTTCCAGGTTCTATCTACACTCAGGGAGAGGGAGTTATGCAAGAGTAGGACTAATTAGGGGCCATAATAGGGTGTCTGTGCCAGACAGACACCCTATACTCCTGGCGCCCCCACCTATCTCCCACACCACTACCGCTCAAGTCCTTTTCAGGGACAACTAGTACTTAGAAAATAACTGTTAGGAGGAGGCACATGAGAGCACTTGGAGTCAGACAAACCTTGATTCAAATGCCAGTTCTCTCTGAAACTTAAGTTCCTCATTTGTACAATGTAAAATATTTTAGGTTAAAGTTTTCACTGGAAAGTTACAAAAGTTAATCTAGGTAATATTAAAGAAAAATGCTAATACAGTACTTGACACTTATTAGGAACTCAAAGTGGGCAAATATTGAAAGTGAAAAGCTGCAATTTTGTGTGCATACATTAAACTAAGGAGCTCTTTAAAAAGCCAGCATAGTAGAGCATGCCACTTTTTTCTTAAAATGCTTTCGAGCCTCCTGTTGCTCTAGGAGTCCTTACCATTGCCCATCTGCTCTGCATGGCAGGGTCCTTGCTGACTTTGACAACCTCCATACATTTCCCCTGGTTCTGTGATTTTTCCAGTCCTTTTAAGGCTGCTCTTCCCACTGTGGCTCTTTTGCAGGAGCTTGTCCCTCTCTCTAACATTCTTTTTTACCCTTTGACTTGTATGACTGCAGCTATTCTTGTAAAACTGTAATATATAGGTATTATTAATCTGTTTTCAGAAGAGACTATAAGTTGACATTCTTTGCTGTTGAACACACCTGATTAGAAAGAGTAACCTAGCATTTAAATCTAGAGCTGTCTGATTCTAAACCTTAGCCCATTTTCTGTTCAGATTGTTAGTCTAAATACAAGCCCCAAAATACATGTGGTTTTTTTCTCTCTATTAACATTTCTGGGAAATATTTAGGACACCGTATGTGAGTCCTAACGTTTCAAACCCATGAATGTAAGTTGCCTCCTCTATCTCTAGTTCTCCCTCAGGTACCTATCCTAATGGAAATAAATTAAATCAGTCTGGATGGACTAAATAAAGACCTTTTTAGCCATCATTTCAAAACTGATTATGCCTTTAAAAATCTTCTATAATAAAAATATAGTATGGAGATTTATTTTCTGAAAATTTATGTGATCTTTTCCTGTGTGAGTGGGAGGAGAAGGGTAATGAGGAAATTGATATTTTATTCAAAAGATTAAACCAGAGAATGGATATAAATCACTCAGTGCCTGACACATAGAAGTTGCTCAATAAATTGTATCAGTTATTTATTAAAAAGTCCTTTTCTTGTTTATTCTGATACACATTAACACTAACACTTTAAATTTGTTTCATATTGTTTGGAGTCAGAGTGCCTGGGTTAGAGTTCTGTCTGACAAACATAATACATAAAATATTTATTGGCAGTCAATTATAAATAAAAACTGGTAAGATGATAAAATAAATGAACATACAAACAAGGAGACAGTTTTCAACCAGATTGTGAGCAAACCCTTAAGGAGTTTAAACTTTTGTTGGGGGAAATGACGCATACAGGAAAATAATTATAGCAAAAAACAGAAAGGGCTATGTTCCAGACAAGTAAGAGGCATTTTTGTGTTGCTTAAAGCTTGCAAAACACATTTCACAAGTTACCTCATTTAATATTTTGACATTTCTGGGGGTCATCTATACTGTTATTATTATACTGTTGAAGCAACTAAGCTTGGAAGACAGTAGATGCCAAAACATTAAAGACATATGTAGTTGAATTGCATCTGGGACCTCTGAATTCAAACTGCACTTCATTAACTCACTTCCTCATTACCCATTTATTCATTAAAACTTATGTATACTTCCCATGCATTTCACATAGCCAAAAGGCCTGAAATATTTAGTGTGATTCCTTCACACCAGGACTACTACAAAAATCCGCCTGCCTGAGAGGGATGTAGGTCCCGAAGGGTGGTGGTGGAGGGGGATGTTTACGTGGAATTTGTACTAATAAACAACTGATTTGAGCAGGAAGCAGTCCCTCATTTTTTGTAAGGGGACCCAGTTATTTTTACCAACATTTCCCCCTTCCCCTTTCTGAGCCACCTAGACTAAAATGGCATGAAAATACTGAGACAGGAGAGCATGTTCCAGCTTCAGGACAGAGAACACCTGATTGCCACCTGAAAAAACTGGAAGAACACCTGACCATCTTGAGCAAAACATCCTGCCCACAGAAAGATGCTAGAGCTACCTAAAAGTTACATGTTCCAGGTGCGGCAGCCCTCTCTGGAACTTATCCAGGACACTTCCATTTGCTCTCAGGCATTTTAATTTCGTTATTATTACTCTTATTCTCATAAAGCTTTAGAGGGATATTATATTACAAGGAGGGAAAGACACAAAGAAAAATAATTGTTGGCATTCTATTGTATTATCCTTACTTTTTCTATACATATTTTAAACAAAGAACAAATATGCTACCAGAGTATTGTACTTAATTCACATTTTACGTTGATTGTATCATGAACATCTCACGTAAACCATAATACATATGTAGCGATATTTTTATGGTTATTTTGCAGTCTATGGAATGGAATGCATGCAATGAATTCTCCATGGATGCTCTTTCCTATTGAGGCTGATTCTCTTGTTGGCTCCATCCTCCAAGCCTCCACTCATCTATTCTTCCTTTCACCTTCCTTCTCTCTCTTCTACAGATATGGTTGATTGCATTTCCAGTCCAAGCTCATAGACAGATGAACTACACATCATTGAAGGGGTTGGGGGTGGAACAGAAGGGACAAGGGTCCCAGAAGCTGACAGATGCTCTGACTGTCGACTCCCACACTTACACTGGATGAGGTGAGGCCCATCTTTCTCTGTCTCAGGATGGACTCACTTTTGGATCACCTTGCCTTTCTTAGGCATCCTTGTTTGTCCTATTTAGCTTCCTTTTTGTCCACATCCTTTCTTTTACCCTGCATAAATGTTTCAAATAAAAATTTGTATTTATTTAACATGAGAGAATCCTTCAATTCTATCAGATTTTTTTTTTTTTAAGAAGAGTCTATGACCAGTTGAACTGTGGCTGATCTTTTGAATAAAGTGTGAATTCACACTTTTGAATTTTCATGCTGTTTTCATTCAAAATACATGGTTTATCATGATCATACACCCTTCATTTTACAACTTGCCCTCTTCTCTACAGTTAGTGACCCTCCTGTTTCATCCAGCTATCATCTTGGTGTACCACAGAAGCTAAACAACATGGTAATTACTAGAGCAATGATGAAATATATGGAGGTACATGTATATCCCAAGACATTTAACTGTAAAATATGTGGTGCATATGCCAGGAAATTTGGTCTGTTTTGCAGCTGTATAAAATCTGCATAATGTTGCCATGACTAGAACTGAAAACAATGGAAAGATTGCTGTACCACTCTCATCTCAGATTTTGCATGCACCATTTAACTCTCTGTGTCCTATGCAGTGGCCACTTCTGCTTGAACCTCTAAAACCTGTTTTATTTCTCTAGATTGCTAGTACATTTCCCCCTTTCATATATACAACTAAAAAAAAAAAAACAAATAGTTTAATTGACAAAAATAGTGAGAACCAACTAATGAGATCAGAGCCAAAAGATTGGTCTCTAGCCCTAGGCGCACCCATATATCATTTGTATCCCAAAAGAATTCCTTTATGCCTACTTGGGCTTTACTTCTTCCTCATCTGTGGGTTGGGAAGTATAAGTACCTCCCACAGGGGCAAAGGTGGGTGTAGAATTCATAAGAAGGGAGTGGAAAATTGTTAAGTGTTATTACTATTGATTCACATTTTTGCTAAAAGCATGATTAAAAATCAAAACAAAAGCTTCATTGCTGGAGAAAAATAAAGGCGATTAGAAGAAGCAGCAAAACTTAAGCCAGTACAGTAGTCCTCCCTTGTCCATGGTTTGGCTTTTCATGGATTCAGTGACCTGTGGTCAACCAGTGTCTAAAAATAATAAATGGAAAATTCCAGAAATAAACAACTCATAAGTCCTAAGTTGCATGGTGTTCTGAGTAGCATGATGAAATCTTGTGCGGCCGCTCCAGTCTACCTGAGATGTGACTCAGTCCTTTGTCCAGCATCTCCATGCTTCATAAGCTACCTGCCTGTTAATCACTCAGAAGCCAGCTGAGTTATCAGAGGGATTGTCAAAGTATCACAGTGCTTGTGTTCAGGTAGCACTTACTTTACTTAATCAATGGCCTCAAAGTGCAAGAGTAACAATGCTGGCAATTCAGACATGCCAAAGAGAGGAAAGTATATATATATATATATATATATATATGTATCAGGAAAAAAATAGTATATATAGTGTTTAGTACTTTTGCATTTTCAGGCATCCACTGGGGATCTTGGAAGGTATCACTCACAGATAAGGGGGCACCACTTTTAACTATAAAATATCATTACTGGAGACATGTACTGCTCAGACCCTAAAGGCTAACACGTTCAAAATGATTATTATATGTAGACGTTTGCTGTGCACTCACAGCACATCAAGTGCAGCGCAGTGAACCACAATGAACTATCCTTTCCTTCCAAAAGCTTACAGACATCATCAGAGACTGTTCCTGGGTTTACTGCGCTAGATTTTTTATATACAAAATGGTTCTTTTCACTTTTCCCTTTAATTGAGAAGATTGATCATAAGGCCACATGTTGTGGTAGAACAAACGAGCTTAGATGTCAAGCCTCCCTAAAACCAATTTCCAGTAGAAACTCATTAACTGAGTAATTTTAATTTTTCATAACCTGACTCATAGAGTTATTATGTCAATTGCATAGCCAGTGTGGAAAACAGTATGGCATTTCCTCAAAAAACTAAAAATGGAACTGCCTTTTGACTCATCAATTCCACTACTGGGATTATACCATAAGAATCCTGAATCACCAATTCAAAAGAACCTATGCACCCCAATGTTCCTAGCAGCATTATTTGTAATAACCAGGTGCTGGAAGCAGCCTAAGTGCCCATCAGTAAATGAGTGGATTAAAAAACTGTGGTACATTTACACAATGGTATACTATACAGCAGAAAGAAAGAAGGAGCTCCTATCCTTTGCAACAGCGTGGATGGAACTAGAGAGCATTATGCTAAGTGAAACAAACCAGGTGGTGAAAGACAAATACCATATGATCTCACCTATAATTGGAACCTAATACACAAAACAAACAAGGGAGCAAAATAGGACCAGAGACATGGAAATAAAGAACAAACTGACAGAGACTAGAGGGGAGGGGGCAGGGGGATAACAGGGGAGAAAATGGTAAAGTCAAGGACAATGTATAAACGATCCATGGACAAAGACACGGGGGGTGTAGGAGGGGAGATTGAATGCGGGAAGTGGGGGGGCGGGTAGGGCAGGGGAGAGTAACAGGGGAAATGGGGACACCTGTAATTGAACAATAAAATGAAAGTATATATAACTATGTGTATAATATTGGTGAATGTGTGTGGAGGTATATAATACAGACAATTATATGTGGATACAGATGTGAAATTACCTAGCAGAGTGATGGGCACGGAGATACTTCATAAACACTAATTTTCCTTTTCTTAATCTATAATCTATAAACTGTTTTCAGTGGTGGTCTATCAGACAGCATAATAGGCTTCTAAGAAATGTCTGTTTTTGGACACAGTGTGATTCACAGAAAGAGCAAGGGCTTTGGAGCCACATAATGTGGGTTTGTATATTGGTTTCTGGCAGGTAAGTGGCCATGGAAAGATTTGAAGTTTTGTATGTATGACTCCAAAGCTATGCCTCTCTCACTAGTTAACATTTCCAGGGCACGATAAAATGTTAAACTAATTCCAAAGCGAACCGAGATAATATAGAGGAAGCTTGGGGATTTATGTGCCAGGTGGAGAAGCTCTGACACCCTCCCGCCTTCTCAGCTGGAGTTTCAGCAGGCTCAGACAATGTTCCCCCAGCCAGCTCACTTATTGCTAATTTCCACGGAGTTCCTCTCCATGCCATTCAGGTATTGGTTTGCAGAGTGGTTCAAAGGTCTCTGGAGGATGTAAAATTGAGACTGTTCTTCCTTTGGGGATTAGTGAATCAATCACCCTTAAAAGTAATAGTTTTTCTTTCCTCAGAGAAGCCCTTCCTAGACTTAATCATTTACAACAGGAATGAGCCATTTGCCTTTCTGGAAGGCATAGGACTTTAACCAGTTTTCACAGAATGCACTCATAGGTTTAGGCTGTTCTCTCCCCATAGTCAGTCTGATTTCTTTTTTGGAACCAATTCTTTCTCTGTTTTCCTTATTACACATAATACCCATGGGCTGATATGTATCTGAAACAAAATGCTATTTGTCTCATGAGAAAGAAAAGGATCCAGTTAGGCCTGTTTTACAATAAATGCATCACAGATTTCCCAGTGCACCTGGGTTTGGATGGGCTTCCTCACCATGTATGGAAAAGGAGTAGTGGAGGAGGGAATGTCAACCTGACAATTCATTAGTTCTCCGCTTGGGAGGCGGGAAGCTTGATAGAGAAAAGTGTGCTACTCTTCAAGTCAAGTGAATCAAAGTTTGGCTTTGTCTCTTCGTGTCCTTGGGTCTACTTGGGTCGACAGTTCCTCCCTATACATGAGTTTACCCATCTGTAAAATCGGAATAACACATGATGACCCTGCATGAGAATTAAACAGTAAAGTAGTGGCTGGCCCAGAAAAGGCACTCATTGACATTTTGTTCTTTTGCCTGTTATGTCGTTACTTAAGGTTTTTATAGGACTGGCATACAAACCCTGCAATTTTCTTTGTAAAACTGTTGTATAATAACTTTCTTTGAAAAGTTGTACTTGTTCTGAGTTAATTCTGGATTATACATGCGGAATAAAGAAGAATAGAATTAAAATACTGTAATTATACTCTGACTGATGTGGCTCAGTGGACTGAGTGACAGCCTGCAAACCAAAGGGTCGCCGGTTTGATGCCCAGTCTACCGCACATGCCTGGGTTATGGGCCAGTTCCCCAGTAGGGAGTGCACAAGAGGCAACCACAAATTTATGTTTCTCTTCCTCTCTTTATCCTTCCCTTAATCTAAAAATAAAATAAATAAAATCTTTTAAAAATATTGTGATTTTTATATAATTTTCTTAATAAAAAGGACAATGGACTTGTTCGCCAGTATTCATGCCTTGCCTCCTGTATTTAGTGACTTCTGTGTTTCTGAGCCTTGGTTTTCTAATTTGTAAAATGGATAAAATACCACTTGCTTTGTTTATGTCTTATTACTTAGTACATGCAATTGCACTACTTACTACTTTGTTTATAATCATATTATTTCACTAATCTTAACAATTTATTATTTTGAATGCAACTCTTTTATTGTTATATGAAAGTGGTTCATTCTAATGAAGAAAGCTTCTTCTCTTTTAGTACTTAAACAAAATCAAAGAAAAAAATATGTGTTTTTCTGTTTATTCCCTGAGATTTTAGTATCAAAAACAAAGAAAAGCCAAGTATATGGAAGAAATGTAATAACTATAAAAATATTTAATAATGTCTTAAATTTCTTGAAGCCTTTTAGATTTCCATTTTCTTTGCTGTTTAAGATGCTTTCCCAGACAGATTCAACAAAACTAAGCTAGCCTTAAAGTTGAGCTTTTCAAATGACTTCTTACTTTCAAATTTATTCTACTAGTGAGCAGGAGTCGTGGGGTGAACAAGTCCTTGGTTCTTTAATCTGAAGAGATGTAGATATTGAGTGGGTTTTTATTGGGTTGAACACTTCCTGAGCACTAGTCATGTGTGGGTCATGTTCACATGCATCATTTTGTTTCATGCTCACGATTAGACCGATGCTACGATCCCATTGTAAACACTGATGAGAACAGTGTGGCCCAGAGGGCTGAAGTCACAAGTAGGGAACAGAACCACGATAAGGGTCTAGGCTTGTCAGACATGCTGTCTCACAGTGGCCAGATAAGCTCACAGGCTGAAATAATCAATCTTTGCCTTTGACCATGCGATGGGCTCGACTTTCAACTGGCAAAATACAGGGGAGTCCATTTCTAACTTCACTTCTAGACATCAAGAGTGACAAGCAATTGTAGGATCTAGTAGCTCTTGCAGCATTTCACAGTCTAGTACTTGAACAAAGTTTAACATAAAGTCTTTCTAGCTGCTCATGATTTAATGAAATTTATGATTCAGGAAGAGCACATCCCACATTCCACATGCGTTCTTTACAGCAATGGTCATTGACAGTGGTCCTCAACAGCCCCCATCACTAGCACAAAAATTCCCTCATGGACAACAGTGTGGTGATTGTTGGGAGGGAGGGGGGTAAAAGGGTACTAAATAGTAATGGGAAAAAATACAATGAAGGTTAAGTCAATAAAAAATGCAAATTCCTGAGCTCCTTCTCAGATCTACCGAATCAGAAACTCTGGAGGTGGGGCCCGGCAGTCTCTGCTCAGGTAATTCCAATGTTTGCCAGACGTTGGCTTCCAAAGAGCTAGAGTTTACCAGTAGTGGTTGGTACTAGGGCCATATAACACGGTCCTCACCTGGAGATCCATTTATTCAACAGGTATTGTGAGTCCACATCACTGACACAGCATCATACGTAGCTAGACATTCAGTGCACATAGTACATATTTACAGAGATAAGACAAAGTCCTAACCCTCAAAATGTTTTAAATCCAATTGGATGGATAAGACTAGTTGCAGGAAGTTGACTCCAAACCCATATGAATTTAATATAAACTATATAATATAGTAATATCACATTAGGAGAATGGCAAAAGTATACAGAGAAAGGAGGTATTGCTCTGTGGCATGTTGCTATCAGACAACTCTTCTCGAAGGAGAAAACAAAGGGAATTAGAAACAGATAGATATGGAGTTGAATCCTAGCCATACAGTAGACAGACAGCCCTGCACAGTTACATTCCCTCCTTGCTTCCCAGGTTCCTCATATAATATAGGATTTATATACTGAGGATGATGATCATGGTGGTGATGAAGAAGATGAAGAGCGACAAGAGCATCATTTCATGGTGTTGTAACACACGCACGAGGGTTTGGAAGGGGCCTCGCACAAATGCACTGTGCTCTGTGCATTTAAATTCCTTTCACCTCTTCTGTACCATAATTACTTCTACTTATTTTGCGACCATTCCTGGCCTTGAGAACTGCTGAAAGAACTTCTATTATCTCAAGCAACCCCTACAACCTCCATAAGACAGATGTGTCATCCCAATTTTAGGGATGAACTGTCAGAGAGGGAGGAAGGCAGAGAGGGAGGGAGGAAGGGAGGGAGGGACGGAGGAAGAGAGAGAGAGAAGGAGGAAAAGAGGAAAGGGACAAAAACAAGTTTTATATGTGTAATAACATTCTCATGCAAAGTCAATGTTTCCTTTGCTGTCCTGTGCTGGCTATTCAATGGCCAGTTCCCTTGATCTGTAGAACTAAGCTAAATTAGGCTTTCAGTCCATATCTTCATACTAACAGATAAACAAATGTGTAAATAAAAATATTATTTTTATATTATTACACTTGATTTTTTAGGGTAGGAAAAAAGTCATACTTAACAAAAAGTGTATAATAACATGTTAGTGATCTGCAAGAGGAATTTGCTGAGAAGTGATGATTAAGTGAATTTGTGTGAAGGACTGTGAACCAGAACTGAAAATCAGTGAGCCTTCAGCACAGGCAAAGAGCAGCCCCTGCTTCCATAAGCCATATTTGGAAAAGTAAGGATGAAGGTAAAGAAAACAGGAATGTTAATAATAACATTTGTATAGAACTGTATAGTTTTCAATACAATTTTGTAGACACTTTTTCCTATAATCCCTGCATCTACCCTATGAGATAAACAGGAATATGTCCCCTGTTTAAATGGAAATTAGGAAGGTAGGAAAGCCTTTATTTCCCACGACTGTGAAAGCGGGGCTGCAGCCACAGGGGCAGCCCTGTGATCCTTCTTTCCTGGCCTGCCATCTCCGGGCCTGTTACTTGATCACAGTGCATTTATCTCACATTCTTCTTTCTTATCTCTGAGTCTATCCGGAGAGGCTTTGTCAAACTGCTTGTTAAATTCTAGCTTCACTCTGCAGTCATCCTCTATTCCACACCAAAACCCTATGAAACAGCAATGAGCACAAAAGACTAATCATCCTATCCTTTGCTTCTCTGATGGGTGAAGGGATTAGAGCAGAAAGAAATGGAGAAAGGAAGAGATAATCCTTAGGTAATGAGAAACAGGGAGGAGAGAAGTGGAGATTTAGGGTCCTGCAGAAATCTTGTGCAGATTTTTGCATTTTGCTGAGTGCTCTTTCTTTCTTTCTGTGCATAAATTGAGCTAAATGTTCATAAATATATTGTCAAAACTATTTTTCTTTTATCAAAAGATGCTTTTAATACTGTTTTGTGCATGAAAAGGATGATAATAATGCAACTTCATCCTTATAGTCCGTTAGATACCATTTGATTTTTGTAAGAATATAAAAACAAACTAAGGTTCAGAGTGAAGGAATGACTTCTTCAAGGTGACTCAGCTTAAAAGTTAGTAGAGCTGGATCCGGAAGCCCCATTTTCCTCCCATTGTCATGTCCTGTGGTTGGCATGCAGACACCCTGTCATTATAATCACTTTAGACCAAATTAATCTATCTTCAGATAGACATGATTTATATACAATTCCCCCAAGGCAAGTCCTGTCATTTTAAATCCAGTTGCACAGGTGAGACAAACGTGTGATTTTTATACCATGGAACAACCAATTTCCTACCATGAACAGAGCTGACATCAATTTCAAAGAAACAAAAGCAAGAAAGAAACAAATCAGGTTATCCTGATTGTTTACAAAATGAGAATTGGAACCACAAAGACAAGTCTGCAGACTTCTTTTGCGTCAGAAGATGCTGGTTTGCAGCATTTCTCCAAACTTGCTTTCAATAAGAGCTAATAATGACTACTGCTTGGAAACCGTGTTTTATTTTCAAGCATATTTGGCCTCAAAGACCTACACAGGTTCTCCGAGAGACATTGTCTGCTGCATCTTCAGGGAGGCAGAATAATGTTGTGAAGGGGACTCGGAAGTTCGACAGCACTGGTTTGGAGTTTCAGCTCTGATAGTTTTTCTCTTTGTTATCTTGGACACATTGTAGAAAGTGGACACCATACTGATGACTCCATAGAGTTTTATGAGAAGTTCAAATAAAAACTTTTCTTCCAGTGGTTAAAATTTTATTAAAAATTTAGGAAACAATACTTTTTATGCTACTGTGACCCTACTATGTGACTCTACCTGATAGAAGGAGGTCAATAAATGTTTGTAGAATTGAAGGAAATCCAGCTGCATGTCTTAATGTCTTAAATGATGTAAGTCAAATATAGGATTGGCCAAAAAGTTAGTATAGCTTTTTTTTTTTTTTCCCTGCGATGGCTCTAGTAGTGCTTAGTTGTCTTTAACTTCATTTGAAACAATTTTGTTAGATTGTATTGTGACAGCTGTCATATCAGCATGTATTAAAAAAAGTCATAATTGGTGAATTTTTATGAAGCCATTTTAATATTGCAGATGGAAGAAGATACACACCCTTTTCAGTGTATTATACTTTATTATTTCAAGAAAGGTAAAAATGCAATGGAAATGCCAAAAAAAAAAAAAAAAAAGATTTGTGCCATGTATGGAGAAGGTGCTGTGACTGATCAAATGTGTCAGAAGTGGTTTGCGAAGTTTCTTGTCACTATTGACATTTGGGCCAAATAAATCTTTGCTGTGGGGCTGCCTCACACCCTGGAAGATGTTTAGTAACACCACTGGCCTCTACCCACTAAAAGCCAAGAGTGGCAGATAGCCAACATGCTCAAAATATCCAAAGCAATGAAGTTATTGATGACAATAAAAATGTGTCTTATATTTCATGGAAAAAATTAAACAGACTTTTTGGCCAACCCAGCACATACCATGGCTGTCTGTACGAAGGCCGGGAGCTGGACGGAAGGACTGAGAGGCAGGGTCTACCCTGATGGCCTTGAACCCTCACGGCTGACTCTCATCACTTCAGTGAGCGCGCTCGCTGGAATTTGTAGTTTTGTGACCCTGAGAGGAGTCCTTAGTGTTTGTTCTGCCATCTGTAAGGGGGGGATAAGGTAGCAGGGTGTGGTCTTTCTACCACGCAGGACTTTGATGAACTCAGATACTGTAGGTGAAAATGTTCATCAAGCGTAAAAGTCTATTCTGGTGTAGAAAAGCATCACTGTTGCTGTGTGGCCTTGCCCTGACTGGGGATGACGTTTGTGTGTCAGGGATTAGCTGTCCCGCTGGAAGGCGAGTTCCGCAGCAATGGTTTTTAAAGCTTAGAGCAAAGCACAGGATACAATCAGAATGTTTGAGGTCATCATGCTAAATCCAACTGAGGATTTTCGTGGTGGTTGTCATTTGATTATTTTGCTCCACCCTGGAAATTAAGTGGCTTGTTAATTCATCATTTGTATCATTTTCTTCATTCTGGTTCAGGAATGACATAGTGAGGAAAAAATTGATGCATACTATATTTCTGAATTGTTGAAACATAAGCATATTTTGAGTCAACTTGTTCTTATGAGATTCTGGCACTGTTTTTTTAGCTAAAAAATCAAAGTAAAAATCCTTTTTAAGTAAATAAAAAGAGTAAGTGCAAGACTAACATACTGAAAGCTATGAGACATCACTGAAAGAAAAAAAGGGAAGAAATACTTGGGGTCTTGTTTTCACATTTGCCATTTTATTTGCATGTTGGAATTTGCCTCTAAACTTTTTTTCTCTCCCTGAAGGGAAGGAAAACATCCTGGACAAGTGTCCCCACCATTGACCAGATATCACAGCCAAGTTCAGTTCATTTCCCAAACGATGTACTTAGTACCCACTCGGCCGCACACTGTGCTAGTAGATAACGGGGAGGAAAGATGCAGCCCCCCTGCTCTCAAGGTGTTATGAATGTAGTCAGGGAGACAAATGCTTAATTACAATTCAATGTACTGAATCCTTTCATACAGGTGCTCTCAGCAGGACAGGAGAAAGACAGACACCCAGACTAAACAGGAAAAACAACGAAGGCTTCTGAAAGGAGGTTACATGCTCATGTACCAGATAAGTTAAAAAATAAACTAGACAAATTCTCAAATGATCAGCTAACTGTATTCCAAAAACCGATAGTCTAGAAAACTATTCAATCTTTACATTCCCTGAAGTATTACACCTTGACTTTGTTTCAAGGGCAAAACTTAACTTTTTACCTAAGCTGATCTACTAGAAAATCTTAGGAGGCAAAAACAGTGTTGGGTTTTCAAAAATAGCTGATTATTTATTTTCAAGGCTGTTGAAAGAGGATTAAAAAATGTTGTTTCATCTTCCAAGTAAAAACCACTGGCTTGTTTCACTATTTAAAAACATACACCTGTTTAAGAAATCATGGTAAAGGTGGCGTCTTTTTCAGAGTATTGAGTGCCGCACAGCATACGAAACTATTGTCCTGGTCTGCTACACGACTCCACTAACAATTTTTTTTAAGTCATACATTTTTTCCTTATCTTCGAGGAAAAATGAAACTCAACTGCCTAATTCATAATTTAAGACATCTTGTTACATCAAAAAGAAACAAAGAGTGAGCAGAAACAGAGATTGTAAGAAGCTTTAATATTTAAGTGACGAACCACATTTGAGGTGGCCTTTCTCACTGCCGGTGTAACAGTGTAGCGCACAGGCAGAAAGATGAAACCTGGGAGTGATGTGCTCAAGGCTGTTAGAGTGAGTCAGAGGGGTTTGGGTGTTTGAATGAATGCAAGGCAGAGCTGACATCTTCCTCCCCTGGAAAAAGGTGTTTGTTTTTTTGTACATGATGGGTTTCAACCCCAAAAAGTAAACACAATCACATTTCATAATTTCAAGCAGCAAACAAGGCATAGCTGCTTTTCTTTAAGGGGAGGTATTTTGGGGAGGCTTCAGGAGAGATACATTTACTACATAACTAAACTATACTCCTGTTACTCAGAGAGAGCGTGGGGGAGATAGGTATGGGACGAACACTAAGGGTAGGAAGACAGGACCAGGCAGAGGTAGGGATGGACAGCAACAGCGAGGGAGCAAGAATGGCGTGGCAGGAAATGACTGCTCCCTGCAACTCTCTAAGCTCCTTTACCCTGACCACTTCTGCAGGCTTCCAGCCTCTTCGCCCTGCCTAACCATTCCAGGAACATCCTATCTCCACTCTTCACCTTCCGTCCATACTGCAAGGCCATGTGACAACCTCTGGTTAGGAGCTCAGTATGTCCTGTTAAATAGAACTGCATTCAAATCCAAAAGTGATTTGCTACTAGTTTAAGGGGTTTTTGGTAAACTAATGTACCAGTCTAGGAGCCTCAGGCTTTCCCTACTTTAGAAAAAAGGAGGTGGAAGTGGTGGGAGGGGCGGTAGGAAATAACAGTGTTTGCTGCAGAGGTGGTTGCAGAGTTAAATGAAAGAATCCATGTGCTCAACCATTGCCTGACAAGGGTGAGTAAATAGCAGGGAATGTGATCATATTCATGGCATATACTGCATATATCTTTTTTTTTTTTTTGCTTGTCTTCACTTAAAGAATGCTGGCTCTCTGGATCAAGCTTTAAGTAAAAAATTCAAATTCCTTCTCAATAAAGAATTTAGTGATAATCCTGAACCCTCTGTGGTTAGGGGGGTAAATCTTCTCTGTTGAGAAGTGACATTCCATTCCTTCACAGCCCATTTTGTCTTTGTTCCTCTTGTCTACCCTAGATGTTTGCTACTTACTAGAGAAACTTATTTCTAAACTCTGAATTTATTTGGTCTTTGCAGACTATTAACCCTTCACTACCTTGAAATCCTTTGTGATACATTTCATGTGGTTTGATTCACCCTATGGGGTCAGCATTTTTCAGGAATAGCAAAGAGGTATAAACTCCCTTTGGCCAGAAGGAGCTTGATTTGAACATGGAATTCCCTGTGAGATAGCACAGTGACACTCCCCAAACAGGACCATATAGCTGTCCTAGATAGTGAGGCCTAATTTCATAGTAAGGAGATCTGAAGGTCAAATTGAAAATTTTTAGAGGCTGAATATAAGGAATAACATTTGAGTAAATTATAAGGAAATATAGGGTTGAATCAGATTGGTTTGGTAGAGGGAAAGCAGTGCTACAATGCAAAGCATTAAAGCCAACGTAGGAAAAAAGGAACATGAAATAAGGTGAAGACTGGCAGATAAGAGGATTGACTGGTGGTTAGAATGTGGGGTCCCTAAGAAAATTAGAGATCTGAAAGGCCAGGGAGTTGGAGGTCAGTAACTAAGTTCTCAGAGAGCTAACAACTATAGTCATTACCAATGACTTTGAAAAGTAATACAGAGAATTGGCAGTTGCTATCACGAGGGGCTCCCAGACCTCCAATGCCCAGAAACTGTACTGGAGGCACTTAGAAAGAACCTGCTTTTTATGGCTGAGTAGTATTCCATCGTGTGCATGTATCAAATCTTCTTTATCCAATCAGGGGTCAAACTATTCAGCCATAAAAAAAGATGAAATATTACCACTTTTGAAAACATAGATGGACTTTGACAATATTATGCCAAGTGAAATACGTTAGCTCTAGAAAAGGACAAGAACCATGTGAACTCATAAATACAGATAACAGAATGAAGTTTACCAGGGAGGAAGGGGTTGAGAGTCCACAAAGAGGGTAAAGGGGGTCAAATACATGAAGACAGGAGACTAGACTTTGGGCGGTGAGTACACAATGAAGTGTACAGATGTTGGGTTGTAAAGGTATACACCTAAAACTTATATGATGTTATTAACAAATGTTACCACACTAAATTTAATTTAAAAAACTAATTTTCCTTTGTTCATCTTGCCTACCTCAGGACTTTGCTTCTTACTAGAATAGCCTATTCTTAAACTCACACATTTCTCTGTCTACCTCCCTACTCCTTACACCCGACTAAACCCTGTAAGGGTCAGTACAGAGAAGACAATGGTTCAACAGAGCTGAAATTAGCAATGAGGATTCAAGAGAGTTAATTTGGTTATTTAGGATAATGGCATTGAGAAAAGGGGGTTGTGGGTTATAAGCCAGAATTTGTAGGCCTCTGAAAGGGATTTTGCATGAAAGTGGAAGAAGTGTCCTTGGGAGGTTTCCTCCATAGCAAAGAGCATGGGGAGATCTTCCGGCCTTAAAATAAAATCAAGTGTGAGTTGATGAGGATCCTTTTGGAAGACTGTGGAGGAGCAGGTAGTAGTGTCTATTTGGAAAAACCTCAATAAAAAAGACTCAGAAAAATAAACTTTTATAAGACATATGAACAAGTGTTCATTGCTTTACAAGCCTTAGCTCATGAAATGCGTGCGATATCCCTGTGAGACTCGTACTACTATCTCCGTTTTACAGAAGATAAGACTGGGTTACAGGGGGGTTAGTGGTTCTCCCAAGGTTACATAGTCAGTGAGGGGCAGAAGCAGGTTTCAAAACTAAGACTTTGTGAAATCCAAGCCACACCCTTCTCATTTAGCCCTCAGCCCCATACTGAGCCATCATTAGCATATTTTATGAATGTCAGTGGAGGGTACGAGTAGAGAAAGACTGAAGAGGCCTTGGAGAGAAAGGGATTCAGATTTGAGGAGAAATTGATGGGCAGGCACAGATACACCAAGGGCTCTCTGAGTGAACTGTGGTGAGTGAGGGCTCTTGTTGTTGGCAGCTAAGGAAATCTATAGACAGACCTAAGGAGTTTAGATTTCCAAACACAAATCTGATAAAAAAATGAACTTTGTGCCACATAAATATTTTACCCTAGACAGACCCTAGAAACTTGCTTAGTGTGTTGAGTAGATAATCCTGGATAAGCTAATATTTTGCTGGGTTAGAATATGGACAATGTCTTATGTCAGTGATTGAAACAGAATTGCTTCCTTTCTAAAGGACAATAAATATTCACTGTGGAGAGAAGTGCAGCCGTGCACTCAGTAAAATCTGACATTATTGGATGAGCATTCAGAATTTTCCCAAATCTAAGAAGCCATTGACAGAGAGATGCAACATTATTTTATGTACCGCTAAAAATAATGTTTCCAATTATACCTAGAAGGTACCATTAATTGTAGGATATGTGCTGATATCAGAGATGTTATAATGGGAATACACCTGCATCCAAAAATCAACCAATTGCCACATTTTCTTCCCATCTGATTTCCATGTGTAAATTGAGGTCATGCCCAAATATAGACAGTTTGGAATACTGCTTTTTCACTTGTCTCAACATTTTCTACTGGGATAAAAAAAATTCAAAATCATCATTTTAACAACTACATAATACTCCACCATGTGGCTATACCAATTATTTAACAAGCCTTGGATTATTACTAGTTTTATTCCTCGTGTTTCATTATTATAAATAGTGTTACAGTAAAAACAAAAACAAAAACAAATGTAAGTACTTGTGTTTGATGGTGTTCTTAAAAAAGGTTCTTCTAAACTAAATTAGCAGATCAATAAATAGTTTTGAGTTTACATATGTATTCCCCAGTTGCTTCAAAGAAAAGTCACTTACTTTACACTAGAAAAGAATAATTTTAAAACCAGAAACAGTAAGGCCAAGAAGCCAATACTTAACGCTCTTCCCAGAATCTAGATTCTACCAACAAAGCCAGCACTCACTGGAACTACACCTTACTCTGGCACTGCCCAACCCACTGTTACTTCCCTTGATGCAGACTCTATTTCAAAGCATGTGTTGTTTCTAGACTGCTTCTGCTCAGTGGACTGAAGAGGATGCTATGCCATCTGCTCCCCCACAACTGGGTAGGAAATATCCTGAGACACTATAGCCTCCTTAGTTTCCTTCTTCTCAGACAAGTGGACAAATTCCTTGATGATAATCTCAGTGCATCTATGTTTCAGCACAATCTTACCTTTATTTGACAACTCCCAGCTGACCACTGCCAAACTTGCTGTCCAATTTGATGCAAACAGACCAAAATAGTAATGGTTCTACCTATCTGTACTGTTTGCTTTATTGAACTCAGCTCTTTTATGCGAATCTGACCGAGGAGGGCAGCAGAGTGTGACCTGACCGTATTATAAAACCAGATTGATTAAATTTGGGTTCATCACAGGATTGTGGGGTAGACTATACAGGTGTTAATAGCAACTCTCCAAATGGCTTACCTCATTCAGCCGTGCCTTTTTGGTCCCATCAGTCCAGTGAAAATGTGATTTATCTAGGAAAGGAGAAATATAGGAGTAGAATGAGTAGGGCATAAAATTGTAATATAAAGCATTCAGACAAGTGCAATTCTTTCAGTAAAAATAACAATGTCACTCCATAATTCAGGAAAAGGATAAAAAATGCAGTAGATAAAATAATGTTTTTATTAAATGACTCAAACATCACCTATGGAATTTAGACCCATGTTGAGTTTAGCCTTCCAAAAAGACCTGACAAGATGAAATAAGAGTCATTTTAGAGTCATTTAGTCTTTCGAACTTCAGCTTTCTGAATGCAAAGGGTCTCAGCAGCAGTACCCTCGCTAGCTCGGAGGAGGGGGGGTCTGGCAAATGAATCCAATCTAATTACACAAATGCCTCTGACGCGGTGAGTGCAGCATGTGTGGGTCTGTCCATGGTTTGTCTTCTCCAAAGGTATCACCCACGGGTCAACACGCAGCTTGAATTCATGCTGGTATGAAGGTGATGAGTCTCATCCTAAATCTGTAATCCAAATCTTCAGCAAGATCATTTTCCTCAGCAGGAAAGAATCCTGAAAACATTCTGATGCACTAGGACTCATATATATATTTTTTAATGAAATGAAGAAGACTTTCCTTTGCTATGTTTATAGTTGATCATGGTTGATATGCTTTTTTTTTTTATTCTTTATGAAAGGATTAAGAGTACAAGTTATTTTAGTAGAAACCCTATGATTCCTCTAAGATACTGGAACTCAACACCTTAAAATTATTTTAACTTTTATGACTTAAGATCATGTTATTTTAATATCCCTACCATGTCAGATATTAAAATACAAATTTACATTCTCAAAGGTCAAGGTGAAAAACCTTTTCATTTTTGTGTGTTGAAACTGTCAGTGTAAACATTTTTACTCAAATATACGCAGCCCTAACAGTACATTTCTGTCTTCAGTATCATTGTTCATCCATGCTTTATATAATATTCAAAAGAAGAGATTTTATGCTTTACTAGATATAAGACACCTCAAATAGTAGTATTAGAAATCAATCTTCATGAAGATCATGAGAAAAGAAAAATTGGCACAGGAACTCCCACTAGAAAGAGAGAAGAGTTTCTTAGATTTGCAAAGGACATTGTGCAAGTTATAATCCATCTAGGTTGGCATCTTTCCAATACCCCAATGTAAGAATCCTAACTAAACAACGCTTATCACCAATCAGTAGGTTTTTATGATGAGTCCTGAACTTTATTAAATCCATCATCTCATTTCCTTTGCAGATTCCAACTCACATTTGCATGCAATGACCACACACATAGATCACTTTAAAATTATCCATCACAAATAGTAAACATTTTCTGACACTTCCCCCTGTTTCTCCCAAACTAGAGCTAAAGCAGGTGCCTTGCACATAATTCTATAATAGCGTTTTTCATATAATGTGATAGTTCCTGGTTCAGTATATTTCTTTTTCCCATCGTGCTTCAGTGTGTAAAGGAGGTTGGCCACATCTTAATCGCTGATGAAAGAAAATTATTAAGAGGTGTATTCAAAACCACTCCATCCTCTGCTCAAAACAAACAAACAAAAAAGCACGTGGTTTTGCTCACTTAGATACTTCCATAACTTCTGCATACCACACACTTTCATCTGAACATAGTTTTTTTTCATTTTCTGACCAGTTTCTGGACTTCTGTGGTACAGAATTGGGATAATTGATAGAGAACACAGAACTATAGAGTTCAAAGAAAATGAGATGGAAATAGGAAAGATGGGGCCAAGATGGCTTATTCTCAAGAGGAAAACAAAGAAAGAGGAAATACTCTGTTTAGGTGGAGAAGACACAGCATGAGGCTAGAGCAGCGAATCTAGGTGTCAGCAGAATCGGATAGTCAGAAAAGGACAAATAGGAGACAAATAAGGAGGGAAGAGAGTTAATTAATTAGTTGGTTAGTTTCCGGGTTAGTAAGCGATTCTGGGGAGAAGAAAGTGGTGCTAAAGGACAGGATAAAAGGGAATTTCAAGAAGTTTAGGACCATGTCTTCTAATCCTGTACATTGGTCTTTGAGAGACATGAATAACGACTGGAGTCTTTTGGGGCATTACTTGACTTCTTACTAGCAAAACACCCTGCACTGAATCTACAAGTCTTTTTATTTAATGATTTTACAATCACTTATGCCCCCTAATTGTTCTGCACAGTGTCTGGTACAACCTGCATTTCCACTAAGAATTCACTGAATGAAAAAACATGCCTGAATAAGTACAATTTTGTCTGGTTAATTTTTCCACTAGGGCACGAAATTAAAAGATGAGAATTTAACATATATGTAAAAGATCTGACTCACCCCTATGTATGCATGGTGACCTCACTCATATTTCTTTAAGAATAAAAACTGTGCTAAAAAGATAATTAAAGGAACTAAATATAGGTCTTATATCAGAATGAAAGCAGGAAAATACATTAAAATGTCAAGATTTAAGTTAGAAAAACATGGCTGTTTCATTTTTTAGTAACAATTAAGCTAGAGGAAAATTGTCAGGTACTGAGAATTAAGAGACTGTGTTCTGAGGAGGCTTACAAGTTGGTGGTGAGAGAAAGGAACTTCAAAAGCAATCACGCTCTTCCTAACAGAAGGAAGCCCGAGTTCTGTGGGCGCACAAACAGGGCCTTTGAAGGGCCAGGACTAATCTCCACTGAACTCACTTCAAGGATGAGCAGTTTAGCAGACAGAGAAAAAGGCACGCCTGGCAGAGAAAACTACATGTGTAGGAGCTTGGGGAAGTGAGCAGGCATGCTATGCTTAAAAATTTCAAGAAGGCCATATATTTAGAAAATGTGATGCTTTTATTTTATTTTTAGAGGGAGAGAGGGGGAGAAAGAGAGAGAAACATGAATGTGAGAGAGAAACATTGATGTGGTACCTCCCACATGGGCCCCCGACTGGGGATTGAACCTGAAACCTTCTGGTGTACAGTACACCACTCCAGCCAACTGAGCCACCCGGCGGGGGTGAAAACGTGGTGGTTTTAAAGGTGGAGTAGAGTGAGGGGATTGGGATGGTAGAGGATGAGGATGGCCAGGTTCAGGTGAGGAATGCTATGAGTAAATGAATGCCTTGATTAATGGGGAAAAAAGGACTTTTCTTGAAGGTAAGAGAAAGATAGGAAACACACTCTTATTTGTTTATTTCTCTTAAGGTAGATGATGCCTGTGGCATTACAGAAAATGAGCCTCTAGCGCACGAAGCCACTGAAAATGAACTCATGTAATATACAGGGAGGGCGCTAGGGGGAGAGGTAGGGCTGAAAGACGTGTTTGGAGTCAGAGTCAACAGGTGTGGTTACTGACGGGATGTGAAGGGTGGGGGCAAGGGAGAAATTGAGGAAGACATAGAGGTTTGTGTTTTCAGAGTCTGGGTGGATAGTTGCTCTGTTAACCAAGCCTGGATATATAGAAACAGCAGCCCTGGCAGGGAAGACAATACATTCAGTCTTGGACATGTTGCATTTGAAGTACCTGTAAGATATCTAGTGCTTTTAGCCTTAAATAATATTTCTTGCATTAAAAAGATAACGTGGTCTTGTTGATATAGATGAATATCTGCCTTATGTACATAAGACCAAGAAAGAAAGCCAATGTGAAAACCCTGGGCAGGAATGGGAGAATGGGATAGTTTTTAAGAGAAAGGGAATCCTATAAATAAGAGAAAAACCAAAACACTGTAGGGACCTGGGAGTCTCAATTTTAAAGAAAAGAAGTTAAAAAAAATGAAGGCTTTGTCTGCCATAAAAAATCAGGAGGTAAAACAGAGTTTAAGGTTTAGATTTATAGTCTTGCAGTCTTCAGTTCTGAAAATTACGAAGGGATATTGATAAGCTCCACACTAAACATATGTGAGAATATTAAAATGATACTTTCAGCAGTAATTAAGTTAAAGTGCTTATGAATTATAAATTATATATTTGACCCCAAACTACATATTTGAGTTCATAGAAATGAGTCTTCCTTCCTCCCTTCCTTCTACCCTTGCTTCCCCCCAGCCCCCCACCACCGGTTCCCTCCTGTGTTTCTCACTGGCATTCAGATACATATGTATTTATTAAGCATTTACTTCAATGAGTGCTGCTAGGAAAAGACCATCATGGTCAAGTCTAGAGAAGTTTGGTTCTAAAGTCCAGAAGGAAGACATCAGTTAATTATAGTCCAGGAACTGGAGAGAGCTTCCAGGAGAAGGTAGTAAGCAGGAAAACTGAGTAGGAAATCTTTGGCATACAAAGAAAATATACAGTGAACAAAGCAGGTTCTCAGTTAAAGTCTGTGCAATGAAAATCATCTTCAATAAGACTGCATTTTACCAGGCAAATGTAATCCCTAGAATTCCTATATTCTTGCTTAAAGATTTGAAAAGGCTGCTTTGGACATGCACCTCTTTTGTTCTATGAGCTTTGTACATTTATGACCCAGATCCATGAAAGATTTAATCCAAACCAAAGCGAATGCAAATGCCCTCATTTCAGACAGCTGCAATGGTTATTTCAGTACATCTGTGAAACAGCTGTCCAGCCTCATCTTTACACTGGTTTTTGTTTAACTTCAAATGAATGTCAAGACTGAAAGAAATGTAGGTGATTAGAAGGTGGTAAACATTTTAGAAATACACAGGAGTTCCTGAGCATTTTTTTCTGTGAGGGCTTCTAAATAGCTCTCTTCCCACAGAGCTGGCATGATGGAACACTCTAGTAGATTACCTTTCCCCATCTAAACTCTGAGAAATCCTAGGTTGGCTGGAGAATGTAGCTGGTTTAATGATTCCAGAAGCATTCTTCTCCAATGATTACACAGAAAAAGTAATGGGATAGTCATTTTCAAGGCCAAGTATAAGTGATTGCTCACAGGAGCACACGGGTTATGATAGGATAGACCAAAGCTGCTGCTCACAGTGAGAGGCAAGATACAGGGCTCGACCCTTTGCTGCAAGAAGCTGTGGAAACCATGCATGTGAGACAGACAGATGATGACATGCCTTCTCCTTGGGATTCATACCACAACAATAGGCTAATAGATTTTATGCCATAAAGGCACTGACCTTGGTGGGCAGGAACATTTCCTCACAGGAGAGAAAAAGATGCAGTATGCCCCTACATGCCACAGTTTTGACAGTGAGTGACAGCATGGGCTGGCCCCAGTCTCCAGGAAGCATATGCATAGGTTTTTGCATTGTTACCCTTTGATTAACTTCTGACATACTTTGCAACATGAAACTCTTACAGGGAAATTGCTCTGTAATGCTGGCTGTAACATCTATAAACTTTGCCAATGAAAAATAAAATGTACCCCAAAGGCAGCTTGGTCTTATAGAATGTGTGTGTGTGTGTGTGTGTGTGTGTGTATACCCATTTGTGTGTGTAGAGGGGACACATTTTGGTCTTCACATTTTCTGCCTCAAAATACTATTATTCAAGTGCAGTATTTAGAAAAAGCTTCGCACATGTTATAGGCTTATTGCACAGGAAGAGACTTAAGCAAGGCCAAGATGAAAATAAATAATGCATGAAGTCAGAGGCCTGAAGCAAATGTTAACTAATTTCAAAATGGGTCAAAATCACAACAATTAAGTCTCTGACATGTGAAGTCATTTTTTTCTCTCCTTAAAATATTAACCAACTTGCTTCACTTCTTCTAGATTGATTTGTAGAGCATGAAAGGTCATTTTGGAGGCAGAGAGGGAATTTGGCTTCTACAAGCCATCCATAATGAGAGCCAATAAATTAGGTAAAGTTCCTGTTTACCTAAGCTGAAATATTGATGTCCAAGCCCACGCTGAATGCAAATCTCCACATTAATCATTTTTCTTCAGTAGGGAAATTCAGACCATGGTAACACATGCTTTGATAGACCTATACATCATAGTTACAGCAACATTAGACAGTGCCTCCGTGACAGAATACAAATATATTGCATTGGATTTCCTTCATTTTCCCCAGCCCGACTTTTATTTGTGTCTGTAAACTCTGCTCTGGGTGTGTGAAGTTTTGACATAGGTTTGGGCGATATTTTTGGCTCAGGAAATAATTGAAGATTGATGACAAGAATGTCTTTTTCTTGTTGGTTTCCTGTCAAGCAAATCTAGAGGTGGCTCACATCTAGTTCCCTAAGCACAATGCTATGATGGTCTAGTCCCCTGGGTCTGGTCTCCTCCCATTCACACAGTCATAGCATCTGTTTCTCAAAGTTGAGCGTCCTGCCTCTGAACATCCTGATGCTTGCCAGGAAGTGCAACTTTTTGGGCTCCATACTAGATATGTTCAATCAGATTCCCTTATTGAGGTCAGGGAATCTCCATTTTTATAGGACCGCCAATTGTTTATTATGTACACTATTGTTTAATAACTGCTGTAGACAGCTATCAACTGTAGGCGCCTGAAGACCATGCTGATTTTGCTACATTTTACTCTAAGCTATTCCATATCTAAATATGAGGTCTGTTCAGAAGGCATCCAGCCATGTACTATGAAAAATAGAGATATTTATTGGAGAAGATACAAGAAACATTGTACATAGGACAATGACACCCCAGGCCCCTTCAATCACCATCAGCTGCCCCATCATATTTACCCAAATCTCACTGGTGGTCTGAAATCTCTTCCCTTTCAAAGGTGATTTTAGTTTTGGGAAAAGCCAAAAGTCACAGGGCACCAAACCTGGGCTATATGGGGGCTGAGTCACCTGGGTGATTTGATATTTCACCAAAAACTCCGCACAAGACGTGGTGCATGAGAGGGCACACATGTTGCCGAGACGAAGCTGCTGATCACCATTTGCCCACAGCAGCGACTGTCTGAATCATCCAAATAGTTTCCGTGGAGGGATGGTCAAGCTTATCACAAAATTTGATGCAGATTTGTTGCTCTGCTCACTCAGTCATTTTGAATGTGACAGCCACTCAGTACACATGCTCACTCAATTGCACCTACTGTCCCCACTGACTAGTACAGTGAAGTCATCATTGTTCACACTTGTACATTCCAATCTACTGTCCTTGGCTGCCAGGTTACATCGATGTCACACAAACAATTGTCGTTATACTAACAAAGGCTGGACTTTTCCCAGACAGACCTTGTGGTATGTTCCAAACCTCTATTAAGTTTTATACTTAGCCTTTTTCTACTTATCTAGAGACCCTATGCAAGCAATCTCACTCATTAAGATTGTTACTCTCTCCATTTGCACAAGTTTTGCAAACCACTATTCCCAACAGTGATATTTTACTGCAGCTTCAGAGTCATATACAAAAATGCCTGTTGGACCTCTCCATTGGCACTTTAATGTACCAAAATGAACTTTTCTCCATGCCACCACTCATCCAGACAGAAATCCTGGAATTCTCATTGATTTTTTTGTATCACCTTTATTTCATCATGTAAATTATTCAATAAATCATTTACATCATCTCTCCGTAGTCTCCACTGTGGGGCCTCCTCTTTTCTCTCTCTTTTTTTCTTCTAGCTCTGCTCAAAGTCCAGGTCTTCATTACTCCTCACTTGAACCACTGTAATAAACCTTTAACTTTTTCCTGTCTCATCTCAACTTATAAAATCAATCTGCCATGTGGTTGCCAGTAGCCTTTCTAAAAATAATTCTGTCTGAGTTACTTGTTTCCTTAAAAGCATACCTCCGTATACAGGATAAAATCTAGGTTGCCTGGCGTGACACACCTGCCTTTTTCCAGCCTGCCCATACTCAACTTTCATCGATCCTCACCCAGATCCTGCGCTACGAATACAACAGTTTGCAGTGAACTTATGCAGACCACGTTTTCCCAGAATCTCTATCTCAGCTCCTATTTTCCTTCTTCCTGGGATGCCCTTTCTCACTCAATTATTTCCACATAGAAAATAGTTATTTAATAATGATAATTACTATGTTATTTTATAGTGAAGTTAATATTGATTGAGTACTTTATGTTAAACATTGAGTTAAAATTCCTTTTGATTCTCATAAGGAGCAGATGTGATAGCTACCATTAGATGTCTTTTTAAACAAACCTTTGGCAGGTCATTGCTTTCTCAAGGTTTTCCTCACTCTCTAGTCTACTTTATTTCTTCTCTAACTACCACCAAGACTCCTTGTGCTTAATTCAACTAAAATGCTTAGCCCACCTTATTGAAATAATCCTCTCTTCATCACTAATTTACCTGCTCCATTATGACAGAGCATATGCCTTAGTCAGCTCCATTTTCCACGCATGTAGCCCCAAATCTGGCATCATTACAGGTTGTCCTGTCAACGTTTGCTTAACTCAAAAGACCTGATTAATAGTCACAAAAAAGTATCACTGTGAGCGGCTCTTCTTGGCATGTTTAACGGGAGACTCTTTAATCTTAGACACTGACTTTCAACTGGTTGCTGAGGCACACCAGTGCGATGCAAGAATTTTTAAAACATGCAATGCCTGCCTATGAGTGAGGACCCAAAAACCCTGCATTTATTTATAAAAACTTGTATATTTATTTTTCATGTTTAAACTTCAGTCACCTTCAAAGTGCTCTCCATTTAATGCAATACACCTATCAAGATGCTTTTTCTACTGCTTAAAACAGTTTTTGAACTCATGGACTTTGGTGTCTTTCAGTACTTCTGCTGTCTTTTTGTTTCACCTCTTCCACATCAGCAAAATGTTTCTCTTTGAGGACTTTTTTTAATCGGGGAAACAAACAAAAAAGTCACTGGGGGTGAGATCAGATGAATAGGGAGGGTGGGCCATAGGGGTCATGCCATAAGGATCAGTTTTTTATCAAAAACTGCGTGGTGTGGGGAGGTGCATGCCTAAACCACCCATCATGAAATGGGCAAATGCGTTGAAAGAATCTTAAAAAAAATTCTCTGAAGCCGAACAGAGGCTCTCACAACAAGGCCAGTTGGTACACTGATACAGATGGATTTTTAGAACAGTCACCTAGTCTGGGAAGCCTGTCCTACAAGGGGCCTGCCCTCCAGAAGATAATTTTACGTTGGTTTTTTTTTGGGGGGGGGTCCTCCCACTCCTATTTAGTCAGGAGCACTGATCTGTTTTCCCTAGATTGTCAAATTAAAAAATGACAACAGCCAACACAACAATAGCCATCAGTGTGAATGTATCAAATTATACCTATTTTTTGTCAGATCAGCAAAAAGTATATTGTTATGGCGTGCCGTTGAATTTCAGTAATTAGTGTATGTGCCATGAGACGCAAAAGGTTGGAAATCGCCGAGGCAGAGCCACACTCACGGTTTTACGCCTCTGCGCTGACCGGTGCTGCACCTTATGTACGATCAGTGCCTGAAAGTGTTGGCAGAAAATTATCTGCAACTCTCTGGATTTCAGGAATATTAAAATGATGTTTAGCTCTGCTAACTTTTAGAAATACAGAGTCACTGTTAAAAGCAAAATCATTAGGCACAAATTTAAGCAGCGTAATGTCAGAATGGATATTCATTAGATTTAATGGGTCTGTGCGTGTCAGACAGAATAGATGTAACTTGTGATGGGGCGCAGAGAGGAAATAGGCATGAGTCCTCGAGGTGTGAAAAGGGCAAATGAGACTGGCAGGGAGACAGGATCCTCAGAAATCAAGGGGCTCCACAGCACGTGTTATTTACACTGTGTTTAAAAACTGTTCAGTAATTATACATTTTCACTATAAGTAGTATTATTGAAACAACATAATAATGTATATGGTGAACCTTACTGAGTGCATGCTGTGGCCCAGGTGTTTGACACAGCTTGATATACTTGCTAGGTAAGCATTTCCTCCCATTTTGCAGATGACGAAACTGAGGCTTGGAGGGTTTAGTAACTTTCTCAAGGTCATTCTCTAGTGCATTGACACATAATATTCTGAGTACTCATTCATTTAACAAGCATGCAGAAGAGTAACTGGGCTGGACATTGTATAGGAGCTGAATGTATAAAGATAAGTAAGAACTTTAACCATCTTGTGGTAGAGTCACAAAAAAGTACAAAGTGGTAGCTTCCCTGCGAGATTTCACCTGTGGGAACAATGCTGGGGCTGTGGTAACCTGTGAGACAGGCATCTAATGCGGCTTGGGATGAAAAGGCACATGAGGCATCATGGAACACTTTCCAACTAGTCACGCAAGTCTGAATTTATGAGGGATGATCCCATTTTAGGTGGAGGAAATGGTATATGCCATTGACCCACAATTTGGCCTCAGCTCAATTTCTCATTTCTGCTTTTAACAGAAAGTATGTGAGAAATTAATGGCAAATGATCTTGCCTTTGTGCACCCCAAGTGGACACCTTGAGATGGTGTTGAGTAGCCACTGAACTTAGAAGTTGCTACGCCAAGGTCCTCAGTGAAGATACATATGCATATCATAGAGGGGCGCTGAAAATCTGTCCTACACAGATGCAAATGGTGTTCTTTAGTAATTGTGCAGGGTGCAACCTCAGCACTGTCAATGGCGGGCCTGTCCCAGGCATCACATCGACTCCTTTACATACCTTACCTGATTTATTCCTGTCAGTGATTCTACAAATCAGTTTCCTTGACTTCATCGTATACATAAGAGACTTATACCCCAGGAGTTTAAATAATGTCCCAAAATAATACATAGACCATATATAAGAGACAGAATCTGAACCAAGATTTTTATGGCTTCAAAGGTCTTATTCTATTCGGTAAGAAACCAGGAATAAGGGGGAAAATCCTATTTCACCCCTTTGGCAAATTTTCTTTCAGCATCACAGACAGGTACTTTTCTTCCCAGCCCAGTCCTCATGGAGGACATGGTCACCGGCTGCTTCCACATCAGCTTCTCAAAGTGTGCCTGGGTGTCTGGGCACCCCTGTTCACTGACATCATCATGATTTTCCCGCATTTGGATTTCTGCCTTTATCCTCACTTCCCCCACCAATCCAGCTATATCATTACTTTTGACCACATGTGCTAGTAAGCATGTTCTTATCATTGTTGCCAGCCTGTGTCTATTAAACTGTCTTGATGTTCAACTCATAGAAGACAGACAGAAATCCCCTATTAATATAACATTTTTTTAAGTGCTGTATGTTACCAGGTTTATAAGAGCTCAAGTAGAGCTACTAATGGGAACTATAATCTCAGAATAATGAAATAAATATAAGAAATGATGCACATAAGAAATACGGGTTTCCTTTGAACAACCTTCTGTCTTACTTTCAGGCCCATGGGTTTGTTGAGCCGAATTTCATGACCAATGTCACGTTATAAAACTTGTCTGGCTCTACTGCATCCTCAGCCATGAGGTCTCCCCACCCCTCCCTTTCCCTTTAGTCTAATTCCAGATGTGAGTTGCAGTCCCAGAAGTGGTAGGGTTCTGCTCAGAGCACGCTGTGCACTCGTCTACTAACACCCAAGTCCCCTCACTGGGAATAGTGCTATCAATTATACTGCATGACAGGGAGATAACTATGTTATCACCTTTGCAGAAATGTCTTTCTTAGAAAATCTACATAGCCCCATCAAGACTCTAATGCTGATGGATAACTCCCTTCTCAAAGATCACCAATTGATTGCATTTTCTTTCATGGAACCTTAAACATGCAAGCAAATAGGAAACTTTGGAAACTTGTAGTATCTGTTCACATAGACACTGGATGAGCTTACCATTATTTGGATAAAAATAAGAGTGTTCCTTTTACAAAATAGTCACAGGGACGTAAAGTACAGCACAGGGACTGCAATCAATAATATCGTAATGCCTATGTATGATGTAAGAAGGGTACTAGACCAATCAAGAGGATCAAATTTGTGAGTTATAGGAATGCCTAAACACTATCCTGTACACCTGAAATTAATATAATATTGAATGGCAACTATAATTGAAAAAAATGATTGCTCCTTCTTATTCTGTGCCCTTTAAAGATATCCCACCCTGCAAGTATGCAAGTGCACAAAAAAAGACGATGTTATTACCTGTATCTGGCCTTAGTTCCCCAGATTTACCTATTAGGTGCCGCTGTGGAATGAGTTTCATTTGGCTTTGTTGTGACTCATCACGTTGGCAAACCGGCTTTTCCTTCCTGGCCTTTCATCAGGACAACTTCTGTTTTGTGTTCTCCCCACAAAACTCCAATATAAATCCACCTTTGTGCTAAGTTCCGAACCTCTCCAATGATCTCTCTTGTAAAGTTTGAAATCCTTCCTTGACTTCCCAACCTGCCCCAAATAAAATAGACTCTCTTTGCCAGCCATGCGGTACAAGCTACTCACTTACTCATTCATGCAGGAAGTGAATGATGGGTGCCCCAGTCTACACGAGTTATTCTCCTGTGTTTCTGTTGACAAGATGAAAGCACTGTGTCTCCCTTACACTTAATGAAAGAGGACGATACCAAGGAGGAAATGCACGTATGCTGTGATTGCAGGAAGTGAAGTGGGACACAAATTTGAAAGGTAGCATGGTGGGAAAGTGGAAAGAAAGGGCAGGGAGACCGGAGCTAAACACAGCAGGAAAGAACCCTTCTTAGATCGTCATGTTAGAGTAGGATCTAAATGTACATCTAAGGAAAGCTTTTCAGACTATGAGTGTCGAGTGCTCAGGATCTGAGCCTGGAATGCATTTGGCAAATCCAGAGCAGAGAAGGAGACCAAAGTGTTTAGAGCAGAGTATTAGTGTTAGATAGGGGCTAGATCATCAGGCTGGAGTTCAAAGGGAACCCAGAGACTGTTTTAAGCTGCTCCTATCCATCTCCAGGCCTGAGGGTGGAGGCAGTAAATACCTCCTTCTCTCCCTGAAATGACAGACTATGAGTCTCAGCTTCCCAAGGAAATGATTCCACTATCATGTCAATGACAATAGATTTGTACATCCTCTCAGTATCTTTTGTAGGCTGAAGCAAATAAAACTTATTCTTTCAGAAGAATATTTAGTGATATTAGACTATGCTCACATTTTATTTCCTGACAACCATAGCATAGTTGGTCCCATTTTCATCTTAAAAAGTATACATATTTGTATGTTTGTATATTTGTCCATAATATTTATTTGCAATTATGTATGCTTATAGTTCATAAACTATATGTATACAAACATCACAAAATCATATGCTATAATATTAACAGTACAAACTGTGCAGTTATGAATATTATTCTTTTTTTTACTTTTTTCAAAATTTTCACAATAAATATGTATGACATTATTAAAAAGATTCAAAACAAATATGCATGACTATTATTAACATTCAAAACTAAAGGCTTCCTCAAAATTGCTCTAATTTTCAGATATTAAGGAAAATATGGAAAAAGATTCATTATTTAGAATTGTTAATTTTTTGTGTTTGAAATATGGAGCTGCCACTAATTAACAGTCCATACTGGACGCCTTGCTTACCTTCTCCGAGTGTCAGTGTTGTGATTTGACAATGTGAAAATAATGCCTGAAAGTACGGTTATTATAAGAAGTAAATTAAAAGAATTGAAAGCAATATATGTCAAAATTATCTTAGTTCTATTGTTTTAGGAGTCAGAGATTATAACTGTATTTATACAATATGTAGAAGAGTGTTATATGGAGTAGCTTTAGATAAATAATAAAAAAACCCTTTTGATTACAAATGCTGAAGTATTCTCTAGTGATATACAATCACAGAATAATTAAATTAGTGGTTGGAAATTGATCTTGAAAGATTTTTTGTATCACCAATCAACATCCAGTATGTCCTTGCCATCAGTGAATGTCCAGTTTATCTCCGTGCACCTTCAACAACAGACCCTTCGTTCATTTAGCAGTAACTCCTTCATGTTAGAACAGAACGCAGTTTTTCTCTCTGTTAAACCAAAATTCATTTTTATATTCCTGTCTCTCTTCATCCTGCTTCCTTCTTCAGGATCTAGAAAAAGAGGCTTAATCCAACATTCACCTATGGTAATATTTTCAGTATTTAATAACAGTGATCATATCTCCTTTCCACTTTTTATCCCAATTCTCAGAAAATAAGGTTACAAGGCCTCTCACCTTCCCCTGAAACAAATTTTCTATATATTTATGAAACTGAAATATAAACCTAACACAAAATTCAATTAGGTTTGATTGGCTTAGAACAAGGGACTCTGCCTGCCGAACTATTTTAATGCATTGTAAGATCAGGTAGCATTATAGGAGTCCTATCACTGGTTGTCTTAAATGATCTTCCAATATTATGTACTGAAAAGGACTTGGTCTTGGAATGCAGAGAAGTAGCATTTGAGATAGTGGCTGGCACATAATAAGTGTTCAATAAATGATGCATGTTATTGTTATAATTCTCCCTCTAATTATTTTAGAACCTTTAAGATAATTTACATTTGCAATCACTAAGCCATATATGCCTGATCCTGTCCAAACACATTTGGTTTTTCAGGTCTCTGGATAGAACATTCATCTTTGTTAGTCTGCATTTTGTGAAAATTAAACTGTCTTATCATGGTAGCCTGTTAAAATCTCGTTGGATCATGATTCAGTCAGAGACAGTATGCGGTCTCCTTCCCAGATTCCTGGCAGCCTTGCCTCTGATGAAGTGCTTACTGTGTCTTCGGCAAAACTGCACGTGAAAATGTTGACCGCAGCAAGTTTAAAGGTAGCAGCATATATGCTGCACATCGCCCAATGTAAAGAAGAAAAGGGATGCTCTTAGCAGAGTACACCTGTGCCCTTTAAAACATAGGTGACTGAATTATTTTTAGTCATTCAATTTTAACCTTCTTGATCATTATATGTATCTGAAGTGCATTTAAAAAGTCATAGGATCTAAAGCAACTTGAACAATGTCATTAGCTGTCATTGTTTTTAAAAGATGAACTAAATCAAACTCAAACTTGGAGATTTCTTGATAGTTTGAGCACTATGACTAATGAAAATGAGCTAATACTTTAAACCTGACTCTGTCAGGACCTCAGCCAGGCCCTGAAGAAGGCCACAGTCCAGGGAGACACACATCTAAATACATCATCCCTCTGCAGTCGTCACGTGCTGTAACAGGAATTCACAAGGGCTCCTAAAGCATCACAACCAAATTTATGGCCGATACTTATAAAGGTTTCAATGCTGAAAAACAATTTATAGATTATGAAATCCAACTCCCTCATGATGCTGAGAAGAAAACTGGCTCAGAGAGGGGAAGTGACTTATCCAAGTTCACATAGCTAACTGGCGGAACAAAATTCAGGTGTCTGAGGACCAATCCACTGTTCCTGCTCCTTTCTACCCTCTGATGGTATTCTCCCATATTAACATATCTATGCATTTATTTATTGATAGTAATTGAGTATTCTGTCTAAAAGTCATCTTTCTGAAGATAAATTCTCACAGCCTAGAGTGAAATATACATACAGAATAAATAGGAAATTGTATCCCACGGAGTCTTTACCCCAGAACATAACTAAGGAGTTAACGCATGTGTTCATGCACAATTAAATTCCCTTAAATTCCAATATTAACGTATCATTGTTTGTTTGGGCTTTTTCCTCTTTAGTGGAGTATAGGAAAATACAATAACAAAACCTTGTTAACTGAGGACTCAGGTTTGTTAGTTTTTAATTAGTTCATTCCCCAAATATTTATTGACTTCTATTTAAAGCTCCTTTGTAAGATAAAATATAGGGTAGCTATGGCAGCAGTCCTTAAGAAAGTCCTTAAGAAATTTGCCTTGTGTGTACTCTGCTCTTTGGGTAACAGAAAGCCTATAAAATGTGTCCTAGAGCCTAAGGTAAGGAGAAGATGGCAAATTCTCATTCTTTCCAAGAGCACACAAGCCGTTGTCACTACGCTGGGGTGCTTGCTCCACCGTAGATTAGAAGATCCGATGAACATTAGTGGATCTTACTAACTGAAAATAATTGAGATATGCAATTTAAGTGATATTTTCTCATTTGGTTCTCCCAACTTCTCAGAGAGATTGTTATTTTCAATTACCCCTAGTTATTACGGCTGAAAACCCGAGGCTCACAGATACTGACTAACTTGTCTAGGGACATACATCAAGTGCATGGAGGAGCTAAAGTTCACCCTCAAGTCTGCATGACTGCCAAGCCTGCGCTCTTTCCACAGTGCTGTTGGGTTGTTCTCACATCAAAGTGTGGTGAGGGCCACAGGTGCACTAACCTGGGACAAACAGGTGAAGGTAGCTCGGAAGCAGTCATTCTATCACTGAACAGTTATTTGCATTTTTTCAGATGAAACATACTGTAAAAACACATTTTTTCTACAAATTGAAATGCATACATATATATATATATATATATATATATATGTTTGTGTGTGTATATGTATACACACACAAACATGTATTCATGAAGTATCTCTATGATGCAGACCCCAGCCCGAGGGATCTGTATGTTGTGGCTGAGAGTAGACAAATTCACGCGGTCTACAGAGTCCTGTGGAGGAGAAGGGACGGTGTGGACACTCTTTCAAGAGGAGAGCGCCTGGACCCTTGCCTTGACAGGCTTTTATTGCTTTTCTGGGCCCATTACTTTGAGGATGATCCTCATTTACTATGCACAGGTTCCCTTTAGGCGCTTACAGAAAACAAAGGAGAGGATGTTCCTAATTACATAAAAGAGGAAGGATATTTGCAAATGTAAAGGGAACAGTGGTTAAGCTAGTTACACTCCTCCTTGGAAGGTTTAGCATAGATTTTAGGATATTACTTTAAAGATATGCAGTAAACTTTGCTACCTCAATTCAGGGTGGGGGAGTTTTAGCAAAAGCAAGCATCTTAGTGGCCTAGGTGCAATGTTGGCCTGATTCCCCACAGGAGAACCTATCCGTGGGCATGAGCCTGTGTGCTGGACCTCGCTCCCCACTGGCCTTTCTGAGTGGGAGCTGGGCCCACACCATGCAGAACTGTCTCCTATATATATCTCTTAAGTGCAATACTCTTCACTAAATCTGTGAAGTTCCGCATTTGGTCTTTTAAAGCTATTATTCACTATCAGTGAGAATTGTGTTTGCCCTTTGTGAAGCTTCTCTTTCTGTATTTACAACACGGGCAGTTACACGCAAAGTAGTGTATTGTAAATTTCTGTTATATTTGTTTCCAGTGTGGAAGTTCTGGGCAATGAGTTCATCTCCCGTTAAGCACATTTTTTCTTGGCCATGCCAAATTGCCTTAGCTGTGTGGTGTTACCAATGGCACAACACTTGCCAGGAGCTTCCCCAGGGAAATTATGCAGTTCTAAGCAGCTCCAGATCTTTCAGCCCCAAGTTTGCTCAAAATAACCTGGGTCTTTTCCAAACTCTTCAGTTCTACCTCACTGGTCCCTACATGTGTTCTCTAAGGTATTTGAATGACCTTGATCCACCCTAATTTGAAATCACCACAGGTAATAGAAGGAACAGCTGAGAGGGGATCATTCCCAAGCAGGGCAGATCCTCTGAAAACAGGCCCCAGCCCAGGAGGGCCTCACATATTCTGTGTTTTGTAATGGATGGTTTTTTGTTCATGATGGCGAGGTGGGGTTCTGCTGAGAAGAGGTATTCCTCGGGCATTTTATTAGAAGTCAGGAATAAAAATAACAAGGGGAAGATGCCCAATACTTTTTTTTTAAAAGATTTATTTTTCCAAAAGTGAATTTACAATGTAGGCAAGCAGCTGAAACTGTAAGGACCATAGTCAATTATGCAATGGTAGACAATGGACACACAAATAATAGAGTTCTTCACACACCAGCCTGTAGTTAGTTGAGAATACAGGTCATTTCAATAAAGTGGGATACATATCAGGAAAGGAAGCATGAGGGGAGCTGAGAAGGGGCAACAAATCCAGACCCATGGGGCTGGGCAGAGATCTACTCAACCTCAGAGACTACGTATTACATTTTTTAATCTAATACGTGCTTCTGTAACACCTGCTATACACCATGTACTACTACAATTAATTTAGAAACACCAATTAATCTTCATATTAACCCTATGAGATAGATACTATCATCATCAATTCTTGTTGATGGACCAGGAAACTGAGGCGCAGGTAGTTTGAGCCACTTGTCCAAGGGCATACAACTAGTAAGTGGGAGAGCTGAAATTTGAACCCTAGTGCTCCCTCGGCACTGTGTTCTTGTTGCCAAAGTAGGCATCTCTCTTAGTGCCTTAAAAGGTAAAGGCCCTATGAGCTGGTCTGCAGGGGTGGTATGAAAAGGAAGATCTGGGAAGACTGTGTCACATACTGCAGTGTTGGGAAAGCACAGGAGGGAGGGGCATTCATTCCATGGCCTTGTCGTGGAAGAAGAGAAAGGGACCAAGCAACTGCTGGGGCCAGAAATATGGCCTGGGTAGGGTAGTGAAAAAGCCTCCATGAGGCTCCTGCTGCGATACTGTGATAACTTACTCACATTTCACTTTTCCATCTCACCCAGGCCCATCACAGACTCCTCTAAGTGCCAATCTCTGAAGAAGGGAACATGTAAATAATCTTTTCCCACCTTAAAAGCAATTTTGCAGATGCAAGTTTTGCTAGCCACACTTCTCCTCCACATGCGGAGAGAGATTGATGACAAAGACCCCTATTCTGACAGGCAAGTCCAAAACTGCCCTCACGCTGCCAGCCTTTCAGAGAAAATGAGAGAGCAGCTGGTTGAACCAGGGAGAGGAGATCCTTTTTGTTGCTACTATTCATAATCCAAAAATAACTGGAGCTCCCCATAGCTAGAAAATGAAGAACAAGAGAAAGAGAAAAATGCATCACTTTCATGAACTAGAAAATACAAAAATGCAGACAGCATCCCGCGTGCTCTCAAAGCAAACTACCGCACTAAAACGTAATCCCCACGGCCCTTCAATCACCAAATGTCCTCTGGAACAGACTCTCCTTTCCAATGTTTGTCTTTGCCTTTCTCTTCTTCGCATGACCCAGAAAACTTAAATATGTCAAATACTAGTTTGACTGTGAAAATGGTCGCATGTTCTTTGAATCTCAGTCTCCTCACCTTACAATGAGGGAGACTAATGGGACCTCACAGGTCATTCTGTAGTTAACTGGAGGATGCACCTGGAGCGAGGTCTGTTCCATTAGGAACTCTCCGAACAGGCTTCCATTTTTGTATTTTAAAGCAGCTTTTGAGTACTAGTGCAGCCTCATTACTAGCTTTGTGATCTTCCACATTTGTCATTTAACCTAGCTGAATCTCCATTGTCATCCATTAAAATAAGCATAAAGAAGTAAAGGAATTTACCATTTTGACAACTAGAATTTGTATCAGGAAGGAGACTGTGTTTTATGGAAAAGCATGTTGATAAGCTCTGGTGTTGGTTGGCACCGCAGCTTCGGAGAAGAGGGACAAGATGCTCTTTGTGGAACAACTAAACTTGGAAAGGAGGAGAAGGGAAAAGAACTGAGAAGAGAAGAAGGGGAGGGAGGGCAAAGGAAGACCCTAATTGAGAGTCACTAGTCACTAGGGTTGAAGATTTATGAAACTCCACAGTAGTGTAGCATCTAAGGGCTTTGTGACAGCAAGGTCTACACCGTGTGATAAAAAGCTTTCTCTGTTTTACGCTACACCTTAAGGGCTACCTCACAGACTCAGACATATTTATTTATAAGTGCTGATTTTAGAAAATGGGAGAGCTTGAGTTCCAAGTGTAGGTCAACAAAGATGACTCAGGGGAGAGCAGGTACCTAAACATTTAGGTAGCCACGGAAACAGAACTTTAGATATAGATGGGGAAACAGAAATTTAGAAACAGGAGCAGGAGATGTCTGCAGCCCCTGGTAGGCAGTGAGAGCTAAACTCGATGCCATGTAGGTGTTGAAAGGTAAAGAGGATCCCACCAGAGGTCTATGTTATCCAAGGATAATCATATTAATTTGGTAGGTAAATGATTTAACATCTGCATCAGATCATCTGGCCCTTATTAGGAGTACTCTCTTCTTTATTCTCTCCCTCCATTCCTTGTGTGCTCTTGATATTGTATCTAACCTTTCAGAAAAATGCTCTAGCTTTACTTCAGAGTGCACATTTCTATGTTGTAGTCTAGCCCACATCATTCCAAAGGGAAAATATTAGCTGTCTGCTCCATCTGCAGTATCTTTCAATCTCCAGAATGCACTTTTTTTCTTTTTTAAAGCCTCATCATCCCATTGAATATGCATCTCTGTAAAAGTGATTCATTAGCACCTTTCATTTTTACTATCAACCGTCTTATTGTTCATTACCATCCAGAGGCTGGTTTCTCATTTTCGTCCTTGAATCTGCAATTTTTATTTTCTCTGCAGACTACTTTTCACATCTCCTTTTACAGTTTCTGTGTTCATCCATAACCATCCCTCTGTGTTCTGTGATCAAGCTGAGCGGCAGTGAGTCACTAAATTATTGGGTACTCTCCACAGCTCCGTAGCATTGATGATTTTTGGCTATATAATCGACTTGCTCTTTTGGGTGATGCATATATTGGGAAGGATTTATGAGTATTAACACTCCCAAAACTCAAAATGTGGGGAAGCTTTACTCAGATTTGTGCCTTTGGCTGATGTAGAGATCAACCTCTTGTTTACTGTCAACTATTACCTGTGTTGATACCTTTTCTTCCAATACTCTTTGTCTTTCTGTTTCAAGTTCCAGCTGATCCTGCTGTGGAGCTTCCTCTGCCCTCCTGATGCTGATCCTCCATCTCTAATGTGCTTCCTCATTGTCAGTGCCTGGAGTTGAGCCCTCCGCAGCGCTCCCTTCTCTTTTTTAAACTCTTTTGGTTAGTGCTGACAACACATGGAAACAATCTCAGGTACTCTGGAATTTCTTATGGACTCTTTCCTGAAAAAAATGCACCCTGACCATATAGTTTTACCTTTTGCCCCCCCCCCCCGCTATTTTTTTCTTGAGTAAAAGTAGCAGATAATTGATTAATCTTATTCCTCAATTCAGGAACATTGATCAATTATCATTGGTTCAAGAAGGATGCTTCCTTTGTTTTACATACTTATATATTTTCTCATTGCTGTATTCTCATTTGTTTTCATGTGTTCATACAGCCATTTCTGCTAGAATGTTTGTTTTGTAATCGTGAATTTGTTCCAATGCCATTAACACAGAATAATTTGAGGATAACACGAATTTTACTTCCTGTGCAATTCTGTCCAGGAGAAACACTAGGTGAATGCAGAAAACTGAACCCCATTGATTGGAGCCCCCTAGGAATACATGAAAGACATGCAACTCCCCAAACACCTATCAGCTACCTCATTCCACCATGTGTTATGAGCCACACACACTCACATCTGCATTTGCACTTTCCATCTAAGGGTGCACAAGCCTCGTTCCACCACCTCATGATAACTCACAAGATGCAAGCTTTACCATGCCTGTTTTCACAAGAAAACTCCTAGTCTTTTTCATGTAAAAGTCGTAATATGTATATATGGTAGTATGTATTTTTAAAAAATCATTTATCATGATCTACTTGTGCTGCAGCGTTTATTTGATTCTGATCTATTTTAATGCCACTGACAAAATTTTTCAGTGTTGTCCTAAATCCATTTTTCTCAGAATCGCTGTAGTTCTTATTGTGAGATTTTGTATTGTGAGATTATTTGTAGAAAAGAATGTGTTGAATTATGAAAAACTGGCAGTACTATTGTTTGGGGCATGTTATATTTAATATGTAGAAATGAAATCGTGTTATAAATATCATCCTGTTTTTGACTATGTTTGTGATTGTTCTAAGCACTACACTTTCAGATCCTCCAAGTTGCTGTGTGTGGCTTCTAATTTGCACGTTACTCCTCCAAATTTCATCCATCCATTCTTCCAGGGATAGGTACTGACCCACGTCCTCTTCAAACTTTTACTACCACAAATACCATTAGAATAAACCACCTTGTGAAAACCGCCTTACAGATCTGCACACCACTTTCTTGGGAAGTAGAATTGCTAGTTCAGGAGTCAGCAGACCCTTGCTTTGCCTGAAGAGGGCCAACTTGCTTTCAAGAGCACATACACTAGCCCATCATCTCCAAAACTATGCATACTCATGCTCACATTTCTAGTTGGCGCTGAGATTCACAGCGTTCTAATTTTGTCTAGTTTTGCACAGCCTCTTTTGCTACTTCTTAGTCTTCAGATCTTGCTTCAGAGTACCTGTGACCCTTTTGATGCTCTCTTACTCCTGGCCCTCAGTCTGCAGTGGGAACCCTTCAGACTGACAGGCACATGACTTTCTCTGTGACCTACACCTGTGATTGCACTGCTTTTGCCACTACCATCTTCCTCTACTTTCTCAATAAGTATGCCGCGTGTTTCGTCAGGCCCCGGCTTCCTGCCTGTTAGCTCAGTTTGGATTCTCATATCTATTGCCACCATTGCATTCTTCATTCCTCTGCAGTCAGATGTCCTCTGTAAGATACTAACACATGCCTCGTTGTCTGTGCAGGCTCCTCTCACTTGTCACCTCTTCTGTGAAGCCTTCTTTGACTATCTTATCTAAAGCGGATATAATTCCTTTCTTCCATATAACCTGGCATACATTCATTTCTTTATTTTTATTTTTTGCCTTTTTGCTTCAGTAATATACATTTATATATTTCTTTTACTAAAGGGATCTTCAGATACTTGAGTATAGAGCATTTATCTTATCTCAATTTTTCCCACATTTAGTAGATCCTTATAAACTCTCCCTTGAGTGATTGATTAAATGAGCAAAAAAGGAATAAATCAAGTGTTATTATTGTATCAAGTGCCCTTAAGTAATCAAAGTTTGTAATGTCCAATATGTTACTAGCAATTTAATTTAAAACTCTTTATTAATATAGAACAAAGAATGAGATGAGATAAATTTTAATTTAAAAAAAAGCTATCTTAAAACCAGTTCACCAAGGAGATTGCCTGATTATTTGTTGCTTTTTTTTCTTCTTAGAAATGGATGTTTTATTAATTAGCCTCTCTGGCATGTATCCCTTTTCTATAGTTATTATGTTGCATATCAGTAATGCTGGGATCTTTTAAAATGAAATGTAATTGATAATGAATTCAGCAGCTAATCCTCACATCATTCTCAAGTGAATTCCAGTTGACTTGATTCATCCTTTCTTTCCTTACGATCTCTTAGGTGATTTTTATTAAATATTAACATAGGATTAGAAAGTATTATGGTGCTGTATTTTTTGTGCAGGAATATATACTACTCTAGGAGTATGTGTGTATGTGTGAGAGTGTAAATAAAATGCCCAACGAACTCAATTTTCCCTGCACTGTTCTAGGGCTCACATTAAAAGTCCTGCATCACAGGAATTATTTGTGCTCCATGCAGATTAAGATGGTTGGTCTTGTAAATTGTGCTGCTGTGAACATTGGGGTGCACAGTTTCTTTTGGATTGGTGTTTCAGGGTTCTTAGGGTATACTGGAAGCAACCTAAGTGCCCATCAGCAAACAAGTGGATCCAAAAACTATGGTATATTTACACAATGGAATTCTACACAGCAGACAGAAAGAAGGAGCTTATATACCCTTTGCAACAGCATGGATGGAACTGGAGAGCATTATGTTAAGTGAAATAAGCCAGACGATGAGGGACAAATACCATATGATCTCACCTTTAACTGGAACATAATAAATAGAAAGAAAAAAAAAAGCAAACAAAATATAACCAGAGACATTGAAGTTAAGAACAATGGACAGGGGGGAGTGGGGAGGGGACAGTGAGGAGAGGGGATTACAGGAACTACTATAAAGGACACATGGACAAAATCAAGAGGGAGGGTGGAGGTGGGGGAGGGAGGTGGGTTCACCTGGGGTGGGGTGGAGGGATGGGGAGAAAAGGCATACAACTGTAATTGAATAACAGTAAAAACTAAAAAAAAAAGATGGTTGGTCTTAGATGTAAACCTTTATTTATTTGCAGCTTCTTAATGAAGCATTCAAGACCTTCGATGGTACAACATGGACCTTCTTTTCTATATTATTCTGAGCAACACTTCCGGTGGTCTACTTTCTAGAAAAATTGAACTATTACCTCTTTATATGTGTACTGATTTCCTTTCCTACAATATTACAAGTCTAAATTCTGCCTATTTGTCAAGGGGTGGTTAAAATATTATTTCTTCTATTACATGTCCCTTTCAAACCCAAAGTTTCTCCCTACTCTGAGTGCAGATTTGATGCGAATCCACATCTGCCTTGCATCACAGTGTCTTATATGTGTCCTATTGCTTTGTCCCAAAGAAGGAATTGATAGTAAACATATGACTGAAAAATGTAGATCAGACTCTGCTCATAGAATATAAATATCATTTATCTAAATGTTATTCATTAATACCCAAATTTTCTTATAATCTTTAAACATTCTATCAACTAGTTTTGTTTTCCAATGTCGAATGCCTTACAAAGCATTTCAATAACCATAATTACTGGATTTGTCTTAAGTTCTATATAATTGAGGGAGAGACTGTGGTATAACAGAATGAGTATATACACTGAAGCCATTCATACATGAGTCTAAGTTCTAGTTCTTCCCTTTAATGCCTTGAACAAGCCATCTGACCTTATTGAGCTTTAGTTTCTCCAACTCTGAAATGGACATGAAACACCCATTAGAGACATATACAACACCAAACCAATAAATATCAGGTTCCAGCATGCTCTCCTATAAAGGGGTGGATAACAAATATTTCGACTTCGTGTGTCATACTGCCAGTCAAAAATATTCAATGGCTATTGTATAAAAATGTCCATAGATGATAAGTAAACAAAGGAGGTGGCTATGTTCCTAGAGAGTGCAACGAATTTTGTACGTCTGCCGTCTGCCACAGTTTGCCAACTCCTGATGTAAGTTAAACACTTAACAATGGGAACCTGTTCTGTCATGAACTAATCTCTCCTCACTCACTGAACATTTTAATTTTGTGGTCCTGACACAAATTAAGCTCAAACTAAACCACAAATTGCCAATAAAGTTTTGTAACTTAAATTTTTATTTTTCCCATAACTTCTTTCATACAAATAGTACAGGAAAATTATATAACCCAGTATACTGAATCTATTCCTGAAGGGGATAGAATGCTGAAGCTTCAGCTGTTTAGAATTTTAACCCCTAATTCTCCTTTTTCCTGATGAAGTATAGTCACTTATGCCCCAATCTTACAACTTCTATCTTACCCAGTATCTAAAGGAATCATGATCTAGTCATGAAGCTTGTCAGGAACTATGAGAGGGATTGGAATTCACTAGCCACCATAAGCGTAGTGGCCCGGGGTGAAGCCTTGGTGCTTGTCTCTCAAGGCCAACCTTTTTCTCAAGTACACAAATTGCTGCAAAATGTAGTGTTTTTGTGATTAGTTCTATAGCTTGCCATAGAAATTCCCTGATCCCTATAATTCAGTCAGTCTCAATTTTGGCTATAAGTTAGAATCACCCACAGTTTTAAAAAGGAATTTTTCTTAGATCATCTAAAAAACCAGTGACTATAAAAGAAATATAAACATACATATACATGTACACACACATTAGAGTTTAAGAAAATGTAAGCCTTCTCTCATTGAATGATATCATGAAGAAAATGAATTATGAAGCCACAGGAAGAAAATGTTTCACAAAACGTATATCTGAAAAAGCACCAGTATCTTGAATATGTAGAAAACCAACCAAACAACAAAACACTAACCTCAGAGTAAGGAGAGAAGAAGGCAACAAAGACTGGGCAAACAACTTAAAAGTCACTTCACAAAAGAAGATACATAAATGGTCAATAACTATAGGAAAATTAGTTAATATAATTGATCATCACAATGAGATACCCATATGTATCTTCCAGAATGACTATAACTTAAACAGATTAATGACACCAAATATTGATGAGCTTGTGGAGCAACTAGAATTCCTTCATAAATTATTAGTGGGAATGCAAAATGGTGCAAAATGGTGCAATCATCTGGAAAAAATTCAGGCAATTTTTAAAACCTGAACTAATTTGCCCTATGGCCTGGCGATTCTACTCCTAGAAAATTGAAAGTATATGAATACAAAAGGACTGTGTAAGCATGTCCATAGTAGGTGTAGTTATAATAGCTAAAATCTGGAAGCAGCCAAAGTGCCCATCGAAAGGAGGATGTGTAAACACATTGCAGTGTATTTATGTAATACAGAACTGCTCAGTTATAAAAGGGGAAAAAATACGATGAGAGGCAGTAGCCTGGATAAAGCGTAAAAACATTAAGCAAAGTGAACAACGCCTTCCACAAAATAGTATGTAGTATATTATCTCACTTGTATAAAATTCTTAGAAAGTCAACAATTAATCTCCGGTGGGGAAAAATCAGAATAACGAGTGCCTCTGGGAAGAGCGGCTAGAGTGCCACAGGGGAACTTTCTGTAGTCATGGCGATGTTCTGCACTGAGACAGAAGTCTGAGATACAGTGGTGTGTGCTTTTGTTGACAAACTCAGCGACTGGACACTTCAGGGATGCGTATTTCACCACAGGTCAATTTTGCTTCAAAAAAATAAAAGTTGTAAATAATATTGTATTCGTATTGATGACATATTTAAGGGAAAGTGTGCTAATACCTACAATTTACTTTAAAATGCACCCAAAATAGAGTGGATTGCTGGATGATTACAGAGATGACTATGGTATAGCAAGTCAGCAAACTTTTCAATATAGAATCCATGTGGGAAATACGTGGATGTTCAATGTAAAATTCTTTCAATTTTGCTGTATGTTTAAAAATTTTTATAATAAAATAACTTCACCCCAGAGACTGATTTAATTGGTTTGGGAGAAGGATCTTAGACATTATTTTTGTTTTGTTTTGAAAAAGCATTTCAGGTTATTATAAAGAATAGTAATTAGATTTAAGAACCACTATAGCAACATTTTCCAATTCTACCCCAGGGAAGATAGATCATTTCCTGAATATATTCACTCAGAGATTAGACATCTTCTCTAAATTTGACAGACGTCTTATATACAAAGTCTGCCCCCACCCCAGTGATTGTGAGCCCCACCAGTGCGTGTGGACCACATCAACCACAGCTTACACCACTTGCTCACTGGCCTGCTTGTGAATCCAGCCAAACAAACCAAGCCCACTGATTCCTCTTAGGAAACAGCACCATGGATGAATCACTCCTCTTTGCATTTGGGTTTTTGTATTTTTTGTTTTTTTTTCCATCATAGTTTCTTTTCTCCTGCTTGTTGCACTGAGGTCTCAATGCGCCCAAGAGCAATTTCTACTTGAGTTAGAGAATATAAAATTAAGGCATCAGGCCATAAGATTAGATGAAACTATATCACAGGTAATATCTTACTTGACCATATCTAAGGAAATACATTGTTAATCTGATAAGAGGTAAAAATATCCTTTCTTTACCAAGACAGATTTTTGGTTAATACATTATAACACGTATGATAATAGATTATTACAGGTATTTGCCAGCGTGTTTCATTACATAGCAAGGAAGGCAAAATAAAAGACCCTCAATTAATTGTTTGTTGATGAAACCTGAGTATTAATTCCTTGGTAAAAGACAAACAAAGACAAGAAGGCAGTGTTTAGCAGAAAGGACATATGCACTCCTGCACTGAGTTGGTTTCTCCTCCCAAACTTGACTGTGAGCTCTTCCATGCAAGGGCCATGTTCTACTTGCCTTTGGTTTTCCTTTGTCAACACAGTCCTGGCATTGTCACTGTGGTTCAAGCTAAAGTGAAAGTAATTCAACCACAAATCTCTGCCTTCTTACAACATGGTTACCTCACATGCATCTGTGTGTCTGTAGTATTCTGTAATTCCAAGGTTACTTCACAGTCACTTTGTATGATAGTTACTATTATTGATTTTTACAACTAAGAAAGGTAAGGATTATAGAGGTACAATAGCTTGCCAAATATGCTACACCCAGAAAGTGCAAAGCTCATATTCTAACCCAGGTTTAATTCCAAACACTGTGCTCTTTCTATGCTATCATTTTTCTCCCCACAGAACTCAACAGAAACAAGAAACTGTGAACCTGTCCCTCACACGTCATAGTACCAGTGAGGATTCCTTCTCTACTCTATAGGTGTTACTTCTTTCCACCAGAAATTCCTTCTCTTAACTGGGAGGAAGGAAGGCAGAGGCAGAGAGAATGGGGAGGGGGAGAGGGGAGGGGGAGGAAAAAAGTTTTGTATATTACACCCTCCCTTTATTTTCTCCCTGAGGTACAATTTAAACTGTCATGCATGGAGAAAAGCCTATTAGGCTACCAGTAACTACATGTGTGATAAAACACTGATTGTTGATGTGCATCAAGTTTAAGAAAGCAGCAAGCTTTCTGGTACCTCCACTCCTGTCACAACTGGGTTGGGAAAGATAACCTGCAAGCATCGCAGTGAAATACATAAATGGCCCCAAGATAGTGTCTTCAGCTTTCTAAAGTAATTCACCTAGCAAAGCTACTTTTCTGTTCCTGATTCTCGCTTAACCCAGGATGCAGGTAACAAAGATAAATGATACCACAGTGGTTGGCAGTACAAGCAGGCTGACATGTCAGAGAAGAAAGGCCATCAGTTCTGAGTGTTTGCCAGCACTTTGTCTCTCTCTCTCTCATCAGACTAAATACGGCAGCTTAGTGGGCTGTGATTTATACAACTCAGCAGTGCACTTAGCACAGATCCTTCTTTTGAAGGAAAATGATGAACAACACCTGTGATGGATACCTTAAGTTCAAACATCAGAATCGTCTGTTGATTTCAAGAAGAGGTAAAGAGGAAGGTCTGGTCTTTGCTAACCTGGGTTTAACTCCGAAGACCATGCTGTTTCCATGCCACCATTCTTCTTCCCAGAGAACTCAACAGAAACAAGAAACTGTGAACCTATCCATCACACATTACAGTACCAATGAGGAGTCCTGCTCTTCTCTCAAAGGCTAGAGTGGAGTTCATTACCACCATATATTTACCGAGTACTGCAACAGAAACATGATGCTGGGCACCGAGATTGGATACAGTTTATCTTCTCAAAGGTTGAAGTTCAGTTAGAAACTAGACAGAGACACATGATACAGCTGAAATGGTATAAAATATCAAAGAAAATCAGAGGTAGACATGCACCCTGAAGTTGGATAGTGAACTGTGCTCAAGAAGACTGCCAAGAATGTAATATCTAAGCAGAGACCTATGGATGTGTAGGAGTTGGCCAGATAAACAAGTGGTACAGAACAAGGCTTTGTGTGGGAGACAGAAAAGTTGTTCCAGGCAGAAGAGCCAATCTGTAGTAAGAGTGAGACATAAGGGGAACCATTAACCCATTATAAATGAATACTGGCTGATCATGGAGTACAGACTAAGGTTGGGGAGGGTTGAGGAGGTTATACAGATGACAGATGAAGCTAGATAAAAAACATGGGTAAGTGCTTTCAGGAGCTCCTAGATCATGTCCAGGCCTGCGGATACCGTGAAGACCAATGAGAAACCACTTAAACAATTGAATTGGAACGTTACATGCTCAGATTGAAAGGACAGCAGAAAAGATCCAGGAACATGAACCAGCTGAGAGACAATAGTGACTCTGAAGAGTGTGGAAAGGGCTAGAAAAATCCTGAAAGATTCCAGAGCTTTTTAAATTATATATTTGATAGGGATTTACGGTAGATTTTAAAGTGGAAGACAGGGAGAAATCGAAGTTAAGGATGGCATCAAAGTTTCTGCCTTGAGCTGCTGGATAGATATTATTCATAATTACTCACAAATGTCATAAGAAAAAGATTAAGGCTTTAATTGGTTCCCTAGAAATCCTAGACTTAGACCATGACTTTCTATTGTCAGGAACAAAACTGAGTTTCCATTGTTCTCTGAAATTTTTGAACATATGAATACTCTATAAAAAGCATTGCTAAAACTTAGGCAATCTTCTCTAGAAAGATCCAACATAGCTCACTATTTTCTTATTTTTTAGTAATTCAAGATACTACTTAGTGAAGATTCCCTCTTCACACCCTCCCGCTACCCACCCATCCCCTACTTCAGTTACTATTAATGACCCATTCCTTCACAGGACAGTGCATTGTTCCTGCCTCCACTGTAACCCTTACCATAGTTTTCCTTATTTCAAAGACATGAGAGTTGATTCTTCCTCCCCAACCCCCACCCCTGCAGCTAATGTTATGGCTAACATCTTAGACTCTGCAGCCAGGGATCTCACCGGTGAATCCTAGGCACTAACTCTCTGAGTAACCTTGTATATAGGTCACTTCAATTTTTAGAGTCTCAGTTTTTATGTCTAACAAAAATAATTTTGGAGCCAACCTCATGGAACAGGCATGAAGATTAATGAGTAATGACTGTTAGGCCAGGGTGTCAAACTCATTTTCACAGGGGGCCACATCAGCCTCTCAATTGCCTTCAAAGGGCCGAATGTAATTTCAACTCCTTAATAGTTAAGGAGTAATTACATTTATACAGTCCTAAAATTATTTTGGCCCTTTAGAGGCAACTACAAGGCTGATATGCCCCCCAGTGAAAATGAGTTCGACACCCCTGCTGTAAGGGATGCGGCGAAATGTACTCTATTACTATTACGTGCTCTTAAATGGAGACACACTTTGTCACTTATAACTCTGTTCCTCGCAATGCATAAAACAATATTCTATATTTCATAAGCATTCAACACATGAATTTTAAATCAACTTTATTGTATTAATTTTCCTATTCTTCTCAAATATAAAAGGTTGGAGATTTAAAAAAACTCCAACTGTATTTCTCTTTAGAGGCTAACTAGCCCTTACAGTTGACAAACAGTCAGACAGAATGGTCCTGCTCCAGGTCGGCACGCTCTATATACCATTCGAATAGTATAAAGTGTTTAAGTATTTTGGGTAAAGATTAGCTGAAATGAACCATAAGCCACTGGCACCATGATCAGGGATAGGTCTTTGTTTGAAGGTAACCTTATCAATAAACCAGAATTATTTCTTTTCCTTAAAGTATCTAAACCAATTAATTAATGATCTGTAAACACCTCCAATAGGTACCACTATTTAAAGACAAAATTATTCAAAGAGTGAAATCTTTTATGGTATTAAATAGAAGAAATTTTATCTAATTTATTTCTGTAAGGTTTAATATTACACTGGTTTTACTTCAGAATCACATACCAGTAACAGAAATCTAGAATATGAACACAAAAACACTTGAGTTTTATCTTGGTCCCATTGGGTTACTTATTCTTGTTTAAAAAGTTCTAACCCATGGGTATAGCAGGGCTTGGTAGGCAGTCCACAAATGTATTGAATACAGAAATGTATTCTGTAGGCAGAATACATTTGGGGGTTTCTAGAATCAGGCTTCCTGGGTCTAATCTACTCTTCCTGGAGAATCTATATCTTACTCAGGTGTGTTTGACACAGTTTATTCACCTGTCAGGAAATCTATAAATGCCACATGCACCTTGAGCTTCATATACTCAATGAAGAATTTCAACTGCCACAATGCCGTGGTGCCTCCTTTTCGGCCACTTTGGTTATCTCACCTTCCTAGGAGGGAAGGGCACCAGCACGCCTGCCATGTAGGAGCGCTGCGGCTCTGCCATCCAGGTCAGAACTGACAAGACCTTGGGAAGACTGGCTCTCCCACCACTACAGGCTTAGGTGAAGCACCACGCCAGAGAGTGAGGATTCTGGCTCCCCCAGAGTCTGCTAGGTAACATACTCAGATGAACAAAGAAGTTAACATCCTATGGGCTAACTTGCATCAGTCAGAGAAAGGAAGACAAGAAGGAGCCATCAGACCTATCTCCTTCCTTTCCTCCCTTCCTAGGCATGGTGGATCCGTAAATTCTCTCTAAAAGCTGTCCAGCATAACTGATCAGCTGCTGTGCTAGCTTGTCAAACTGAGTTCATACTAATGCAACGCCTTATTTTTTTCTTGCCTACCACCACTTGTACTGTTCTTTCTGCCCAGGGATTGAATACTGCACAAAAGCTTTGCTCGTAAGTCCTGAACTTTTGTTTGTTTTTGTTTTTGTTTTTGTTTTTCAGTTTGTGGAGAATTCAAACTAAGACACTGTGTGATCTTGGATAAAATACTTAATATTTCTGGGTCTTTTTTTTATTGTTCTATAAAATGGAAATAAGAGTAGAAGCTATAGTATAGAGGTTTCTTTTTAAATAAAATCAGATGATACAGGCAAAACACTTAGAAACATGTATAGCTCATAGCAAGTTGTTATTAATATTAGCTATTTTATTGCTTATGTAGTGAGAATATGGCAAATGACTGATCTGAAAACATGGTATGATATTAGTAGATCAAAATGATTTGGCTCCAGGCTGATCTTACAGTCCTCCTGTGACTAAGGTTCTCGAATTGTTTCAGGTCTTCGCCATCTTCACAAGAAAGGACAAACTCTTTGGTAGGACACGAGGTCCAGTCTGCTAACAATTTAATGCTCCAGTCTCATAACCCTGACCCCCGTCACAGACCATGAGTTATCCTCCATTCCCTGACACACCACGATAATAATAGTAATAATAATTACAACTAATATTTATTAGGTACTTATTATAAGCCAAGTGAAGCACTATTCTAAATATTTAATGTATTATGTTATTTTCTGCTCAAACCCCTGGAAGGGCATTTAGAGAGTAAAAGCCCAAGTCCTCACAAGGCCCCGAAAACACTACATGAACCAGACCCCCTCCAACTCCTGTCTGCCAATTTCCTCATTCCCATTCCATCCCAGGAACCCTGGCTGACCTGTCACTCCTCTGACACTGCGGGCACTACCTCAGACAGGCCTGGAGCTCTAGTTGACCCTTGTGGTGGCAATTGGCTCTCAGCCGGATATCCACACGGCCCATCCCCTCCCTTCTTCTGAATCTTCACTCTAGCCTCACCTTTTCAACGAGGCTTGTCCAGACTGCTCCATTTAACATACAATCCCCCTTCCTCACCGCTCCATGCTGCTGGTCCCCATCTTCTGCTCTCCTTTCCTTTTGTCAATAGTACACATTTTATTCTTGCATTTTGTATAATTAAGTTATTGACAAACTTTTCTTAAGTATTTTTATTGATTATGCTATTAGTTGTCCCATTTTTTCCCCTTTATCCCTCTCTACCCTGCCCCCCCCCTCCAGCATTCCCCACCCCACTTAGTTCACATTCATGGGTCATACACATAAGTTCTTTGACTTTTCCATTTCTCATACTATTCTTAAGCCCTGGCCCTATTTTGTACCTACATTTATGCCACTTATTCCCTGAACCTTTTCCCCCATTCTCCCCACTCTCCCTCCCCACTGAAAACCCTCCATGTGATCTCCATTTCTGTGATTCTGTTCCTATTCTAGTTGTCTGATTGGTTTATTTTGTTTTTGTTTTTTAGGTTCTGATGTTGGTAGTTGTGAATTTACTTTCATTTTACTATTCATCATTTTGATCATCTTCTTTTTCTTAGATAAGTCCCTGTAACATTTCATATCATAAGGGCTTGGTAATGATGGACTCCTTTAACTTGGCCTTATCTGGGAAGAACTGTAGTTGCTCTCCTATTCCAAATGATAGCTTTGCTGGATAGAGTAATCTTGGATGTAGATCCTTGCCTTTCATTACTTTGAATACTTCTTTCCAGCCTCTTCTTGTCTGCATGGATTCTTTTGAGAAATCAGCTAAGAGTCTTATGAGAACTCCTTTGTAGGTAACTCTCTTTCTCTTGCTGCTTTTAAGATTTTCTCCTTATGTTTCATCTTCGGTAATTTAATTATGATGTTTCTTGGTGTGTTCCTCCTTTGGTCCAACTTCTTTGGGACTCTGAACTTCCTGGACTTGTATGTCTATTTCCTTTGCCAGATTGGGGAAATTTTCCTTCATTATTGCTTCAAATAAGTTTTTCATTTCTTGCTCTTCCTCTTCTCCTTCTGGCACCCCTATGATTTGGATGTTGAAACATTTAAATTATACCAAATGTTCCTAAGCCTCTCCTCATTTCTTTGAATTCTTGTTTCTTCCTTCTGCTCTAGTTGAATGTTTATTTCTTCCTTATGCTCCAAGTGGTTGATTTGAGTCCTAATTTCCTTCCCTTCACTGTGGGTTCCCTGTATATATATATATATTTTTTTTTTATTTTACTTTGTATAGTCTTCACTTCTTCCTTTATTTTGCAGCCATACTCAATCACTTCTGTGAATATCCTAATTACCAGTGTTTTGAACTCTGCATCTGATAGGTTTGCTATCTCCTCATCACTTAGTTGTTTTCCTGGAGTTTTGATCTGTTGTTTCATCTGGGCCCTATTTCTTTGTCTCAGCACACCTGTTATGTTGTAAGGGGTAAATCTTCAGGTATTGACCAGGGTAGGGAAACCCACTTCACTACGTTGTGGTGCAGTATGTAGGGGAGTGATCAGAGATGGAACAATACTGTTTGCTTGGCTTTTGCACCATTTTTAGTTATTTCCCTTGCCACCTACAAAAAAAAATGGGCCCTTCTGGTTCTGATTCTTGTGTGGATAGGACCCCACACAAGATTTGTGTATGTTCTAGGACCCCATGGATCCCTCCACCAGACTCTCCTGAGAGACTGGGAGTTTCTCCTGCTCCTGCAGTCCCCACAAATCTTTACAGTCAGAGGTTTTGAGGCTTTATTTCTTCACACTGGAAACCTGGGTCGTGCAGTCTGTCTCCCTCCCCAGTTGTTCCTCCTGGTTTATCTGCATGTGAATGTGAGACTGCTGGGTCCTCCAGTCACTGCCTTGCCACGCGTCCTCTCTGCCCTGGCTGCCTATCTCTGCTCCTCATACCAGTCTGGATGAACATTTCTTCTTTGAGTTCTTGGTTGTTGGACTTTCTTACAGTTCTATTTTCTGGCAGTTCTGGTTGTTTCATGTCTTTAAATTGGTTGTTTTCCTCCTTTGGTTGTGTGAGGAAGCAAAGTGTATCTACCTTAGTCTCCATCTGGGCCAGAAGTTCAAGTTATTGATAATCTTACTGTTTCTTGTGTATCTCTCCCTGGTAGATCAGAAGCTACACAAAGTAAGGTGTGTTATTTTTTTTGTTTAATGTGATTTCTTGAGGGCCTCAACCAATGTGGACACTGAGTGGGTACTCAATAGTAGGCACTAAATAAAATAATACATTATATGTATCTCCTTATGCATATATGTTAAACCCCTGTGTGATAAGTAACTACTATCTTTACTTTATGGATATAGAAACTATATGAAAGAATCTGTAGCTTGCCCTTGATTACACATCTTGACTCTTGTGGAGTCTGATTTTGGAAGTTATGTTCATAAATTCTACATCAGATTATCTTACATACGTATATTTGCATATTACATGATGTGATGTTTTTATACTTTCTTACATTTACATACCTGTTTTTTAAAATAGATTTTAGCTCCTCAAAGGTAAGTTACCATGTCTTCTTTATTAATGTACCTCTGTAGACCTTGCTCAGTAACCTGCTAGGTTTGAGGGGTCAAAATTCAATATCTGGTGAATTGAATAGCACATTGCAACTCAGGAAATCTGACAGTAGAAAAATGGGCTTTGAAACCAGGCTTGCATGAGTCAAAATCATATTATGGTTGTTTACTAGTTATATACCATTCAAAATACTACTTAACCTCTCAGAGACTTGCCTTCCTCATCTGTACCATGGGATTGAGATTGCTTCCTACAAAGAGCTGGGCACATAAGATAGGGTTAATGTATTGTGTCTATTTTCATATCAAGTAATTAGATTAAATGTTGCTTCATTTGTCCCTAGGTTCTAGGTTCTAAAGTACGGCCTGGGAAACTTTTTCTGTAAAAGGCCAGAGAGCAACTATTCTAGGCTTTGTGGGACATATGACTTCTTTTGCAGCTGCCCACTCTGCACTTGTAGTGTGAAAGTAGCCACGGGCAACATGCAAATATGAATGGGTATAGCTGTAGTCCAATAAGACTTTTACAAAAGTGGCACATTCTGGATTCAGCCTATGCACTAAACCCTATTCTAAAGCATGACTACTTGGAGTCATTAGCTTAAAGAAATACTAACCTAATGTCACTGGATGAAACAATTTTATGTTTCTTCATCATTTATACCTGGACATTGATTATTTCAGTTATCATTATAAATGCTAATAACAGAAATGGAATGATCATAATCATACTTACAAATTTTTTGTATATTCACATGTGCACCCACGTCAGCCTTTATGTATCAGATGGCAGACAGCTTTTCAGAATGCTGACCATTATATGGAGGCAAGTTCATACCCAGTCCTTTTAAGACACTCTTAAGTGGGCAAGATGCTGGCTTCTGGAATGGAACCAGCATGCCCTGCCCTCCTGCTCTTGTTCCTATTGCTGGTACCTACTGCCTTGTCCATGCCCTGAATTTATAGCCTGTGTTTAATATTCCTATTCTCCTGTCCTCATCTATTCAGTTCCATTCTTCCCAAGACATTGTTAGTGACCTTGGCTCCAATGTTTCTCTAACCCCTGAGCCCAGTTTCTCTAGCCCCTTAGCTAGGCCTTTTCATAAATATCTCTCCCCTGCCTAGTATATTTCCTCACTTAACAAACTGGACTCCACCACTCATGGGCTGAGGATCCCCTTTGATCCCTATTCCCATCAAGGTAATTGAACTCCTAAGCCCTGAATATAAGGTTCTATAGGATTTGGCTATAGCTGTCTTCTCAAATTTGAGCCTAATATATTGTTTCACAACTACAAAGTAAATAGTCATGCTCCTTCACATACCTTGTTGATTCACATTTTTCCACCTCTTCCCCTGATGCCCTTTTGTCCTTTGGGTATTTGGCAAAATTCAACTAACCTTTCAGAACCCAGCATAAGTTTATCATTGCCTGAGTTTCTCCCCCCAAATCAACATCCCCCAAAGAATCTTACCTCTGCATTTTGCATATGTATCTATTACTGCATACTTCACCTTTTACTGTAATATACTCGCATATAATTCAGTTTTCTTTGCTAGACTCATTGAAGGCAAAGAATGTATCACATCCAGGTGTGCTTCCTAAAAGACTGAACATACACATGAACAACAGCCAGACCTCTGGCCCACGCTGTCTGCAGCAAGTAAGTCAGGAAGCCAAACTGCAACTTCTATAGCAATCGGTCCATGACTGTCAACTTCACTGATCTTGGCTTCTACCCCAGGACCAACCAGAGGAAGCCAAATATATTCCCCAAACTAACCACATCGTATGCCCTGCTTTTAGTTATCCTACTTCAAGCTTTCCCATGCCAATAACCTTCAGTAAGAACAGACTTGAAGCTTTTTGCTTTTTTTAACTAGAAAATATTTCCACTCTCTTGTCCGCCTTTGAGTTTCTGCCAACACAAGTGACTGTGGCCGACCCCCAGTTCTAGCAAAGTCTGATTAAATAGTGACTAAACATGTTCTGAGTGTTCTAACTTGAGTGGACTTTATATATTTCCACAATCCCCAGCACTATTAGTAATGCTGAAAGACTATGTTTGATCTGCGTAGTCTGTTGGGAGAGTGTCTGGATGGGCAGTCTAGCTAAGTCTGGAAAACTTTCAGTGTATCTAAGGGGACCAATGAGATTACACGTCCAGTGGGAGGTCTCATGAGCTAAACAGAAGAAGCAGAGCATGGAAACAGATATGAAGAAAAGCAAAGAACAGGAAGTAGAAAGAATAAACATTTTCCCAAAAGAAGACTTGAAGATGGCCAACAGGTACATGATAAGATTCTCACCACTACTAATTATCAGGATAATGCGAATCAAAACCACAGTGAGGCATCGTTTCACTCCTGTTAGAATGGCTATCATCAAAACGATAAGAAATAACAATGTTGGTGAGGATGTGAAACAAAGGAACCCCTTGTACACTGCTGGTGGGAATGTAAATTGGTGTAGCCTCTATCCAAAACTCTATAGAGGTTCCTCCAAAAATTACAAGTAGAATTACCATATGATCCAGCAATTTAACTTGTGGCTATTTATCCAAAGAACAGATTGGTGGTTGCTAGGCATGAGGGGTGGGAAAAATGGGTGAGCTGATTTTTTTTTTTACTTTAAATAAATGTAATATTTTAAAAGGTATAAAAAAAGAGCAGGAAAGTTATTGGGCAAATCCTAAAGCAAAAATCTCTTTTGTTGCTATTTCCTGCTCCTCTGGTCTACAGGGATGGACCGACTTTATTTATATACAGAGGCTAGAGTGGGGTAGACAATGTTTTCTAAATAAAGTAAAATAATAGATAAACCCTCAAATATTGACAGGATATGCAAATCTGTGCTCAGACTACTCATCTGGCTTCTTTTCCCTTTACTCTGCAAAACAAAAAAAATTCTAAGTTAAGTCCTCTGTAATATATTTTATAGGACAATACCAAGAAAGCTTAATCTATTTTACACATGAGAGGGCAACAGAGAAGACTCATCACGGCATGAGGAATGAGGGGTGCTTCCAACAGTGTTAGACCCAGCCATCAGGGTACACCAGTACACTTCTGATACCTGAAATTAATCCCACAGCAGGGGAAAGGCTTAGTCATGCAGGTTGCACTTCCTTCTGAAAGCAACACCGACACACTCAACACTTGCAGGAGCTGCCTTTGAAGCTTAAGGGCTATTTTCTCTACCATATCAATGCCAAAGACAACAATACCATATCTCTCATTTATTGCATTAAAGGGCGTTAACATTTTCCCTCATTTCTCGGATGTAATTAGATATAAACTTTATCGATTTTGGTGGCATGTTGTATTAATTTATGGAATGAGCTAGGGAGCTGGAAAACCTGAGTTGAAACTTTTTATTTAACCCTAAGATAAAGGGCAAGTAACTTAACCTATCAAGCTTTCAGGTTCCTAGCCTGCAAAATGACACATTAACATCTATCTCTTGGGGAATATTATAAAGAAAATGTTAGATAATGTGTGAAAAATATTTAATGTTGTCCTTAATACCTATTCTTATTGTATTATGATGTATTCTATACATGCATGTATGTGTAAATATATGTGTACATTGTTGTACGTGCCATATACTTTAACATTCATGTAATTCTAGGCTTCTGCAAATTTATGAACATTATGTATCAAGATGGTCAAGAATTCTGAAGGGTACTGATATATCATGTATAACTTATAAAATGTAGTAATGTGAACTGTTACTATCTGTATGGCAATATATTTAAAAACCATGAAGTTATTAGGCAGTAAGGTAACAGCCCTGCACATTAACTTTACAGCAAAAACAATCCACATTTCTACCTCAGGGAAATTAAATCTATTACTGTCCGCTATCTAGATCTATGGGGTCACTGTAAAATACTCAAACCTGCGGTTATTGAATCCATAGACACTATCTAGTTGATATAGCTGGCATCTTTGCCTTCTCTTCCCTTTCTCTGACATTCTAATAGCCCAACTAAAGTCTCTTCAATTCCTCCTCTCAGAATAGCTTCGGATGTCATCTCTACCATGGAGACTTTTCTTTATTCACTCTGCTTTGTAGCCCCTGGTTGTCCCTATGCCCTGGGATGAATCATAGACTATTATCTTTCGTTCATTACTCTCTCTCACCTAATGGACTTTGAGTTCCTTGGGGACAAGAGATCATGTTTTTCTTTCTTTGCAGCAAGAACACAGCACAGTGACAACATCCCATTTCTTCAGCGAGTTTGTCTAGCAGAAGGTCATTAAATATCTGCAACTTGCCAGGTGCTATTTTAGGCAGTTGGGTTTCACTGGTGAGTGAGGAAGATAGGGACTCTGTATGCTATTCATCTAGCTAGGAACATACTGGACAGATACCTGAAGGCATGAGCAGCAGTAGTGAGCAAGAAGTCTAGGCTGAAGGGAACATAAAGCTGATGCCACCAGGTGATGTGCTGGAGGAGTGCTCCAGGCAGGAGGAATAGCAGGCACTCTGGGAAGCCAGGGGTAGAATCAACAGGGCTGAGGCAAGGACTGAGTGCCTGTAGGCCTGGAGTTTGGAAAGCCAGGTGTCTGTGTTATGGAGCAGACCTGGGGAGGTAAACTCCCCAGGATTTTCCAGGATTTTCAGAACGCTATAGGGTATTTTGTGTAATCTTACTTGTCATGAGAATACATCGAATGGTTTTCAGCAAGGGTGTGGCATGATCACATTTGTAGTTGAAGTGATGATCTCTGTGTGTTAAAAGGGTGGAACCCGAGGAAAAGGGTTTGCTGGAAGACCAGTTAGAAAACCTGCTATATAATCCAGGTGAGATGTCATAGTAGTCTACATCAGGAGTGTGTCAGAGGGATCTGGAAGGAGCTGACAGGTTCCAGAGATAATGCAGGGGCAAAAACGAACAGACTTTTATGTTCATCTCTCCTTTAGAGGGAAGGAGTCAAGGATAAAACTTGACTTTTAATCTGAAGAATTCTGGACTGATGTCAGAATTAATCTTTAAGCTGAGCTCAGGTCTTGGCATTTCTATGATTACAGCTTTCTAGGGGCTCCCCTCTGGACAGGTAAAGTCCAGCTCCTTAACACAGAAGGTAGCTGCAATTGGGGCCCCACCTCGGCTCTGTATTTTTGGCCTTTTTATTTCACTGATGCCAAATCCACAATTTTCTGATCATGCCACACTGCTACACTTTGCATTTCTTTCCCTGTTTTCTCCCTTCCAAAGATCCTTCAAATCAGGTATCAAGGTTGTAAAGTTTAGAAAATATTCTGCTACTTTATTCCTTTCTTTCTGTTCCCTTTTTACTTTAAGTAAGTTTCTTTTTACGCTTACCACACTCCATAGGAATATCATGGTTGTGGCTGGTATTGTTTATATATTTTTAGCATAAATAATTCAATATTTTACCTTTGGCATATCTGTTAGGTTGTTTTATTCTCTCCAGGCCCAGATAAAATTAGATGTTAGCATTTAAAACACTGAAACTAAAAAAATTGTATGATTTTTTTCTTTTAGTTTGAAGAGCCAAACTTAATGAATAAATTAGGGGAAAGAACAAAGACAGAGAGAAAGTTTTCTTGCAAAATTCTGAAGTAACCTTAGAAACCGAAAAAGGAGAAAGAAAATAAAATGTATGAAGTGCTGGCCGCTACGTTAAATCTCATTACTCAAATTACCTCACTTTATCTCTAGAATGACCCTGGGAGACTAGTGTCAGTAGTTCTGTGTGTGATACTTAATCTCTAGCGTTTGGAAACTCTGGGGATAAATTCAGGAACCTTCATAATGGTGCTCACAGGAAACGAAGACACTGCTCCTAGTTTTCCCCAGTGCAGGCCCCAAAATGGCTTCTCCCTCGTTTTATATTCCACGTTATAGAGAATGACATCATTTAGCCGGAACTCAATTTATGCTGGGTGAAGGGGAGATCTTGTCAGAAATAAATTAGATTGCTGTTCCATCACAATAAAGATCTCATCTTTCATTCTAAAAACTTCAAATTCTTTCCAATGCATCAGGAAATGCCCACATTAACAGTGTACAGAAGGACAACAAGAAGAAAAATTGGGGAGATTCTTTCCATAAAAAGACAAGTATTTTTTTGGGAATCAGTTCTCAACGACCTTCCCTTGCATGGTGATAGTTATTTACACATCATGTCTTATGCTTTGGTTTGCTTTGGGGGCCTGGGGAAGTAGTACACTAGAATAGAGAACACACAGATGTTAAATCTGACTTCTTTTATCTGCCGCTTCTGAAAAATTACCTAACTGTAGGCACCTAATTTTAATCTACATTAATCTACATACTGTCCAATATTGAACAGCACGGCTGAGAAACTTGAATGAATTTAGAAATACGAAACTCTAGGATAATGCACGATACATAATATATTGTTTCTATTTGTTTTGTTTATTGGATTATTTTATTTGGTGTCTGGACTTAAAAAAAACATATTCTTGAGAAGCACACAAATAAAAACTGAATAATAATTTTTTTAAAAACACAGTGTGCTAATTCTCACTACACTTCAGAGTCATTGGCTGCTAAAAAGTGACATTCACCTTTCCCCAAACTCACTAGATTTGTGAGGAAATACCATCAACAATAGATACCAACAGGAAATGACTTCTTGGGCTGAGGTCAGTCTGGTTAAGTTTAGCCCCAAATTTAATAAAAAGTGTTTTTCTTATGTTTTGTTTGATTTGTTTTTCCCTAAGTAAGCTTTTATGGAAAACTAGTAGCTGGAGAATATGACCAATAAAATCAGTTTAGTTATAAATACTCCATAGTGACACTCTTTATTTGAAGAAAATAAAAATGGCAAGGATAATTATATGACATTTATACACCTTTCACTTCAAATGAATGAGAATTTTACATGGAGACATTTAAAAAAATGGTAATTTATTTTTTAAAGAACAAAAGAAAAAAGTGAACAAAAGACTAATGGCCTTCAGGCTTAATGATAAGTACAGTTAACCGTGACCTTAATGTGAACTTGTAGGCCTAGTTTGTTTCTTGAAGTTTTTTTCTTTGTAGTTGGCTGCAAGCTGAATTATTTTTATGTAGATGACTTTCAAATTTATAATTTCGATCAGACAACTTTCCTTGAGTTCCAAACTCATTTCTGTCTTCTTCAAAACTTCACTTGGATGTCACATGACATTGCTGAAAGCAAAGCTCATAACCTTTCCCCTAAAGCTTCCTTCATTTCTATTTCACTTCAAGTTACAACTACGCTGTACCCTGCCACCGACACTTCATTTCCTGTACCCCGACCATCCACATCCAATCACTACTGAAACCCAGTTGGTTCCTCTTCCTGAAAATTGTCACGCGATTCCACTTCCCTCCAATGCCATTGCTGCTTAGCATTCTAGCCAACCTCCTCCCATCTCCACTACTGAAAACAGTCTCTAATCCAATCTTACTTCTCAGTTCACTCCATTCAATTCTTCATACTTGATAGAATGATCTTTTTAGAGAGGAACTGTAATAAATCCGTCCACATCATACCCCTCTTTAAATCCATTCCAGATGTTCGAAGATAAATTTATATTTTAAACTCTTCAACATGGCTTTGTAATCTTGCCTTTCCAACCGCAGTCCTCTCTCCTACCATAGGGCCATTTCCATGAACTGCCACATTAACTGTCCTATTCCAGCCTTTTCACACACTGCTCCTTCTGCCTGAAATACTCATCGCAACTCCTAGACCACTGTCCTCCACTAGTATTCACATTTCAATGTATCGATTGTACTTTCCGAGGGAAGCTTCCTTTGTTATCACCTACCTACAAATCCCCTTCTTGTATAGTTTCATAGAAATCCGTATTTCTCGTAACAAAAATTCATACTTTTGGGGGGTTTAATGGTGCATCTTTACTAGAGTGCTAATTCCCTGAAGGCAGGGGGATGTATTTTGTTTTCTTGGGTTTTTTTTCTTACCTCAAGGCCTAGCACATTATCTGGAGCCCATGCTCAGTGTGTTAACTATACCGATGTGTATACAGACTGAAATCTAGTCTCCTGCTTCTCTGAGAACACTGAAGTGCTCAGAAGAGAATTTCAACCTGTTCCAATACCATCCCTAAAATCCTTCATGAGTCTGTGCCCTTCTACGTGACCTTTCCTGAGTTGAGCAGTAGGGCATGCCCATGTTTTCTCAGGAATATTGCCCATGTTTTCTTCTCTCTTTCTCCTTTACTATTTATTTTACCTGTCTCTTGGATTATTCCCCAAACAAATATGTTATTTATCTCATCCCCAAATAAGCAACCAGAAACCCTCTTTGCTCAATCACACTTACTATTCTACTTATTTCTCACTTTCTATTTAAACAAAATTCTTTAAAGAAGTTGCCCCTAGTTTTTATTTCTAATTGCCTCTTCTCTTTTTTCTGTTAAACAGTCTCCAGTGAGAGTTTTATCCTTGTTATTTTATTGGAACTTCTCTTGTCGAATCACAAATGGCCTCCCCGCAGCTAAATTCAATGGCTAATTCACAGTCATCTTCGTCCAGCAGCCAGTTATTCAGCACATTTGATCATCTCCCCTCCGTGAGTGAAGGTCATGAGTGGTTGTCTTCCTACACTTCTGTCTATTTCTTAGTTCTTTTGTTGATTTTTCTGTATCTACCTGAACTCTGACAGGTGTACACCTCACAGCTCTCTCCTTAGACCCATCTATAAAGTTTTAAAATGTTTTATATCAACAATTCCCAAAATTATATTTTCAACCCAAGCCTCTTCTTTGAGATTAACACTTTTAGAGCTGCTGCTAAGTCAGTATTTTCCATGGAACACGTAAAACCATTTCAATCGAAAGATATTCAAACCAGAACTTCTAGTCTGTATAAAAATTTGTTCCACACACAGTCTTTCCCACTTTAAGAAATGGAAAGTCCATCCCCGTAGGTGCTCTGGTCAAAACTTTGGTCTCTTCTCCAGAGACCAGCAATTATCACTGCTTCTAGTTCCAGCACCCTTGCTGAAACCATCATCATCTCTTACCTGGGTTATTGCGTTAGATTCCTAACTGCTCTCCCTGCTTCTAGATGTATTCTTCACACACCAAGCAGAACAATTTAAATTGTTAAATTAGATCACATCACTCTGACCAAAAGTTTACCGTTTTACCAAAACTGTCAAGCATAGTGTCCTGTCCTTGATTACCTCTGACCTCATCACCTATTATTCTCTTTCTCTCTCACTCTGCTTTAGGGACACAGGCCTCCTTGTTCTTGCTGGCATGTGAAAGGCGCATTCCTGCCTCAGAATCTTTGAATAGGCAGTTCCATGTGTTTGGAACACTCTTTCCCCATATACCTGCATGTCTTCTCCTCTTACCTCCTCCAACTCTGCTCAAATGCCATATCAATGAAGTTTACATGTACTAGCCATTTTGTAATTTCGCTCCTTGCCCGACACTCTCCATTCCTGTGACCTAGCTCTGTTTTTACAGAAGCTCAGTAGCACTTACACCTTGTAACATACAGTGTAGTTAATGATCTAATGTCTCCTCCTCTCATTAGAATGTCATTCCTTGAAAAAAGTTGTTTTTATTTGGTGGGTTTACTGCTGAATTTGCTGCTGCATCTAAATGAATTCCTGGCACATAATAGGTTATCAGTGAACATTATGGAATGAATAATCATGGCTTTTACAACAAAAATTCTCTTTCTCTTTAGTTTATTAAATTAAGATCAAGCTGTGGAAAAGGTAGTGATCTCATTCACTCTTTAAGAATCTGGGACACATCTTTTTATATAAATGAAACAAACAGATTGGTATAAATTCAAAACTAAAATAGCCCTTAGCTCTGGTTGAGGCAAGACCCATGCTTTTGCCACATGACAAAAATAAGCATGCTCCTCAAAGGAACTTACAGTCATAATTAACTATAAAAGTAATTCTTTACCCTTGTAGAGTATTTTGAAAATACAAAGTAAAAGAAGAAAAAATGCTTGTAATTCAGCAAACCAGAAATGAACACTCTTAATATGTGTTAGAAGGTTAAAATTTACCTTCAGTCTTTTTTCCCATACACATGCATATATGTGCAAATACCTAAATATGTACTCACACGGTATGTATGATCTTTTATTATTCTTTCAAATTTGTTTTGATCAACACAACTAACATGTGGCTTGCATTTGCATACAATTAAAGAAATGCAATAAAAGCACAATCTCTCTTGACTAATGACATGATCACTTTGCTCTGTTCAAGTCTCTTTATTATATGTTTCAGAATGATCCTTTTGACATACCTGTTGACACAGAGTGTGAAAATAAATTTTCTCCATTTTAATAATTCAAAGTGATACTCAAATTCTGTCTCATTTGTAAAAGCAGAACATCCAGTGGGGTAGAAGAACACTATACATTTGGGTGGAGTTACAGGGAGATATCCTTTGTTATTTGTCAGATTTGAAGTTTCTTATTACCCAGAAATCAGGGAACCTTGGTCACATGCCACTTGCTATCCTTCCTTAAGGCCACTCTATATACCAGATTGGGACAATTATCTCACCAACCCTCACACCTGCTCCCTCATAACATCAACCAACCAAGTAAACAAAAATAAATAGGAACAAACTGACTTTTCTCCTAAAAATAAAAACCATTGTTTCTTAAGTATCTTGATAATGGTAACAAAACCAATTCTACTTGAATGAGATAGGTAATTTCACACAGAAGAAGGCAGAAAGAATTGCCTTTGCCTCAAGAATATGGTTACCTCAAACAAAACAATTTTTTGTTTGTCTGTGTGTGCTGTCCTTTTTTTTCTGGTATGAAGTGAGGCAAAATTGCCTTATTTTTCCATATAGCTTTCCTTAGCCTTACCATCAAGAATAAAATAACTCATTCTTTTTATTTTGAGTCAATGTGAAAACTGTCCTCCCTTAATCCATCACTTAAACTACACCAAGACAGGGACCAGTATCCCTGATGCTTCCCTTTAATCCACAAATTATTATTTTTTAAATAGTACCTCCCCTTGTGTTCTTTGTTATAAAGGAATGCATTAGAAAAAGGTTTCAAAACTGTATGCAGTCCTCTCTGAATTTGAGAGGTAAACATATAATACTAGGTTAAAATTTAACATTCAAGTCACATTTAGAGGGACACTTATGTATACAGAGTTTTTTATGGTATCTTCCTACATACTAAAGGGAATCATATTTTCATTAGATTTTTTCCTAGGTCAGTGCACAATTCCCCCAACACCCTATTTTAACATGAGGTTGGCCTATTTTGGTATTGACATCTATGAAGAATCATCAGAAAATAGGAAACTTGAGGAAACCCAGAGTTAATATTAAGAACTCCTGGACATGGACAACAGTGTGGTGATTGCAGGAGGGAGAGAGGTGGCTGTCAGTGGAAGAGAGTATAGGGGGGATAAATGGTAATGGGGAAAATATTTTTTTAAAACTTTGTAGTATGTCTGAATATCAGCTTGAAAGCATGTGCTCCACTGGCTCCAAACCACACAAGGGAGGTAGTGAAAAATGGCTTCTGGCCACAGAACTGAAAATGATTCCATTCCTATGTATCGTGTATTCTCTGCATCGTTCATTTATTTAAGGTTATTTAACAGATAATGTGATCAGAAATTGTTGAAAATATTGGAGATACAGCAGCAAATGGGGGAAAGTTTCCAACTTCATGGAACTTGTGTGTCTGAAGGTAAAATAATGAATGGAAGAGCTTGTCACAGGGCTGGCACATGGTTACAGATAGAAAAGTTTTTAAAAACTACCAATGAAAAAAAAAAACAAATTCTCAGTAAAATGAAGAACAATGTGTAAGGCCACCAGCTAACTAACCAAATAACTAATAAACAAAAGGTATGATTTTGGAGTTATACTACCTGGGTTCAGATCCTTGATATATCCTATACTGGTTTTGTGTCTTTAGATAATTTACTGAAACATTTAGTGCCTTCGTTTGCTTGTTGGTACAATGACAAAAGTGAAGGTATATAGAATTGTGGCGGGTCATAAAGAACTGATTATATGTAAAACAGCACAGCACCTGAAATAGGGAAGCTGGATACATGTAAACTGTTTTGTGTGTGAATGTGTGTATCATGCTATCTCATTCGACTGTAATGCATTCTAATTTAAACAGTATTTTTAATGGAGGGAAGTAAGTGTACAAACTAAAATGCCCTTTTTAATAATTAAAGAAACTAAAGCGAATATTTAGACTATTTTCAGGATATATACGAAACAGTTTACTGAGTTGCTTTGATGAGTTAATAATTTGTGCTATGTCCCCTTGAGCAAGAGAAACAAAAGAGAAAACAAACTAACAGGATTGCATCAAACTAAAAATCTTCTGCACAGTGAAGGAAACCATCAACAAAATTAAAAGACAACCTACTGAATGAGAGAATATATTCACTGATAGAGGTTAGTACCAAAGTATATAAGAAACTCATATAACTCAGCAACATAAATAAATAAATAAATAAATAAATAAATAAAACAAGCAAACAAACAATCCAATAAAAAATAGGCAGAGGATCTGAATAGACATTTCTCTAAAGAGAATATACTAATGGACTTCAGACATATGAAAAGATCCTCCACATCACTAATCATAAGGGAAATGCAAATCAAAACTGCAATGAGTTACCACTTCACTCCTATGAGAAAAACTGTTAGCAAAAAGGCAACAAATAACAAGTGTTGAGAAGGATGTGGAGAAAAGAGAACCCTTGTGCACTGTTGCAGGGAGTGTAAATTGGTGCAGTCATTATGAAAAATAGTATGGAAAGTTTTCAAAAAACAAAAATATAAGTACCATATGGATCAGATCTTTTGGTCAGTACTTATTCAAAGAAAACAAAAACACTAATTTGAAAAGAAACATATCCTCCTATCATCACTGCATTATTTACAATAGCCAAGGATAGAATTGACCTGGGTGACCACTGATAAAGATGTGATATACATATGTTTATACATCACATTTATTTATACACTTATATATTTTGCATGTATATAGTTATATATTTATGTATACATAAATATATATTTGTGTATATTACATATATTAGTCTGTGTGGAAAAAGTCCAGCTGTTGTTAATATAATGAGAACCATATGCACAACATCAACATCAATATAACCTGGCAGCCAAGGAGAGTGCACTGGAATGTACATGTGTGAACAACGATGACTTCACTGTACTAGTCAATGGGGGCAGTAGATGCCCCTGAGTGAGCATAGGTACTGTGTGGCCATCACATTCAAAATGACTGAGCAAATAGAGCAACAAATCTGCAATAAATTTTTCATTAAGCTTGAACATTCCTCTGCGGAAACTATTCAGATGATTCAGAAGGCTGCTGCTCTGGGCAACTGGTGATTGGCAGCTTCACCATGACGGTGTACTTGCTCACACATCACGTCTCATGCAGAATTTTTTGGTGAAACATCAAATCCCCCAGGTGACTCAGCTCCCCCTACAGCCCAGATTTGGTGCTCTGAGACTTCTGGCTTTTCCCAAAACTAAAATCACGTTTGAAAGGGAAGAGATTTCAGATCATTGGTGAGATTCAGAAAAATATGATGGGGCAGCTGATGGCGATTGGGAGAATTGTGTGAGGTCCCAAGGCACCTACTTTGAAGGAAACTGAGGTGTCCTTGTCCTATGTACAATGCTTCTTGTATCTTGTATCTTCTTCAATAAATGTCTCTATTTTACATAGTACATGTCTGGATACCTTCTGGACAGACCTTGTAGATTCAGAATACGTAAATAACGGAGTTAAGATTTTAATGCTACTAAAGGCCAAGAATGAGTGAGCAATTTCTCTTTACCATTTGTCTTAAGGAATCTCACTTCTGCCTCAGCAAGCTACTTTTTGTACACATACAGCTTATTTTTCTCTAGTGGCTTGAAAGAATGAGTGTCTCTTATTTTCTTTGGTGCATTAATACCCTACTGTTACATTAAGTAGGTGTTTGAGACCATGATAGGTATCTTGTCAACACCTAGCATAGTGACTCATATATAGTAAGTTCTCAATCAATGCATGGGTATAAAATTTTTGATTGAAATAATATGTTTGTGAAACTCCTAATATGTTCTAATTATTGTGTTAAGCACTGATATAGAAATTAATGACAAGTAATTTCTGCCTGTGATGGTCTTACTCCTGGTAGGAGAGACAGCCAAGTACATAGTTCATTCTAATAAAAATTGATGTGTAGGAAGATTTTTTTCAATAGGATGAGTTGATAGTGTTATACAATATAGCAAGTCTAGATACCTGAGATGAAAGTAGAATAGCAAAGCTTTTATAAAGAAGGGAGACTTAAATGGAAGTTTTTGTAGAGGTATAAACATTTTCTAGAGAGGCAGTGAAATTATAAGATTGTTCATTCAAATATCCATTCATAAACTTAGCAAACTTAGTATATGCATATCATGCCTCAACTACTATTTTAGGCTGTTTTTTTATTTCTGTCAACTTCACGGCACCTAAAATGACACTAAGTATAATACTAACACTAAGTAAATTATTATTCATTGATTGACCCATTGATTTATGTGGTGTATCTTTAAGTATGGAGAGTAATGGAATAGAAAAAAGGCTACAGTCATAACTTACAAACCCTGCACTACCTTTGAATTTAACCCTGAGCCAAAGATTGTTTTCCACTCTTGTTTAATCCTCACCATAACAGAGTCTTATGAACACTGTAATTTTTATAGAGGCTTAGTAATATCAGAGAGTGCACAAACCCTGCAGAGAATCAGGACTACTGAAGAATTCCTCACCAGCCTTCAGTTTATGTAGCTTAAAGGCAGAGCAGCAGGGTCAGGCATGTAGGCTTTCATTTGTTCTACTCAGCGTTCATGCCTAAACCATGCATACAGTGTTTCACAGACGAGTGTTTTCAAAAGTTTACCGGATGTATTGACTTTAGTATCATACCACAATATTACAAAGAATTCCACTGTATTAGAGAAAAATCCTTTCATCTTCCTCTCAGAGACACTATTTTTCTGACTTGGTATTGGTCTAATTCACCAGGGATTTTATTTTCTTGTTTGACACATTAACAATTGTTAAAATGTGTTGCTTATGGAAATGCTTCCTTAGTATTACCCATTGCTTTAAAATGCACAGTTTGATAAAAATAATTTGCAGGGCAGATTCAAATCCCTTACTAAGTAAAGCACCCCCATTGCCTCTCAATGTCCACCCTTTTCAAAACATCATGGGGTACAGATTCTGAGATTCAGGATTACCTTACAGCTTGTGATAAATGTGCAGCAGAAACAGGGATCCAGCTGCATTTTTTTGTTTATGACATAATTCTAAGAATTTCTGAAGGAAAAGAAGGTTAAATTTTACAGTGTGGAATGATGGTAGGATGGGGTGGAGACTCAGCTATTTCATCCTTTTCTATCTTGCCCATTCACTCTCCCACTGCAAGCAGACTTGTAAATCACCCAGTTCCATCGTTTCCCCTTCTAGCTCATCGGGAGGATGCATCTTCATTTGAAAAGCACTTTGCAGTTCTTAAAGGATAATTCTGTAAGGGCAGTATGATCTTTCATTCCAAACAACAACAACAAAATTGGATTTTGGATGGCCTTTAGCAATCTACAAAGCAGCCTCTAAGGACCCCTTGGAGGTATGGTATCTAAGTCGAAACAAGAAACAGGCGAAATTCAAATTGAGGTTGTGGAAGTTAAAAGTGTTTGCTACGCTTTTTCTGTCTGACTCCTAATATTCTTCCCAAAAGGTTTAATACTTTGCCACCATGTGATATTCAGACATTCTAAAAGCACTAGGAGTCTGTGTGGATATAAAGAAGAATAATATAAATACCTAATCTCAAGAAGCCAACAGTCTGGTATAAATTAAGACACGGGTCATATTGTTAAAGCACTTACTATATACTTGGGGCTTTGGCGTATGTTTGTCCACAGCTTACACAATCTTCACAGCAACCCCATGATGCACTTATGTTGTCCTTTCTTCAGAAAATGTTTCCATCTGGTTGGCCAAATTAGCTAATGATACAGATCAAGACAACTTGATTCCTGCTGACCTGGTCAAAGTAAACTTCTGCTCTTGTCCACTCAGGTAACTTCCTAATTGGTCTTCATTTTTATTCTTGTCTCTTTCTGACCTGTTTTGTACATGAAAGGCAGGCTAAGGTTTTAAAAGTGTAAATGAGATCATACTACTTCCCCGCTTGAAATGCTTCAGTGAGTTTTCTTTCTGCGTAGACTGAATTTCCAACTTTTGGCCTACCGTGTAGCCCTGTAGCATGGGGTCCGTGTCCACTTCTTCAGCCTCATCTCTTTCTCGCCCACCTCTTTGTCCCTATGATGTGCTCATGCTGGTCTTTTCTGTTGCTCATGCTAACCAAACTCATCCTAGCCTTAGGCCTTTGTACACAGGTTTGTCTTCGCTTTGAATGCTCTGCAGGCTCAGCCTCCCTTCCCATTCCTAACTGTCACATGCACCTGTCTGAGGTGCTTGGCCTAAACAATTTCTTCTTAGGGAAGCCTTTACTGATTATTTACTATATTAGAGCCCTCCTGGTATACTTCAATATAACATGGTTCTTTCACAGTGTTTCACAATTTCAGATATTCATTTGTGTGTTTAAGTGTGTTAGACTATAAATTTTTGATGATGGAATGCAGATTGCTTTGGTTCACTGTTACATTTCAGATATCTAGAAGCTCCTTGCCCATGGTAGGCACTCATTATTTCTTTGTTTAAGAAATTAATACACTACTTTGGAAGGATCTTTAAATTAGCTCCCAACATTATGAAAGTATATAGATTCTTAATAACAGATATCATCATAATAGCCAATTTTTATCAAATATCTATATTTCTGATATTGTGCTGGGTTATATATAATATATACATACATATTTTTTCTCTTAGAACAGGGGTATCAAACTCATTTTCACCCCGGGGGCTACATCAGCCTTGTGGTTGCCTTCAAAGGGCTGAATGTAATTTTAGGACTGTATGCATGTCACTACTCCTTAATAGTTAAGTGAGAGCTCAGCTGCCACCAGGTAGAAACAGGATGTTGGGCCAGATAAAAAAAGGTGGAGGGTTGGATTCGGACCGTGGGACTTGTGTTTGCCACCTGTGTCTTAGAAGAACCCTATGAGGAATGTATTATTATTCTTTTTCATTGATATTAAAATAGACATAATATTTAAGTAAATTATCTAATCTTACCTGGTTAGTAAATAATTGACAATGGATTCAGTACTTTTCCATCTTCAACCATTGGTGGTTTTTTGATATTTGACTATATGCATTCTTCTCCTTTTGTCTCTCGGATCCTGCTCCACTCTGACTGTGTCCTGGGAGGTGGGTCTCTTTTGATTATATGTCCCACATTCCTTTGATCCTCATCCTGCTTTCCAATTGGGTTCAGCCAATGGAAGACACTTGCAGGAGGTCAGAGGGCAACAGGATAGGCCAAGGCATTTATTTTGTCCTTTATGCTCTGGTCAGATTTTATTGGGTGACCTTCTGGGGCTTCAGTGACTTACTAGCTTCTGATAATAGCTTTCCTCCTCTCTCCCTTCAGGTATAAAGATGCAAATGCTTCTCATCTTTGCTGTCCTCTAGGTGCGTCATTGCCTCCCAACCCTGCTCGTCTGACTGTAAATAGCTTCTTCATTGAAATCTCAACTAACTCTTTCACTCCTAGATGGGCCATTTATTTCTCCTGAGACTTCATGATCCTAGTAATTAGACAACTTTCCTCTTTCATTACACAAACAATGGAAAAAATAACAATGGTGTTCTGAAATTTCCACTCAAAATTTTTCTTCCTGATGATGAAGACAAGGAATATAATATTAAGCTTTCACACTTTTATTGTGTGGCAGACCTTGTGTCATGGACTTTATAACTTCCATTAAATTAAATTTTCACAACTACTCTATGAGACTGGTATTATTATCCTTATTTTACATATGAGGCAATAGCACAGAGATATTATATCATTTACTTGAAGTCAAAGTAGCAAATGATGAAGCCAAGAGTTGAACCTGGCAAGGCTGTCCCCAAATCTGATTCTCTTTAACAGTTGCATTGCGTTTACAACAATAGCCCTCAGGATAGAGGAGGTTAAATCAAGATCCCCAGGAGAACTTGGGAGTGTAGGCAAGGGAGTTCATCTCAATCTCATTACCCTTCAGGTTCAAGTTACCTCTCAAAAACTCCTGCAAATATAGTTTGTACTCCATGATATATATTTGCATGCTTTAACATTGAATTATTTATAATTAAATATTTGAATAAAATTGTAAATTCAGGAAATTTTACCAAGTTCTTCCTATGTCTTCTATAACGCCCCAGATCAATGTGAGCAATTTCTGATTCGTTTGGTAGCTTTCAATAGTAGGACTCCCATTATTTATTATATTTTTTGTTTGTTTTGTTGTTTGAATTGTAACAAATATTGTTATTCATTTAAAGAGAAGATGCTTCAAATATTCATCACATGGTCTAACTTTAAGATAAAGGTATCAGATATTTGATACTTCTCGTCCTTTTCAAAAAGCAATTTTCTAATTCCAAGAGGAAATAATCACTTGTAAGCCTATTGATTGACTAGATTTAATAACACTTCCATTCTTAATTGGATCTTAAAACAAAATAAAACAAACAGAACCCTGTGAGAAATGACCTCCATTTTGTTACAGGCCTGAAGCCCAGGGAAAGGCAGTCTAGTGAAAGTCACGTTTCTGGTTAGGAGAAAAACAAAAATGGAACCCAGGCCTCTTGAACACTAGCCTGGGTCTCACTTCTCATTGATGGCATGAAATGGTCATGACACTAGACACAGCTCTTATTGCCTAAAGATTGCTAACAAGAGAGGTGTGAGGTCCTATTAGATGAATGTGGGCTTTGCTGGACCTCAAGCATCTTAAAGCACAAGGGTACTTTGGGGTTCAATCTTGGGCTGTCAAAGCCACAGTACATTTCTGGAGACATCCCAGTGACTCTGAGACAGCCTCCGTCCAAGTGTCTTGTCCATCTGCCCAGACGGCGCATTTGGGAAAGTTGTTTTCCTTTTAAACAATCTGCCATTTCAATCAAATAATTACCTGTGGAGTCCTCTAGTTCCCAGGAGAGCCTTAATGTGCTCCTGCTATGCCTGCTACTTTCCAAATTCCTATATTAAACCCATTTTCAAGTTGACTCATTTTACAATTAATTTTAGGTAATTTAAAAATTGTCTTATTTTATTCCAGATAAGATTTGAAGTGGTTTATTATAAAGAGACAGAGGAAAGAGGCCATAGACATTGGGCATAACCAAACAATTATAATACTTGATAATATTTATTGAATGCTTATTGTGTGCCAGCCATTATGCTGGTTATGCTGGTCCTTTTATAGCATTATCATGTTTGTCCTCACTATAAAACAGATGGTATTTACATATGAGAAATAGACTCCAAGAACTGAACTATTTTGCCCACACGAATAAAATATGGTGGAGCCAAGATTTAAGCATTTAAGCTCAGGTTTGCCTTACTTTTATTTTCTTTTTTCCTGAAAGGCCCCTCCCTGATCCATACCTCCCAGTGGAAAACAAGGCATGATTCAATGATTCAACAGTGGAGAGCCATGGAATTATATCTTAGAAATCTGGCTGTCGAAAATTTCAGTACCTGAACATGTAACTTAGCTACATTTTGTAACAGATAGGACAAAGCAGAAACCAAATGTAGACAAGTCCAGGGAAATGGAAAGTACCTGATTTAGAAATCAATTAGTCCTAATTGTGAATTCTAGCTCAGCCACCAACTAGCTGTGTGACTTCAGGCAGGTTACTTCTATTCTCTAAACCTCAGTTGGGCAATCTATAAAACAGAGACAATAAGACCACTTTGTATTACTGAGTGTAGAGATCACATGTGCAAGGGAACTGGCACAGTGCCTAACACAGAGCAGAGACTTCAAAAAAGCTAACAGTTGTAAAACATTGTGGTCAGCCCATTGTAGTGTTTATTCCTCAGAATAACCCTGCAGTTTAGGGTTCATAACCTGCATTTTACAGAAGAGGAACCCGAGGCTTACAAAGGATTAATAATTTGGTTAAGGTCATGAAGAACTAGGCTAAAAATATACACGTCCACTTCCCATTAAATGTATTTTTTCCAAGAATGCATTGTTTTATTTGTCTAACGAAAGGAGGGAGACCTGTTTATTATAAACGACAAAGCTTTTCCTGGCTTGGAGCCTTGAGATGCATTGGTTGTGAGGGCCATTGTAGCCACTCAGCAAAATAACAACCAACAAAGGTCCTGGATGACAGTTTTACTAGGAAGGTGAAGGCCTTCCTGTATCACTGGTTCTTAATTCACAGGCCTGTTGTAAAACCCAAGGGTAGGGTGGAAAGTGAAGTTATTTAAGGCAATTTTGTGGGGATGGAGCAGATAATGTGACCCAGGCATGTAACCTTCTCGTGGTCTGACTTCATACAAGGGTAGAGATAAGATTCTCCTGAGGAATAAATTACTGTAAAATATCCACTCTCAGAACATTTTTAAAAGTCAGGCTTTGGCTAGAGTGTGGCAAACAGTCGGGGGGTTTTTTAGATTTATTTTAAGATTTTATTTATTTATTTGCTTTTAGAGAGAGAAGAAAGGATGGAGAAAGAGAGCGAGAGAAACATCAATGTGTGGTTGCCTCTCATGTGACCCTTATACTGGGGACCTAGCCCGCAGCATGGGCATGTGCCCTGACTGGGAATTGAACTGGCAACCCGTTGGTTCGCAGGCCAGCACTCAATCACTGAGCCACATCAGCCAGGGCAAACAGTAGATAGTTTTGATCCACATTTCCTTAAAATTCTAAGACAATGAATAGATCACAGAGACTTTATTATGGGAGTCAAGTGATTCATGTGGATTATGGCACATATTTTTCCAGAAATTTGGCAAGAATTTGGAGAAATATAAGAGAAAATTCATCAGACTTTGGGAGAAGGAAATTGCCTCAGAGCATGACCTATAAATGAAAGAATTGTTCTTTATTTTATGATTACCTATTGGTTTCAACCAAATATTAAGTACGGAATTAATTCCTCCTTAATCAGGGTACTCTGTAGGGTAGCCCATGTTCACTTAGCTTGGGAGTATGTCACTTCCTTAACCGTTATTTTTCAGTTCTAAGTAATGGAGACAATACCAGCACCTTGTTAGACGGGCGTGGTGAAAATCAAATGGGAGGGTAACTTACACAAGGGTCTTTGACATACACAAAATGTTGTACAGAGGTGCATTAGTTATATTAATTTGATACATATTTTCTAAATGATGCTTTTGGAAATTTTAACTCTTATAATATATATATATCACCTTTCATAGCACTGTTGTGGATATTAAATGACATTTAGTATTTTAAATAATTTAGTCTTTTAAATACTTTGTCTGTGACAGGTGTTAAATGTTAGTTCAAATTTCCCAATACCATTTATATGAGGATGTGATATTTCAACAATTACCAATAAAAAGAATATGGTGAAATATCAAACCTAAATATTTAATATAAACCATGAAAGACCAGGGTATGCCTTTTTCTGGTAGGAGGGGCTACAACATTTCCAGACAAGCTTTAAAGAGATGGTGTATTACCGTATTTTTTGGACTATAAGACGCACCTCTCCCCACCATATTTGGGAGGAAACGGGAGTGCGTCTTATAGTCCGAATGTAGCTTCCCTGGCTCACTGTGGGGGGGCGGCAGTGGAGTAGGGTTTTTTCCCTATTTTCCTCCTCTAAAACCTACGTACATCTTATGGTTCAGTGCGTCTTATAGTCTGAAAAATATGGTAACTCGGACTTCCTGGTGCCCTAGTATTATTTTTGTTCACCCATTGATAAGGCCATTTTCTCATATTTTTAGTATAAAATCAGAAGATTCTGGTCCCTCTCCTGGAAAGTATACATGTAGCATGGCAGGCAGAGGCATTTTGTATCTTTTCACAAGGATAAAGGTAAATTCAAGAATCCATATCTCATTTTCTTGGTAAATCTGGTTTCGTTAAGTATCCTGAAAAAACCCTGTTCTTCAGCCCATATTTCAAAGTGTTGTAGAATTATTCTGATATCAGTGGGAACCAGGTGGTGACTACAAAGCCACTCACGTAGCTCCATAAGGTATTAGAGAAATGTTAACTGCTCAGTGGCACTGGTGGCTAAATTAAACACATTGAAATATATTTTAAAAATGAGTTTCTTAAGTGACAATGATATGATAGGGAGAATACTATGCTTGATAAAACAGAATCCAAGAAACAGGTTCATAAAAATATTATGAAGCTATTCGATTAATGCTTCTTTATTCTTCTACTTCAGTAATTATTAAGTAAAGGCAAAGTCAGGAAACTATTCTTCATGATAAATTAGACTTTATGAACACAAGGAGAAAGTTTAAAGTGGATTACAGTATTCTTATATTGGGAAGCAGAAAAGAGGTGATGAATAGAATGACAAACAGATGAGATTATAGTAAAATGTAAAATGCATCTATAGCAACAGAATAGATACTAGGAAATAATTTGATCAAATATATATTGAAGCTATTAAATATAGTAATTATAAAATGTAACATTTAATGGTTTAAAAATAATAATAATAATAATGTATACCTAGGTAGTATTCAGGATAATTTTGAAAATTCCTTTGATTTCAATATACCTAGATTTTAAATAATTAAACAGATTTTTGACTGTATTGCTGAACTAATAGAAAAAAATGTTAGAAAAATCTTCAAGTTCCAAAAATAGAGAAAGAAAGAAAGAAGCTTATGTAAGAGAAGAAGAATGAAGAAGAGGAAGAATGGGAGCTGAAAGCAACAGAACCAGACAATTCAGCAGCATAGTTTGCCCTGAGTTATATGGCAATGCCAGAATATTAGGTCTTAAATTTTTTCTAATTGATTCTAGAGAGAGGGGAAGGGAGGGAGAAGGAGAAGGAGATAATCATCAATGTGAGAGAGAAACATTGATCAGCTGCCTCCTGCACATGCTCCAACCAGGGACCAAACCCACAACCCAGGCATGTGCCCTAACTGGGAATCAAACCAGTGACCTTTTAGTTTGTGGGATGATGACCAACCAATTGAGCTACATCAGCCAGGGCCAGAATATTAGGTATTTTATTAATAAATGCCACCCTGGATGGGAAAGACTAGATCCCTGAGGCGTTTAAGATGGCAATAGGAAAATGGGTATAAACATTCATTCTACCCCCACATGAATCAGGGACTCATAAAAGTCTTACCATTAGCAAAGTCATATGGTAGGAGGGGAAAATCTACTGTGGACAATACAAGGACCCAAAAAGTGTCTGCCTACTGTACTTTGCTGGTGCTAAGTAGAAAATAAGCACAACACCCACACAAGCAGTATCCTCTTAGAGTCTGTTTCTACAGGATGGTGCATAGGACTTGAGGTAGGATTCATAACAGCTTCATGGTCTAAGAAAGACCAAGAGAAGAAATTAATTGGCATTACTTCTGGGGAGTTATAATTTATACATCATAGCAAAAACTAATAAAAATTATCTCTGAAGGAAATAAATTTCATTTGAGGCTGTACAAAATGTATACATATTAGGTTCAGTCAAAGATGAGCTCAACAACAAACTGACGGTAACCAGAGGGGAGGGGAGAGGGAAATAACGTGGAAAAGAAGGGAAAGGGGCATAAATGAACATGTATGAGGGACCCATGGATGAAGCCGGGGGGTGGGATTGAGGGTGGGAGGTGGGCATAGGTAAGGTGGGGGAAAGCAGTGGTAGGAAAATGGAGACAACTATATTTGAACATCAATAAAAAAAGAGTAAAAAAAAAGATGAGCTTAAAATGTTAAATTATCTAATATGTGAGAAAATAAAGAGTCTTTGTAAACAATTATGAGTAGAAACACTATGCAATATGTTTAGACCTAATGATTTCAGATATAGAAAATAATGACAAAATATATAAATATATAAAACATGGGTTAAAAAAAGCCAGTAGACTATTGGAAAATGCTATTTATAAAAGAAACAGTTTTAATTATATAAAGTGATTTAAAATACTCAGGGGATTATCTAAGAAAAAGAAGAAGATCAAAATTATGAACAGTAAAATGGCAACAAACACAACTATCAACAACTGAACCTAAAACAAAAACAAAAACAGAAACAAAACTAAGCGAACAACTAGAACAGGAAGAGAACCAGAGAAATGGAGATCCCGTGGAGGGTTATGGGGGGGGGGGGAGAATGGAGGAAAAAGCGAGGAGATTATGAAGAATAATTGGTAGGTACAAAGTAGACAGGGGGTTGTTAAGAATAGTATAGGAAAAGGAAAAGCCAAAGAACTTATATGTATGACCCATGGGCATGAACTAAGGAGGGGGGATTGCTGGAGGGAATAGGGGTACTGGGTAGAGAGGGACAAAGGGGGGAAAATGGGACAACTGTAACAGCATAATCAATAAAATATACTTTTAAAATACTGAGGGGATTAAACAGTGGATTAAACACAGCTGAAGAGAATGTTAACAAAATAAAAAATAAACTAGAAAAAATAAATAATGCAGTCCAAGGAGTAACAAAGATAAAATATTTTTTAAAAGTAATCTTGGGGGTATATAGTATAGAGCCAAAATTTGCACATTAATTGGCATTATAGAAAATGGCAATTGAAAAAATACATAGGAGAAGGGATATTCATGGAATTAAAAGCTGAAACTATTCCAGAATTTACTAAAAGACATATCATTAGATTCAGTAAACACATGAATAAAGAGTAAATTATTCAGAGTAAATAAAAAGAAATCCATCTACACACATCAGAGTAAACAGTAGATCACTGGTGACAAATAAGCTGAAAGGAAAAAGGGAGAGAAGACTCACTGTCTAATGAAAGGCATGTGGAGAGTAGGCTTCCCCACAGCAACAATGAAAATCAAAAGACAGTGGAAGTTCATATTGAAAATGATGAGATAAATGGTATTAACCAAGAATGGAACACTGCGTAAGACATATCTTTAAGGACAAGAATAAATCAAAAACATTTTCAGGTTAAACAAACATTATTTCACTAAAGAAATTTCTAAGATGATGTACATAAGGAAAAATTAAAGTAACTTCAAAAGGGCTATAATAAAGAAGAAATAAGGAGCAAAAACTGAAAACAAAATCTAAACATTATTAAAAATTTTATTAACAATGATAAAACTATTATGTCTAAATTATAGAGTTATTAAAAAGCAAACCAAGAAAATGCTGAAACATTTCTTAGTAACAGCATGGAACCTATATAGAGAAAACTAAAAAGTTATTAAAGGTGGGAGGGAGGGATAGAAAGGTGTGAGATCAAACTTTTCAGGTTGATGGATATGTTTATTTCTGGGTTGTGGTAGTGGTTTCATGGTGTATGTCAAAGTCTATAAAACTGCACACTTTAACTATGTGTAGTTTATTGTGTGTCAATTTGCCTCAGTAGAGATGTAAAATAAAAATAACCACAAAATACCTAAATAAATGGAGAGGCATGTCATATTCCTGAAGAAAGGTCCAGTAATTAAAGACATATCAGTTTTCTACAAATTAATCAATGGACATAGTATTCTATACAATCCCAACCAAAATTCAAATAGATTTTATTTGGCAATTAACAAAGGATTTGAACAATTTTATGTAAGAGAAGAGAGGGCCTAGAATGCCCTTTACAGCTCTGAAGCTAAGTAAGATTGATGTCTATTCCCCATCTGTATTTAATATAGACAGCTACAATGACTGATATATGGATTGTTAGAGGCATTACTGTATAAACAGAAATAAGTATTAAAACATAGCAAAGCAATTAGAAAGTAAACCCATGAATATATGGGAAACTATATGTAGAAGAAATGAAAGGGCAGATGAAAAAATATATTATTTAGTAAATGCAATAATGGTACAAGTAAAATTGGTTAATATGAAAAAATAAATAAAATAATCCTTACCACACATCATACAAACAAGTAAATCCAAAGAGATTATGTAAGTAAAAATTTTAAAGTTATTTAATACTATTTTAAAAATAAACATGAATATCTTTTTATTGTGTGGTATTGACAATTAGTTATTAAGGTAAGGCACACAAAACATTTATAAAGAAAAAATTGGTAGATACAACTACATTAAATCTAACAATTTGTGTTCTTACAAAGTTACCACAAAGAGAGTGAAAACACAAGCCTCAAATTAGAAAATGTTAGCAGCACATTCAAAACAAGAAATTAATACTCATAATAGAAAAAGTACTACTATAATTAGTACTGTTGTAAAAAAAATAAAGAAAACCAAACCTATAGAACAATGGGCAAAAGACATGAACGGACATTTTACAAAATAAGAAACTAGAATGATCACTAAATATTTGAGAGGTACACTTTCATTAGTAAAAAGGAAATTAATTCCACAGTAGATACCATTTTCCTTTTCACCATGGTTGTTATTATTTAGAATGTGTGGCAATACTCAGCATGGACACATTTATAGAGCAACAGTAACTCCCGTTATTCTGGCAGAGGTGTAATTAATGGGTTTAACTACTTTAGAAAGCAGTTTTTCATTATGTAAATTTGAAGCTTCACATATACTGTAAAGAATTGATAATGAATTATAGTCACATGCTTCAATATGTATGAATCTCATAAAGCTAATGCTAGATTAATAAAAAGTAGAGACCAATATATCCAGTATGATTTATATAAAGTTTCCTAAAGATAATACAAATGTAGTAAATTGAAAATAGAAAGTAAGTAAAAGATAATTCAGAAGTGAAGTTCAATGGTACTGTTAATGGTCTACATCTTAAGGCATGTGATAAAAAAAAAATTCTTCTGGACATAGAAATATATTTTAACATGGAATAATTGAACACCTCATAGTTCTAGCTTGTGTGGGTAGTAAGTGTGTAAGAATCCAAAAATGCATGCTTGCAGACAAAGGTTAGAATGAGCAATGCAAAACTATTAGATAAGTTGGAGCACACTTGATGAAAAGGTAACTGCTGATACAACCACACACATACAAACATGTGTTTCTGAATGTATGTATAAAGCTTCCTTGGTCATCAGCAATATTTTTTAAATTAAAAATGTGATCGGGAAGTCAATGTTTAAAAGGATTTCTAATTATTTATAAGCTAAGGGTGAAGACCAATTTATAAGATTATTTTATATTATTCTATAATGTGTTTAAATATTTAAAAATAGTAATATCATTCTGCAAACCAAATTGACAACTATGATAGAAAACTAACATACAGATTTTGAACCTATTATATTTCAGTGACATTTTTAGCAATAATTATTCATTTAAATAGTATAGCATATGTTCAACTTCAATGCATCAGTGACTGTCTGAAATTTCCAAGAATCTAAACAAAATAATTTTATTAAAGATCCTTTCTTGAATTAAATCTCAAGATTATCTTGTTTGTTGGGGTTTTATTCCATAGTGTAAATAAGAAATAATTTCATTGAACAATTTTCACAAACTGGAAGGTCAGGCTCAATTGCATTTGTGTAACATCATTTGCAATACAGTACACACAACAGATAAAGCTAACTCTCAGTAAATGGTGTATTGATTTTACAACTGTGAATGCATATCGTACTATTTAGAGAAAATATCTATTCCAGTATCTGTCTATTCCCTGGGAATATGTGTCCACAAACTAAATAGTAAGGTGAGAACTCTTCTAATTAGTTTACATTATGTAGTATTTACCCTGGAGTATGGTGACTGTTAGAGGGAAAAAAAAATCCACATGACATTGAACAACTTCTTTTTTAAAACAAAGTATGTGAACACATTTACATAAAGAAGGAGAAAGGAAAAAAAGGAGCCAGTGAGAAAGTGAGACCATAGTATGGGCTAGGTACTGTGCTAGTAGTCAGAGGCAACATAAAATCTAAAAAAAGAATAGATCCTGCACTATAAGATGACAGTATAATGAGGTGGAGTATCAAGTTCAATGTCATTGGAATAGTGCTGTAACATAGATCAGTCAGTGGTATGGTAAGAGTTACAGGAGGAAGACCAATCTCTAATGGACTGCTTTAAGAAAGAAAAGAGAGAAAAAGAGAAAGAGAGAGAGAGAGAGAGGAATATGGGTAGAAAGGGAAAAATGGCTATAAACAAGTGCCTATTGATAAGAACCTTAAATGTAAATGGATTAAGTGCTCCAATCAAAAGGTATAGGGTAGCTGAGTGAATAAGAAAGCACGATGTGCATTTATGCTGTCTACAAGAGATCCATCTTAGAACAAAAGATCTATACAGGCTGAAAGTGAAAGGACAGAAAAAATATCCTAAGAAAAATGAACATAAAAAAAAGCAGGGGTATTAATACTTATATCAAACAAAATTGACTTCAAAAGAAAGGCCTAAGAAAAGACAAAGAAGGCCAATGCATAATGCTTAAGGGAGTGGTCCAACAAGAGGATATAAACTTCGTAAACATATATGCACTCAACAAAGGAGCACCTAAATACATAAGGAAAGTCTTGGAGGACTTTAAGAAAATCAACAGCAAATAGTCATCACAGAGGACTTTAATACCTCACTGCCAACAATGGATAGATCTTCCAAAGAATCAAGGATATTGTGACATTTAACAACACTCTAAATCAAATAGACTTAATTGATATTTACAGAACATTTCATCCCAGAGAAGCAAAGTATACATTCTTTTCAAACACACATGGATCATTTTAAAATATAGACTGCATGGTAGGGCACAAAACAAGCCTTAACAAATTCAAGAAAATTGAAATGATATCAAGCATCTTCTTGGATCACAATCCAAGGAACCAGCCTCAAGGAAAAAACTCAAAATATTCACATTCATGGAGACATGGAGACTGAATAACATGTTATTAAATAAAGACTGGGTTAACAATGAGATCAAGAAAGAAATCAAAAAGTATCAGGAAACAAATGAAATTGAACAAACAACAACTGAAAACCTATGGGACACAGTGAAGGTAGTCCTGAGAAGGAAGTAGATAGCAATACAGGCCTACCTAAAGAAAATAGAAAAATTTCAAATAAACAATCTAACTCTATATCTAAAAGAACTAGGGGAACAAAAACAAAGCCCAAAGAGGAGAAGGAAGGAAATAATTAAGACCAGAGTAGAATTAAATGACGTAGAGACTTAAAAAAAAAAAAATCCAAGAATCAATGAATCCAGCAGCTGATTCTTTGAAAAGATAAACAAAATTGACAAATCTTTAACCAGATTCATGATGAAAAAAAGAGAGATGGCCCAAATAAATAAAATCAGAAATGAAAGAGAAGTAATAGCTGATACCACAGCAATGCAAAGGATCATAAAAACTTACTGTAAACAATTACATGCCAAGAAACTAGACAACCTAGGCAAAATGGACAAATTCCTGGAAACATACATTCTCCCAAAGCTGAATCAAGAAGAAGAAAGCCAGAACAGACTGATAACAACAAGTGAAACTGAAGCAGTAATCAAAAAAACCCTAGCACACAAAAGCATTGGACCAGATAGCTTCAAGGGGAATTTTACCAAACATTAAAAGAAGAACTGGCACCTATCCTTCTCAAACTATTCCAAAAAATTCAAGAACAGGAAGACTACCAAATTCACTTTAGGAGGCTACTATTATCCTAATTCTAAAACCAGGTAAAGACACAACAAAGAAAGAAAATATGAGCCAATATCTCTGATGAACAAAGATGCTAAAATTTTCAACAAAATAATGGCAATCCAGATCCAGCAATACATTAAACAGATCATACACAATGATCAATTGGGACTCACCTCAGGGATGTAAGGGTGGTAAAATATTCATAAACTGATAAATATGATACATCACATAAACAATATGAGACAAAAACCACATGATCATATCAATAGATACTGAAAAAGGCATTTGACAAAATCCAGCACCTACTTATGATAAAAATGCTCAGCAAAGTGGGAACAGAGAGAGCATACTCAACATAATAAAGGTCACATACAAGAAACCCACTGCCAACATCATACTCAATGGGTAAAAACTAAAACTGTTTTCCTTAAGATCAGATATAAGACAAGGGTTCCCACTTTCACCTCTCTTAGTCAACATGGTATTGGAAATTCTAGCTACAATGATCAGACAAGAAAAGGAAATAAAAGGCATCCAAATTGGAAAGGAGGAAGTAAAACTGTCATTATTTGCAGTTGACATGATAGTGTACATAGAAAACCCTATAGTCTACACCAAAAATCTACTCAACTTAATACATGAATTCAGCAAAATAGCAGGATACAAAGTTGTATTAAGAAATAGATGGCATTCTTGTATACCAGCAATGAATTATCAGAAAGAGAAACTAGGAAAAAATCCCATTTACTATATCAACAAGAAAAAAATGCCTAGGAATAACTTTAACCAAGGATGTAAAAGGCCTGTGTTTGGAAAACTACAGAACACTGAAGCAAAGAATTGAGGAAGATACAAGTAAATGGGAGCATATGTCATGTTCATGGGTTAGAAGAATTAAGATCATTAAAAAGTCCATACTACCCAAAACAATCTATAGATTCAACACAATTCCTATTAAAATACCAATGGCATATTTTACAGATCTAGAACAAATATTTAAAAAATTTATATGGAACCAAAAATGACCCAGAATAGTCTCAGCAAACCTGAGAAAGAAAAACAAAGTTGGAGGGATCACAGTACTTCACACACTGCAAGGCCACTGTAATTAAGACAGTCTGGTACTGGCATAAGAACAGACTCATAGATCAATGGAACAGAATAGAGAGCCCAGAAATAAACCCATGCTTCTTGGTTAATGAATATTCACAAAGGGGGCAAGAGCATACAGTGGAGTAAAAACAGTCACTTCAATAAGTGGCATTGGGAGAACTGGACTGGTACACACACACACACACACACAATGAAACATATCACACATCAGGATAAACTCAAAATGGAAAGGATTTAAATATAATTCATGATACCATAAAAGTCCTAGTGGAGAACATAGGCAGTAAAATTTCAGACATCTCATGTAGTAATATTTTTGCCAATATATCCCCCAGGGCAAGGGAAATAGAGGAAAAAATAAACAAATGGGACTATATATAATTAAAAAGTTTCTGCATGGCCAAATAAACCATCATCAAAACAAAAAGGGAACTGACTATATGGGAGATCGTATTTACCAATGATATATTGGACAAGGGTTTAATCTCCAAAATATGTAAAGAAGTCATATGACTCAACACCAGGAAGACAAACAACCTAGTCTAAAAATGGGCAAGAGACATGGACACTTCTCCAAGAAGGACATACAGATGGCCCATAAACATATGAAAAAATGCTCAACATTGCTAGTCATCAGAGAGATGGAAATTCAAATTAAAATGAGATATCACCTCATACCTGTCACAACAGCTATCATTAATAAATCAACAAACAAGGGTTGGTGAGGATGTGGAGAAAGGGGAACCCTTTTGCACTGTTGGTGGGAATGCAGATTGGTGCGAATGCAGATTGGTACAGCCACTGTGGAAAACAGCATGGAGTTTCCTCAAAAAAATTAAAAATGGATCTGCCTTATGACCCAGTGATTCCACTGTTGGGAATATGCCATAAGAATCTTGAAACAGAAATTCAAAAGAACTTATGCACCCCTACCTTCCTGGCAGTGCTACTTACAATAGCCACGTGTTAGAAACAGCCTGTGTCCATCAGTAAATGAGTGAATTAAAAAATTGTGGTACATTAATAAAATGGAATACTACACAGTAAAAAGAAAGAAGAAAGTCCTACTTTTGCGACAGCATGGATGGAACTGGAGACTACCATATTAAGTGAAATAAGCCAGTTGGCAAAAGACAAATACCATATGATCTCACTTATAACTGAAATCTAATGAACAAAGTAAACTAATGAGAAAAATAGAACTAGAGGCATAGAAACATGGAACGGACTGATAGCCTTAGGAGGGGAGAAGGAAGGGGGAGAATGGTGGAAGGAAGTGGGAAGGGACCAGTCAAGGACATGTATAAATGACTCATGGACATGGACAATGGAGAGGGGATTGACTGTGGTTGAGAGGGGTGGGCTGGGTGGAGAAGGGCAAGAAGGAAAAAAATTGGGACAACCATAATAGAATAAACGATATAAAAAATAATAAATCGTATTCTTGAAATGACAACAATGTAGAAATGGAGAACGGACTTTGGTCCCCAGGAGGGAAGGAAGGGGGCGGGCGCGACAAATGAGAGTGTAGCTGTAAGAGGTCGCCATGAGGAATCCCTGCGATGATGGCAGTGTTCTGGAGCTCAGCTGGCAGTGTCAACATCCTGGTAGGAATTTATACTATAGTTTCATAAACTATTATCTTTGAAGAAACTGGACAAAAGACAGAAAAATAAAGTAGACTGTTGAGAGACTAAAAGGAAATACATTCAAAATAAACTATGCAAAACAGTGAAGTCTGAAAGAGTCAGACGCATTTAAAGAAATATACATCATTCCCTGAATTCAGAGCGTGGGTATATAACATACAGGGAATGGAACTAAAGAGGCAAGAAGAAACAGATCAAAAATAGCCTGAAATCAGAAGTTTTGAATAGAGCAATAACTTATGTGTTTTATTTTAAATATATCTCTCTGGCAAGATTAAACAGGTCTTTGTCTCAATAGGACCATAAAACACATAAAAAAATACTGCTCCCAAATCACTACAACTATGAATACTAATGAATGGAAGTTATTATAGATGTCTGAAGGTGAAAAATTGACATGAACACAAAGGAATCTCAGAATCAGAATCTCTTTAAGGAAACAGTTAGCAGATAATTGGAATCCCAGTGTGGGATATGATAAGGATTCCCTTTTGAAAATGATAACTGCCACCAACATTTATCATGTGCTGCCCATGTACTAGGCACTCTGCTAGTAAAGAAGTCATACGACTCAACGCCAGGAAGACAAACAACCTAGTCAAAAAATGCGAAAATTAGTAAAGGGAACAACGTCTTACTTCACAGCTGGAGCAATTGAATGCAAAAAGGACATGGAACCCACATTCCTGCTTCAAAGATAAGCAGTCTCCCTGTCTGTTTCATGCTGAGTGACTATCGACTCCAAGTCAACATAGACATAGTACTTCCATGATGCAGTTAAGTCCAAGAATGAAATCAGACATCCTAGAGATCAAGAAGGAAATGACTATGCCAGGGAAAGAGGACGCTGCAAAGAGAGGTAGAGCCTGCCTTTATTGTCACCTGCCTAGGTTTGGCCACTGACTCACACAGGGAGTGAATAACGTGATCTCTGAGAGTGTATGCATATCAACAATGACACCCATAAATGTGGCAATAACAACCTGGTTACCGGATGAATATGACACCCCAGGGTCTGTGCCAAGCCCTTTACCATGAGGTAACTTGTGCACAAAGAAGGGACAAGACTTGTCATGGATTGCCCAACTCCTAAACTCATTATCAGAACTGCCTTCCACCTCTGACTGACTCTAAGAAATATCTGAATGACCATGTAGTATAGGGAACCGTTCCACACATGGGAAATGTAGCCCAGCCCCCACTTGGAAAAGCCAGTGGGGAGCGAGGTCTGGAAGGCAGGACTGAAGCCCACGGACAGGTTCTCCCGTAGAGAATCAGGCCTGCACTGTACCTAGACCACTATGACGCTTGCTCTTGCTAAAACTCCCTCACCCTGAATTGAGGCAGCAAATGTTTAGTGAGTATCTTTAACTTCCTAAAATCTGAGCTAAACCTCCCAAATATGGAGTGTAACCAGTTCAACCACTTTTCCCTTTACATTTGCAAATATCCTTCTTCTATGATGTAATCAGCAACATCTCTCCTTTGTTTTCTGTAAAAGGTAACCAGCCAAAGGAAACCTGTGCGTAGTAAATGAGGACCATCTTTGATGTAAAGTGCCTAGAAAAACAATAAAAGCCTGTCCAGGTGGGGGTCACGGCTTTCTCCCTCACTTAGAAAGCAGCCATACAGTCCCTTTTCTCCACAGGATTTCTGTAGTCCATCTGAATTTGTCTATTGCTGCCACAGCTCATGGATCCCTCCTGCTGGCCAGGATCCACATCAATGTAGAACTGGTGTTTAAGTTGATATACTTACCTTAACAACTTTCCTGCCTTAATCATGTATTGCCTTCTAGAGCAATATAGAGGCTGGTTTGGAGAGACATTTAACTCTCAATAATAGTAGTTTAATTTACTACTTAGATAAGGGTACACATAATCACTTCAATAATAGGTGCAACATTTTTAATCTGCAAAATTCTCACATGGTGTGGTGGTGTGGGAGGTATTCTGGAAAGGCTTATTACCAAGTTGATGTTAATATATTTTTTCCAGGTGCCCTTAGGTACACATAGAAGCCCAGGTATATGAAACTTATTGCATGAAAATTTGAATTCACAACATAGATGTATTAAGGAATACTTGTTCTCAAGAGAAAAAGCAATTTCACACTATGTAAGGATTTCTTTAACTAGCCAATTCCTCCCCTAGTGTATTTCAATTAAGTTTCCATTTACAAATGAAAAAAAATCAATTTGCAGGCAAGTCTGCAAGTGGCATAAAGTAGAATACAGTAGTGGCAGTTTTTAGAAATTGAATAAACTCCTGGGCAGAAAACACTTTGGAAACCACACGCTAAAATAATGCATCCCAGTAGATGACACACTGAGTATCCTTTAAGTATCCAGTTGGTTCAATAGATGAAAAACTCACCAGTGAGAGTTCAGTGCATGCCAGCAAAACTCCCAAATTAATTCCTACTGATGAGCCTTCTTTTCTAATATATATTTTCTGCACTGCTATTATCTGGAAACAAGTTGACACTGGCTTCTTACACGTAGGACTTATCTAGACTTCCAGCTGTTAGGCTGATAAGGAGATTACTAAATAAACTTCTAACTCAGCCAGATGGTAGGTGCCCATGTTTGACTTGAAATATTTTCAGTTTTTTGGATTAACAAAGAGCTGAAAATTTTAAGGATAAGAAAAATATTCCCTTCCCCACTTTTTAGGGTGGTGTTTTTTTCAGAGAAATAAACTTTTCAGACTTTTGATTGGCATTCTTGCATAAAGCATCATTCTATCAACTTCATGGAGAATGTGAAATTTGATGAGAGTATAAATGGTAACTATGGCTGCAAAAGAACTTAGTTTCTGTCCTTGCAGTGGTGAATAAACTGGAAAAGATTTGCACATAAATGCAATCTCTTACATAGATGTGCCTCTCCTGACAACCTAAGGTAATGGCCAGTATATCTATGGTTACATGTAAGTCACTTTAAATACAATGTTAAATATCAAAGAGATACAGAGGGAAAGCACAGCATTTAGAGTAAAATTAAAAAGATCTGTGTTTTTGAGTCCTGGGTTCTCCCAGGGACCACCTGCATGAACTTGGCCCTCTTTAACCTCTCAGAGCCTCGTTTTCCTCATGCATAAAATAGGAACTGAAGTATCTACCTCCCGTGGCATACAATCCATGAAGTAGTAACTATTACATAGTTTTGTGGTCATTTATAGCATCACTTTTTACTCAATTCTTTCATAAAACAGTTGTCTATCTATAAGTATCTTTGCAAGTATTTCCTCTGTTTTTAAGAATTTTTAACAATTACAAATAAATTCTAATAACTACTATAAATCAGCCAAATTGAACTGACATTAATAAGTAGTTCACTGCTCTTTGCCAAGTATTTTCATAGATGATGGGGGAGAAACATAAAGATGTTTAAGAATGTTTTGGTTTACTCAGAAGATATGGTGCCCTGGTACAAAAATAACCACAATTTTCTACCTCTCCCTCTAGCTGTGTCTTTTGCAATGTGACTCTGTAGGTCTTTTTATCGAGAGATAAAGTATATTTCCCCAACTCTCCCACCGGGGCTGCCTTTCTGAGCTATCATTAATAGAAGGTAACGGAAATGATGGTTGGCCAGTTCTGAGCTTAGGCCTCAAGAAACTGAATATTTTTAATTCCTTGTAGCCCTGACATAGCTGAGAGAATAAGTTTGGACTAGCCCACTGGAGGATGAGATAGCACATAGGGGAGAGCCTACTTGTACTAGTCAACACCCTTCTAGACCAGCTATTTCTAGTTCACACCCAAACATCTGAGAGTCCAGACCAGATCAGCATAGCTCCATACTCAGCTCAGTGATTGAAGATGCATGAGTGAGCTTGGCCAGTTCCAGAAAAAACTGGATCCATACAGAAACTCATGAGCAATATGTGTCACAAATTTCAAGGAATTAACAGTTTGGAAATACAGTCAGGAGAACAAATGAAGGGGTCAGAGTAATGGCTGATGTGATCGAGACAGCATATAAACTGTGACGAGATGGAGAGGGGGAAGAGTCACTGGCATTTAGGGTGTTCGGGGGAGATTTTTCATGTGATCCCTTTAGAACTGAGTCTACATGGGTGTAAAATGTTGGGAAATGTGGCAGGTTTCCAAATTTAAGGACATTTTTTTTGACATGCTCACACACCTGTACTACTCAGAAAGGGATGGTTTAAAGAACTGCAGCTTTTTATTTTCAAAAGAATTTTCTGGTGATGATGTGGAAGCTATGTTGTTAGAAAGAAGGAAGATGGAGGGAGGTCTAGTGAAGCCTATTCTAATAATCATTCATCTGAAAGATAATGGAAATCTCACCAAGAGAAACAGTCAATGGGGATAAAGAGGATGAGATATATTTGAGCAATATCAGGAAGCAGAATCTACAGATGGAATTGTTGCTTTTGGTTGAAGGGCAGAGGCACCCATCAGAAAGGTAACATATTGCAGAACTGATAATTCTCTTACTCCAACTGCCTCTCAGAAACCTACTGTGTCATTTTGATGAAATGATTTAGCTCCTGAACTTCTAAAGAATCTTGGCTTTTGAGACGGAGAGAACACGGGATCCCTGTAGAAACTGGTGATTGGGTTTCAGTCTGTTTTGTAGCCTGCATTCAGACCCCTTGCGGATAACATCGGGGCATGTGGTGCACAAGCCTGGCTTCCCAAGACACTGCTTACTTTGTGTCCGAAGTTCCAGCAACTTCTGGGACATGTGTGCCTTCTTGAAATCAGTGGTTAGAGTGACCATTCACTTTCTGCTTTGTCATTTTACCTTTTTTTTTTCCTCATTAAGCTCTAACTGAGCCTTGTTTCAGAGTAGTGGACTGTGAAAGTGGGCTAAGAAGATTAAAGGTCTCCACAAAGAAGGTATGAAATACGACTCTGACAATTTGATGCTGATTGCTTGTGATGTGTGAGATTAAATCTTTATCAAATGTGCTTAGACAATGCACTCAGTCTTGGGCATCTATATTAGAAAGCATTTTTTTGTTGTTGTTAATGCAGGAGCTTAGCTCAAAATTAGACCACTCTGGGGGAAATGTATTTTAAATGTAAGTCATTCAGTGCCCCAGGTTTCCAAAGAAAAAAGAAAGGGATTATGACAAAGAATAAAGATAAATTATTTGTCAGTTATCTGTTTATATCATTTATGCATTTATGTATCCATCTTTTAGGATATATTTGTTGAAACCTACCATGCTTGGGCTACCTGTATTAGACATAGTAATAAACAAAACAGATTGAATCCCTGCTTCATAGAACCCTAGGAAAGTGAGGAGGCAGACCCTAAACAAATAAGGATAATTGCATAATTTAAAATTATAGCAAATACTATGTAGAGTCAACACAAATAGCCACCATGAGAGCGAAGACTTTTCATTGTCAGCTGTGCCCAGGTTCTGTCTCAAGACCTTGACATATAACAATTGATTTAATACTTAAAGGTAAGGATAAATACTATTATTACTCTCACTAGGGGGATGAAAAAGAAATAAAGAGAGGTAAGTAGTTTTTCCAACAACCACCACCTATTGAGTGTCCAAGCCAGAAGTGAAACCAGGTAGTTGATCTTACAGAGGACATGCTCGCAGCCACTGTGCTTTCTAATCTAAGCCCACACAGAAGGGCGGATCTCAATTTAGAATTCCGATTCTCTTCTCAGTTTCAACACATCTTTATCAGTCTTTGTGATCCAGCCTTTGACAAACCTTCTGTGACACCATCATCAAATCCCACCAAAGTTGACTTTCCTACATATTTTTAATTAAATACAAGAGGAACAGGGTAGTGGGGTTATGTGCCTGTATGTTCTCTCCTACCAGCATGCCTGACTCTAAAGCCTTGACTCTCTCTGATGCTGACTGGGTACAAAAGCTTGGGCATGGCCCCTGGCCTCTCTGTGTCTGCGTCACACACCCATCTTGGTATCACTCTAAGCCACTGGTGGATAGCAACTGAACTGGAAAAACTGGGAAGTAAGAAAGGAAGGTCACAACCACACTACAAACGTTTGGTTTGCTCAAACTACATCCTCGACATTTAGATGGTGCCCCAAATTCAGCAGGTCCTCTGTAAATAATGTGACTGAATAAAAAATATTTTCATGATTTTTGCCAAGGTACCTACCTACTTGCTAAACTTACCAGCAGCACTGGGTGACTTGACATTCTCTTAACTTGCTCTACAGTTTCTTATATCCACACCATTGTATTATTCTCTCTGCTTATAATAAAGTACCACAATCCCTTAGCTAAAACCTATGCAACTAGATGGTTGATGGAATTGGTGAAGGGGACGGGTAATTTATAAAGATAAGTCAGTGCAAATGCATATTGCATAATGCCCTCAGTAGGGCTTGGGGAATCCTATAATAAAAATATATGAATATTTCTGGAGCAAAACATAAACATTCACACTAATGGGATTCATGAAGTCTTTGCCATATCAGTTAATTTTGCTACCATTCGAGTATGTGAAGACATTTTACCTTTAGAGTGAGGGTTAATCTTTGGAACAGGAGTTAAATACTGTGGGCCTGTATTCTCCTTACCCCATAATTTCTTTTGGTATTAATTTTAACCATATATCAAGGGTAAGACCTCACAGCATCTTTCCTGGGAAATTTATCCTGCTTCTTAGAGATGAAATTAACCTCTTTGTCCTCTACTCCCACAAACCTTCATTCCTCCAAAAGTGTGATGACATTTTCAGTGCCATGCTTGATTTAGATGTTCACATACTTATTTCCCCTTCCAAATGGAAAGATCCTTGAAGGTCGGGAAATGTCTTATTCATATTTTATCCCTTGCACTAACACAGAGATTATTCTTTTGAGTAGGGTTTAATTGAGCATAAAGAATGGCTAGAATTTGCAGAAAAAGAGGAAGGATATTACTGAAAAAGGTGAGAACTAGAGGGTGAGCAAGCAGCTCTGTACACTGATTAAACACTGCTACAGGCACTTGCCTGGACATTGCATATGCTATCTGACTCAAAACTAACAAGCCTAAATGAGGAAATTGAGACTTAGTGGAGTTGAGTGACTTGCAACTAAATATCAGCAACCTTATAATTCAATTTTAAGACTGCTTGACTTTAAATTCTGTTTTTCCTACTCTACTGTCCATCCAGAAAAGATAGTATAGTCTAAGGGAATTTGAGGAATTATAAAAAATCTGGAAAGCAATGTGTAAATCTCAGGAATTTACAGACATGACTCTGGAAGAGAAGATTTAAATAAGACAAGACTGTTTGCCTTAGATACAGCTGAGAACTTCAGGGCTAAATAAGTCTGCTCACAAGATTAGACGCATTGGAGGAATTTATCACCCTTATTGTTGCAAGGAAACTAAGGAGACTAGAGACACTATTTTAGAAGGAGTCACTAGGGACAAAAAGATTGCAAACTTAATTGTAATGCTGATCCCCTCTGTGCCATCTTATTAAGCAGCCTGGAAAATCCTTTATCACAAAAAATTTCCAAGGATGTGACCTTTTCCTTCTCTCCATTTCTATTTCACTGAAATTATAACCCTGAAGATTTCAAAGGGGCACTCAAAGCAGTCTGATAGATGGGGGCCCCTCTCTAACTAAAGGAAACATTGATTGCATAAAGAGAAAACATATCAGAGACTTCCCTGTTGGTCTCTGTGAAACCAACGTTGTACGCATGCAGGACTTTTTTTTTTTCTTTTTCCTTTTTTGTATTTGGCAATACTTTGAAAATAACGAAGTAGTAACAAAATAATTAATTCCTGGAGTAACACCTTGTGGTGTGACTATGACCAGGAAAACATTTGTGAAGCTGGCCATGTGAGTCTCCATTCTCACTCTCACATAAAAAACTAGGCCTTGAACTGTACTCGGGGCACAAAGGAGAAGGGAAGTGGATCTCTGAGTGAAGCTGAAAATACAACCTGGGCTGTAAAAAGTAAGGCAGGCTGTTGTACTCTCTGAAACCTGCACTAAGAACTTGTAAACAGGGTCAGCAAGCCCTGAATCTTTTTATATTTTATATACTTTATATATTTTATGTAGGATGGGTAAGTACAGTCGGCTTTTTAATATATCTGTTAGCTCTGAAAGGTTAGGTTGACTCAAGCTATATTTCCATTAGAGCTTTTCCATGGCCTCCCAGTGAAGTCCAAACTACTTAACGTGGTGGCAATGCCAGAGAATTCTGCCTTCTGCCTTCCTCTCTAGCCCCTCATCCCTGCATGCCAGGTACTTTAAAGTACTCTTTTTTTTTTCTATCATGTGATATTTTCCCTCTTACTGGTGAAGGAGTCAAGAGTTAAAAAATTTTAGTTTAAGGTAACAGTTAATAAGCCTAGTAGTTATAGCATGTAAAAAGCTACTATTTCCAGAACTGTAGGTACAGCCCGCCCTGACTCCCAGAGACCACAAGCGATTTACCTTTGTGCTCCAGAAGAGACCATAAGCAATCAAGGTGGTATCTGAGCCACTGAGTTCCAGGGAGAGACAGCCTGCTGCCCAGGACACAGGACACAGGACACAAAGAAAATGACTGGTCAGCAGATAAAAGGATGTCAGGGGAAATTGCTGGACTGCAGCTTTTATCTGATTAACCTTTTTCCTGAATTCCAAATCCCTTACCTACACTTTTTTCTCTTGAATTCCAGACCCCTTACTTACACTTTTACCTCTGATAAAAAGGCTGGCTTGAAAGGAAACATAAGACTGTCTTTTAGGATACAAACCCGCTGTCTTCTCAGACCTCCGGCCATCTGAATAAAGTGCCCATAAAGATTCAATCCCTGTCTCTGCTTATTGGGTCTGGTAGGTGACAGTCAGCATGAATGCCTGCTTTTCCAGTTTCATTACTGCGGTGAATTTGTACCTTTTCTCCCTTCTGCCTTCAGTGTTTTTCTTGTTCTCATCTTGTCTGGGTCTCAGAAGCTTCCATCACCCTCCTTTGAGGACTCCATCCTGGCCACACCTTTCCAGGCCGAGGTGATTGCCGCTCATCTAGAATAACTTGGTTCCTGATTGCCTTTCTCCACTGAACTACGAGCACCAGAGGGCAGGGCCAGGCTCAACTTGTTAAACTTATATCCGTAACCTTCAGCACAGTGTCTAATGCACACTAAAATCTCAATACGTATTCGCTGAAAAAATAACTGGGTGAAAGAAATCAATGTGTCTAGTGAAAATCAAGGTTAAAAAGTGGTTGGTCATTTTACATGAACAACTTTCCAATTGCCCATTTCCAAAACTCTACAGGCAAAAAGCAAATGGGCAATTTCTCCTCTCTTTCATCCTAACTTTGAGCACCTGTGGGATGTATAGGTCTACTTAGGAGGTGGTGCTTCAATAAACGGGCACTACATCTTAATGGGGAGTATAGAACTTTAGAGCAAGTACACCTGGCTTAATTTCTGAGCTCCTCACTCAATAGCTAAATGGCTTTATTTCTCAGATTCTTTACTTATAAAATAAAATTAATAATAGTTAACAATTATAAGTTAAATGTCAATAGATCTACTTTCTACTTGTTTGCTTTATTTCATTTTAAAGAATTAGGAAGATAGACAAAAATCCATGGCATAGTATTGATATTTTGTAAAGTAGCTATTTAATAACTGTAGCTTTTATTATTATCATGCAATGTGAAGCAAAACGTACAAAGATAAATTAAAGCAGATGTAATTCTTAGCCTCAAGAATCTCCTGATCTAACCCAGGGAATAAAGCCAATATATAAATAACAGATTACAGAAAGATTTGTGAAGAACACTTCTGAGGTCCCCACCAAGAAGATTTGTTTGAGGACACGTGGCTACTGTCAGTGGAAATGAATCACACCAGGCTTAGGGTCTTAGTTTTCTCAGTAGACGCGAATTCTTGGCAAAAAGTATTTAACTTCTATTAAGGTCAGTTTCCTTAGTTGAAAGTGTGGGGCATGACATTAGTCACTCCATAGGATAATAGTATGGATGAAAGGCAACTAAGAGTGGGAGGGCACCTAGCAGCAATGCATGGAAATCCCAGCACCTTGCATATGCTAAATGATCTGAGATTTATATGTATGGCCTGGAATATGATTGATGCTTAACAGAGTTTTGCATCAATTAAAAAAATAAAACAATGTGTGAAAGAGTTTATAAGCTTCGGCTTGAAGGGTGGGGGCCAATTGTGGAGAAGAATGGAAGCGGTAACGTTTTCCAGAAGAGGACAGAGTGTGACTAAAGGGGCAGTGTGCGTACAAGGCAGGGCATGAGGCCAGTGAAATGACTTGTCAAAGGTCACGCAGTTATTCAGCGAAGATCCATTTTATAACATGATCTCAGAAATGAGGCCTTGGTTGATGTTTGAGGTAGCCTGAGCTTTAGGAAGTTTATTTTGGTAGTTATTTGCAAGGAAGTCTAGAAAGTGGAGTTGAATCCCTGCCATACTCCAGGTGCTGAACTTGAATGTGTATATAAGTCATTCTTGCAGAACATTATAGTGCTGTCACATGAGCGAGATGACAAACTACTTAGAATTGGTGGAGGTAAGAAGGCATTACTACTACTACTACTACTACTAATTACTGTAAACAACTATATAGCGCTTACTGTCAGAACTCACCAGTATTTGACCTATAAATAATGGCAATATCATATGGGTGAAATCAATATACAGCAGGTATTATTCTATATGCTTAAAAATCATTCATTAAATCCTCACAGTATGATTAATATTCTCATTTAGCAGTAAAGAAATTGAGGAACATTTCAAAAGACAATTTGGGCTACTTACCATATTTTTCAGACTATAAAACACACTCGCCCCCCCCCACCAAACTTGGTAGGAAATGGGGGTGTGTCTTATATTCTGAATGTAGCTTACCTGGCTTGCTGGGGTGGGATGGGTAGTGGTGGAGTGGGGTTTTTTCCCTATTTTCCTCCTCTAAAACCTAGGTGTGTCTTATGGTCCAGTACGTCTTACAGTCCGAAAAACACGGTAATCGGAGCTAAAGAGAGAGGCATATTCTAGGAGAATACCTTGAGAATGTCAGAAATGTCAACATGGGGGGTGAAGCATGAGGACAGATACAATTTTAATGGGTTTAAAATTGAGATGATGGATTTAGAAATGTGAGGGAAAGGTCACCAACACAGTATGGGACATACTTATACAAAAAAAAATTATCCTATGTTTATCTGAAATTATATACGTTCTAGTTTTATTTTGCTAAGTCCAGCTATCCTCCACATATATGCAAACATCAATTTATCACTTGACTAAAAATGTAGAATCATCCATATGAGAGGTGACTTGCCCAAGATTTACAAATACCTATTTGTAGTTAGAGGATTTGAATTGTACCTCTGGCTTTGTCCCTTTCTATGTTAAATTTTAGTACTTTTTACCATGTGTAAATTGAAAATGACTTTGAAAATATATGTGCGAGAGAAAAGATTAATGAGTTCAGGTACATACAACAGACCTTGTACTTGGAAGCACAGCGAGGGGATGAAAACTGCTTTGCTTCTAGGCCAACCAGTTTTTTTTCCACAAAAAATTTTCACAGTAACATTATAAGCATCAGATATGGTAATATTTAGAAACTTTCATGGGGAAAACTTGTCATATAAGCTGACAGATATGGCTGCTAAAAGGCTTTACTCTCCCGGATCTCCATTTTTATCTCTAAACTGAGAAAAAAAATTACTATTTTGTTTATCCTACATTTAAACTTGCTTTGCTTACATTTATTTAGTTCTGACCCTCCACAAAGCACTAGGGAGTCAAAGACAAGCAAAAAAATAAAAAATAAAAAGGTTTCAGGAGCTAACAATCTAATGAGAATACAGGTAAGCTTTATAGAGCTGCATGAGAAGCAATTACAATAATGAATATGTTTTTCTAAAGGGGAAGAGATTACACAAATATAATTCTTTGGTAACTTTTAAATAACCTCCCAAATGATATTTTCCCCATTTTCTACGTATCCTGCCTTTGTAGTGAACAACCTTTTAGAGCACAGATGTATCCAAGTTACCCTCTTAATTAAAAGTCTTTCACAGCTCCTCACTACTATAAAGTTCAACTAGGCAATGTGGAAGCAAAAGCCATGCACAAGCTAATCCACGCTTTTCCGGCTCACCTGCTACAATGCTTTTGCACTAGCTGCTGCCCCTCCTTAATGAGCTCCTTTTCATCCTTGTGGGGGTGTCCAACCTGCGGCTCACAGGCCTCAGGTGGCTCAGGATGTCTATGAATGCGGCCCTACACAAAATTGTAAATTTACTTAAAACATTATGAAATTTTTTTGTGATTGTATGTCACAATGTATTACCACAACTCTTCTTCTTCCACTGTGGCCCAGAGCCACCAAAAGGTTGAACACCCTGTTAGTAAGGTTTGTTTCAATGGCCTCCTATCCTGTGAATTCCTTCCTTCATCTTCCAAAGCAGAAGGAATTGATTCTCTCTTCCTCCCATCATTGCTATTGTATTTTATATAACATTAAAACGATTTATTTGTGAACTTTTTTTCCTGAATACCTCTAGTACTGTTTTAATAAAGTACATGCAGTTGATTTATTTTAACACTCCAGGGATTAACATGGAGACTAGTTCAATTTTTTTCAATTAATGCATGTTAAATTAAATATATTTATGTATACTTACTGCATAAAAGTACAAATAGGTAGGCAAATTATGCTTGATAAATGCTAACACATGCATAAACCTATCTGTATTTTGCAAGCATATGTCATATATACTAGTATAATATTTTTGTAATTAGTGTTGAATTGAATGCGTGACTATAAATCATCATCATTACCACAGCTAACATTTATTGACTGTTTAATATGTGCCACACCTTTGCTCTGGGCTTTACCTAAATTCTCATATCATTGTCACAACAGTAACCCTAAAGTAACTACTCTCAACATCCTATGACTTAAAGTGATAGAGTAAATTGTCTATTGTTGTATATTTATTGAATGGGCGAGTTGAGTTTCAAATCTAGACTTATCCTACTCTAAATCCTGTGTTCCTTCTGGTAGCAGTCTGCGGGCTGATTCAAACACACCCTGAGATGTAGGCAGGTAGGTAGATACATAGACTGTTAGATAAATAGGTAGACAGAGCAAGATATAGAGAAATGTATACATATACATCCTATATAATAGTTATATGAATATATATGCATATACCATAAACTCTTACCTATCGAACATGAACATATTGTAAGTATGTATAATTACATGAAATACATGCATGCAATATGTTTTATAGATGTACATAAATTGAATAAACATCTCTTTCTAGCCCTGGCTGGTGTAGTACAGTGGATTGAGCATGGGCCTCTGAACCAAAGGTTGCCAGTTTGATTCCCAGTCAGGGCACATTCCTGGGTTGCAGAACAGTTCCCCAGTAGGGGGCGCATGAGAGGCAACCACGCAATGATGTTTCTCTCCCTTTCTTTCTCCTTCCCTTCCCTGTCTCTAAAAATAAATAAATAAAATCTTTTAAAAAAACCATCTCTTTATACTTTCAAAGTGCATGCTTTCTTCACAGACCTAGCTTTTCATTACAATAAAGTAAACTTTAAGTGAATCAATAAGGAAATGTGCACATGCATTGTCCAATATAGGTATATTTTCATGTACACATACATTTATTTGGTGTTTTTAAGGGCTACCCATAGAGGATATCAGGTAGACACTAGAGTTAAGAAATCTACAGCAACTCTCGGTATGCTTGCTAGCAACAGCTGCCTCCCCGTGTGGTGGAGAGGTGTGGACCACCATCAGTAAGTGTTAATTTATCAGTCTAGTTGAAACAAGGATACTATTATAAAGCTTTGTTCTCTCAGAAAAATATACAGTCACAGCTGGAATTCAGGCATTTGCTTTTATCACAAAAGCACGGATTTGCAACAAAAATGTCTTTGTATTTTTGGTTCTTTTTTTTGCTGCTCTTTTTCATTCCACAGCCTGGGGCCCAGTTGCATTTGTATCTATTCTTTTGGATGTGCTTACCTAGCAAGGTGCATGTGCGGACATGGCACTCTGCACCCCTCAACCTTGCCTGCCCTTTCACACTTGAGTGGGGCTTTGACAGCTCCTGGTTCCCTCTGAAGCAAGCCCAAAGCACTGCTGTTCTTGCCGACAACGGTTTTGAAGTCTGAAGAGCATGGAATGCAATCAGGATTCCGCTACTTGCTGTCGGGTGACCTGAGCAAGTTTCTTAATCTCTGTGTTCCTCAGTTATTTTCATCTCTAAAATGGAAATCGTAGCACTTACATGATAGGTTTTTTAGTGAAGTCTAAATGAGAGTGTCTGTATCTGAGTAATGACGTGACTACGAGTGTTCCAGAACACTCAGTAAAAATGAAAGACAAGAATTAAACCAGCGAAATTGACACATTGGGAGGGACTGTCAGTGGTCAGAGACTGTAACAAACTGCTGGACGACAGAGCGTGAGTGCAAGTCAGTTGGCGAATGAAGCAGGCCAGGGCGAAGAACCGAGTACTGAGGAGCGGGTATCTGTAGAGGACAGAGTAGTTTGCCTGGAAGAGCTCAGAAAGGCAACTGTAAAAATGTCTAAAAAAGAGAAGTAGTCCAAATCACAATGAGAAAGCACAGTGTTTCTAGAAGATGAAGGGAATGGAGTTCAAGCAATAGACAGAATGTCTACACAGCTAGATGATACTAGTGGCAGGGGAAATTTGGTCAGTGCTCCGTCTCTTACTAAAAAAAATAAGACAATTACAAACTGTAAAATATTACAGTGAAAATTATCTGTGCAATGTTTATTGCATGTCAGGTACTATGCTAAGTCCTTTGCATGCATCTCATTTCATTCTCACAACGATACTTTGTATTGGGAGCTGCTTTCATTTACATTTAACAGATGAAGCTGAAGCACAGAGAGCCGAGCTGCCCAAGGACACAGGGTTAGAGTCAGACTCAGGGCAAGAACACACGTAATCCACACGAAAGCCCGTGCTCTTCATCTTTATATTGTATCCCTCCCATGAAGAACATGACTGGCTTCTGCAGATGAAGCTGATGCAATATATGGTGATATTTAGCTATTGGTGGAGAGTAGGCAATACATCTAAAACCAGTATGTAGTTCTCCTAACTCATACTTCATTGCTAAAGACATAATAGCAACTTGGAAAAAAGGTGCCCAATCATTCAAAAAAGACTTTAAAGTTAATTAGCTTCTGAAAAATCAAAAGCCAACAATGTAGAGAACAAGGGTATGAAGAACATCCCAACTAGGACTATGGCAAACAAAACAAACAAACACAAATGAAAAGCAGTATCGATGGAAATATAATAAAGGACATAATACAACATGGTAGAAACATATAAATTAGAAGACTTCTATCGGAACCTGCCTCTACCTTAACAAATGTCACCTTAAAACATCCTTTTAGCTGCTCCAAGCTTCAGTTCCCTCTTCTGTGAGACAGAGATGATAATACTTCGCTTCACTTGAGGCTCTGAAGGCCGCCTGTGATGAGAGGAATGTGACATACCCTGAAAGTTCGGATGTGTGCTCTGGCTCCAAAAAGATCGGGTGCAGAGTCGAACACCTTAGTGTTGGTGGAATAACTCCTGGTCTTTTTTCTGTTTTTACCATCACCTAATAAGTTATCCATATGTTGTTTGCAGAATAAAATAAAAACTAGAAAATAGAACACTTGTCAGAACTATTATCCTATAATGAATCTTTGATCTAAGAGTCAGCGATGAAGGACAATAATGGTACATCAGAGAAGACAGAGTATTGTCATGGAGCTGGAAACTGGGGCAAAACCCAGATTTTAAAAAGAAAGAATACTCTAGAATTGCCAGGTGAGACAGTTAAGCACACATATTACCAATAACTATGATATAGTACAAACATTTAAATGCTTATTTGAATTTGGCCATGAAATGCAACTGTTTGCTTATTGAAGTCTTTAGAGGCAGTCTTGGCTTTGTTTATTCCCAGTGTTGGTAGAGTAACATTATTGGGACAATTGCATATCCTCCTCAAATTTCAGCTTTCTCACCTGTAAAAATGAAGCACTAATATCTCTCACATAGGGATTTCTAATTTTTTAAAAAAGATCATACATATTATGTTATTAACACTGTACCTTCTCTTTCGTAAGCATCCCGTAATCACTAATCATCACTGTTATTTAGAAACACATTAGAAACATAATGACTTATAACTTGACTCCTGACAGAAGCCAGGGTCTAATGGCAGGATCAGAGAGCTGGGGTCTCAGAGTCCCGGCTCTGCCTGTAGATTGCTATGTAACAATTTATCACCACTTTACTCCTAATACAACTTCAACATCTCTCAGGAAGGAAAGATTAGTGTTTTGCTTGGCCTACCCCACTGTTCAAGAGAGGAAACAGTTGTAAAGTGCAATTCAAATTCAAGGCATGATCAACAATAGAACATATGCATATTAGATGATTAAAAGTTATAGATTTAAAAAGAAATTTCAAAATTCCTTTCCACATCTTGGCTCCCTTGGCCAGAGGACTCACCCCTCTCATCATTTCATACTTTAAGGCTCACCCAAGGCAGGTACTACTTCTCTTAGAAGCCTTCCTTGCTCACTCGTCTCCCCTGTTCACCCACGTCTCCCAGGTTCTAATAGGGGTGTCTCCTTTATTATTCCATAATGCTCTGTGTAAATCAACATATTACACTGGGATAGGACATACATGTCTTCTCCAACAGAGTGTGAGCCCTTTGAGTACAGGAACTATAACACAGACACATGGTCTAGTGAATGTGTAACTGCATGGGTTACGTGGCCAGATTCTGCAGGTTTGATTCCTACCTCCACCATCTTCAGCAAGATACTATGTAAATTCTCTATATCTCAGTTTCTCTGTGAAAATAGAGGTAAAATAGTATCTATTTCATAGGGTTGTAGCAAGGATTTGATAAATTAATAAGGAATATAAAACTCCTGAAACAGTGGCTAAGATGTAGTGGACTTGTCAGCAAAGTTTAGCTGTTATAGTGTATTAAATATCTAAGTGTTCCCAGAGCCTGTTAAAGAATCTAGTACATTATTTGGGAGGTGAGGGGAAACCTTGTCAAATGTTGATTCCTTCTCCCTGCAAAGTAAAACTTCCTCAGCACAACTATGGGCGGGCAGGGAGAAGCACCAAAAACAAAACAAAACAAAACAAAACAAATACTTCTACAGGCTACACATGAGTTTAAAACCAGACATTAAAAGAATGTGAAGATGGAAAAGAAATTGCACTGTACAACCAAGAAAAAACCAGCTTCGTTCATATGTAGCTATGGTGGTAGGAAAAGAACAGCGGTCGTGGACTTAGAATACCTTAGGTGAGCACTCAGACCCTCTGAGATTTTAAGCTTGCACTGTGAAAAAGAAGAGACATTCCAGCTTCCTTGCAGAGTAGTTTTCAGGACTTGAAAAAATATAAATGAAGGGCTTCTACTTTTAGCAGAATACTGTAGATTCTCAGTGGTAATTATTACTGGTAATACAAATAGTATGATAATAATTATTGGACAATATGAATGGAATAGAGAAGACAACATAGATAGTTTCTCTCCTAGGCCATTTTTGTTTCATGAAATAAGGGAGATTGACATGCTGTCTGAAGAGACTGGCAAACCCTAGCAAAACATCCAACTTAGAACCATGAAATAATGTATCAGCCACATGAAGGGCGCGAGCACAGTACCAGCTTGACTGCAGGGAAAATAAAAGAGAGAGAGACCCTGTACACCCTCAATTTAAATTGGATTGATTTTCAGATACAGCATCAAATTTTGTTTTCTCCACAGAACAAGCATGAAGCCTGTGATATTAGATTTTGATTATCTCCTGAGGCTGTCATAGGGCTTAAACTCTTTTAAAAAGGCCCATTTTCTCTTTAAAGACATATGCATTAAATACATTTCAAAAAATAGAACTTTTCCTTTCAGTAAATACGGTCATATAAAGACATAACACTTTCCAAGATTAAAAGAAAAGTGGTTAAACATGCAGGTTAAGAGGACTTGATAGTGAATTAGAGCTAAATCAGCTAGGTGTTACCTCAGAAGGGCCGCTGCAGTTATTACAGGCTGTGTTTCAATAACACTTATGAACAAGATGGACTGGATTTCAAACAAAACACAGCCTTAGTCCAAGAAGAGACAATAGATTATAAGACAGAATCAATTACCAATCTCTGTCATATTCTTCATGGATTTCAGGCTCCTTATATTTGTCAGCCTTGTTAAATGAGCATTACTTTAAAATGTGTCCTCATTCAGCAAGTATTTTGGAAGTGAAACTTTAAATTACTCAGGCAGGAGAATGAGATATAGCACTCAAGTGTTTAAACCTATATACATAAGGCTGTTTCCACCAACTTTGAGCTCTCCTTCCTCTAATAATCTCTGCACAGCCCTTGCATAAATGGTCAGGACAAGATGTGCAAAATTATCAGAAATACTTCATGAAATTCTTAGAAAATGAAGCAACCCTGGATTTTCCAAAGGGACTTAATCACCATTTTCTCAGGAGTTTGCTAAAACATAAATACAAATCAACAGGCCTTACTCAATTAATAATTAATTATTAAGTAATATTACTGGAAAAGAAATAATTCACACAAAGGGAATATGTTGTGTCCCAAAAATGTACAGGTAAAGTTTAAACTTAATAAAATTTGATCCAGAAGAAATGTACTTGATAGAAGTAAGGGCCACAGAGAGAATTCACAAGGATGCATGAGAACATCAATGAGATTGGATAGAAATGAGAGAACAGGAAAAATTAATTGACCCCATTGGAAATAACATAAACAATATCAGGACATATTATAAGTTAATTTTTGAGTTACACTGATGGATTAATTCCACATAATAGAAACATAGATAAATCACCCATGTACATGAAAAGAACCAACCCACCCACACCCTCAGGAAATATCTAAGTAAATAAATATTTCTACTTGAGGAGGTCATTCTAATACCTGCATGTTTTAAACCAGCAGATTTTATGTCAAATCTGGTCTTTAGATGTATTATGTGATCAGCACAGTGTTTAAGAAAAATTAAAACCCAAAGCAAGAGTAATCACTTAAAAATCAGGAGTTTTCAGATTAAAAAAACAAACAAACAAACTATGTTTGAAACCTAGTACTCTCTTGAAACACCTATTCTGGAATTCTTTAGTTTCTATGTCCACAGGCAAGATCTGGCTGATGGAGAGCACTGTGAGAGCCTTTCAGGTAGAGCATGCACCTGAGAGACATCACTAAATTGTGCAACATACCTGACACCCGTAAGCAGTTGGGTTTATGAAACCTAATCTAAGCCCTTGAGAGGTTGGGGCACAAAGAGGCCTGGAGTCAGATCCAAAAAAACTCTTCCTTTCACAGAAGACTGGCTGTGTACATTTGATTAAGACACGCACATTTTCAGGTATCCAGAGTCCTGGTCTACTACTTGGTCCATGTCATTGGTAAGAAAATGAAAGGACATATAGTGTATGAAAATACCAAACATATAGCCTGGCTCATAATAGATGCTTATGAAACAATAGTCATTATAATGACTGTTACTGAGAAACTATAACTACTAATAGTCCTTATGCTGGAATGGAAAAAAAGAAACAAATACACCTTCCTTGTGGATGGTGAAACAATGTTGCTGCACTGTGATATATCTGGATTGCTGACGTGAGAGATGATTATAAAATATTACCGCCTGGTCAGTCAGGGCCCTGTTCACCAGGAACTGGTGAATTGGAAGCATCACTGTCTAGGGGCACTTGGAAACAGTGAAGGTGGAGAGTAAAACTTCACGCGTATCCATTTGTTCCCACTTAAACAAGTCGGTGTCCCCAGAGAGACAGCTCATTATGGATTCTGAGGTAGCTCAGCTGCTACTCAGCTGCTACTAAACACCGTGTCACACTTCGATAGCCCCCTTTTACAATAGTTTGCAAAGGACTTTAACATATTTTTTTCACTCACAGTGTTCGAGAATGTGACATGCTACAAGAACATCCCTCTGGTTCTCTGTGATCGCCTGATACCATAGTGGTGAACACCGCACTTGCAGTCACATCAGTTACAAGCTGAAGCTGCATGGCCCAATTTATTTTTGAAAAAGAACCCAAATTATAAAAGTTAGATAAAATTTTTAAGTAGAGCTCTAAGTCAAATTTAAGAGCTGGGATTTTCAAAATATACTGTGACTTCTGATTTATAACAAATCAATTATATCTCAAGGGCAAAATAAAGTTGGCAAAATCAAATTCCTTAAGTTTGGATTTATTGCATGATATGTAAGCCTATCCCTCTGTTTATGTATATATTTTACCTATGCAATGCACATAAATTTTGGATATTTCAGAATTTCCATGTATGTTTTATAATCAATCACATACGTTCAGAAACTGTGACTAACTCTGATCCCTAAAGAATGCTTATAAATCCTAGTCTACTTCTTCCATTTAATAGGGAAAGATTTATATATGATACATATATCCTTTAGTCTTGTTTGGCAGAAGTATGAGTTTATAAATAAAAACAGCAAGAACATTTCTTTAATTTCCTTCAGCTTATGGGTTTTGAATGCTGCTTGGGAGAATGACACCCATCTGGAATAAGCTACCTCTTAAAAAAAAAAAAACAGACAGACAAGTAAACAATTAAAAAAATAATAAAATATATTACTTTTATAATAATACAAAATAATAATTAGTTTCTTAAATAATAATAATAATGATAATATAATAATACTTTGTTCTCAAAGAGGCTGCAAGAGAAGGAAATAAGTGTCTTACTATTTCTAATTACTTTATAGGATAGTACGGCCAGAAGTTCACGGGACAAGAGGTTGTTACGGGAACTAGGATGAAATTGCAGCTCTGTCACATATTAAACTGAGCAGTTCTTCCCTAGTCACTGTTTCTTTCTTACCTTCCTCTCTAAGTCAAGAGGCTTGAACTACTGCATTTCTGTGGACTCTTCCAGGATTAATTATGTATGAATCAACAATTCTACCCTCTGTTCCAGATTCTTCCAATAACTAGTCTTCCCAGTATTGCTCTGGTTGTCTAATTTACTTGATGTTCCTGAATAACAAGAAGCGTGCATTTGAAAAATATTTTGTGCATAGCCACTTATTCCACATGAAGCAACCAGTCATTCATTGCCACATATTCATCCTTTCTCCCTTTCATCCACGCCTTCATTCACCCCACAAGTCTGTCGTTTACTCAAGAAAGATTAACTGAGCAAGGACCATATACAAGGGTGTCAATAAAGATTTTTTAGGAGGTATTTTGTAAAATATAAGCTTACCTGAAATATGTTCCTTATTCTTAGAGAGCATGGGGGAAACACTGTGGTTTCCTGGTAGGGAGAGATTTTGAGGCCAGATTTCTCTGGATTGAATATCCAGTTCATTACCAAATCCCACTCTAGCCAATGTAAGACGACACTAATTATATCTGATTTGCTTCCACCTAAATCCTTCTCATAAAAACGGTTTCCCTCTCCCTTCAGGCAGCCACCTCTATGGCACAAGTCACCAGGCTCCTCACTCACATGTTACTACCACAGTTTCTTGACTGCTGTGGGCAACAACAATCTTTCCTTTGCTTTTTAGCACAGTGGATTCTTTGTCTTGGCTTCCCTTCCCATAAGACATTGTATTCTGAAATATTATATTAAACTTGCATATATTATTGGATGGGAGAGAATGATCTTTAGAGAAAATTTTTTATGCAATCATTTTGCTGGTGACCTATGTATATTACCTCACTGTATCCTGATGATGATCTTTCATAGTAGATGTCATTATCCCCATGTGATGGATGAAAAAAGTAAGATTCAGAAAGGATATAGACTCAAATGCAGACTTATTCCAATCTTCTGGCTCTGAAATTTTGGTTTATTCAAAAATAGTTCATTGTCTAAACTTAATTTAAAAAAAAACTATAAAGAACTACTAACCTGTAGTTCTTGTATAGATGTGACAAAAATATATATTTTGTGATGTAAGATATTTCCAAATTTTTAAATTTCAGAGACATGCCTAATTCCTGCTATTCTTTTTAAAATAATGAAAGTAGCTTAGATTTCTCCAATTATTACCTTTTAATAAACCTCGACACCTATAATTCTGAGACTGTGAACCAGTCTATATGCCTCATTAAAAATTACCTTTTATGACAGCTTAAATGCATTTATGAGTCAATGATTTAATACTTCCAAAGTGAACTACCACCCACCAGGAACATATATGGCTTTGTATATGCAATTAGTTAACTGATTATTTACAACTGGCATGTGGTCCATACTAGTGTCCTTATTCAGTAATGAGAAGATTAAAATTTGGAAAGTAAGTAAATTTCTCAGGTCACACTACTAATAAATTTTAGAGCTACTGTGGTAGAAGAGTGGACTTCCTCACATACCCAGTTCTGACTGCCTCGGCCCACGACAATACGAGTTCCCAGACTTCTTCCTTCTAACTGCTCTCAACAGGGCCCTCCTCCTCCCTGTAACAGGTCACACGCTAATTCACTCCTGACTCTCTCCACACAGTTTTTCACTTTGCCCCCACCCAGTGTGTTACCCTGGTAACAGTGACGAAGCACTACAACTTCCCTAAGAACTGACTACGTAGAGTAGTAATTTATATGCACTGTCTTATATAATTCTCACAACAGTCCTCTCTGTTCTCTATCATTATCACCATGTGTCAAACAAGAAAACTAGGGAAACTGAGACAGTATACATTATACAGTTCAGAACAAGAGTTTGGTATCGGGTTTGTCTAAATCTATACACCATTATTTTAAAAACCATCTGTTGTCTCATAAGGGAAGGCACAAACTTGAGTAAAAAATGGGGTGCAACAGAAATCGTGTGACTTCTGATATTAACATGTATTCTCAAGGGAAGTGATATTTCCCCCCCAGAAGACTAACATTGGATTGGGGTGAGTAAAAAAATCTTATACATTACAATGACTTGTGGCCTTCCAACAGGCCTCAAGTACATACACAAATATATAGAATACCTGTCATATGAAAACAGCATGGTGGTGGTTATTAGAAAAAATGTCTAAAGAGACTCCTGGGGAAAGACTAGTAATGAAAAAACAAGTTGAGAAACACTGTACTAAACAAACTGAGGTCCACAGTTGAGCTGTGAAATAATTTGTTCCGGGGGTCCTTGTGCAAAGAATATTAAACAGCAAGATAAGCCCTCTGGTCAGCATCAGTTTCATAATTTGCTTACATTTTGTCATCAGGATTATTATAGTTATCTTTGATAAAAGCCACAGATATAACATGAAAATAGTTCCCAGGTGAGATTTTTTGGCTCACTACAGGAATACGCTCCAGGTGGGTTGTTTTCTAATAATAGAACTTAAAATAAGCGCAGGACACTACACAGAAAGAGAGGTGAATTACTGGGTTGGTCAAAAAAGTTCATTTAGTTTTTTTTCATATGATGTCTCTAGTAGCACTTAGTTGTCTGTAACTTCATTCGAAACAACTTTGTGAGATTGTATTGTGTTAGTTGTCATATCAGTGTGCATTCAAAAAAGCTTATCAAGATTGGTGAATTTTTGTGCAGTTATTTAATATTGAAGATGGGAGAAGATGTGCAACATCCTTGGTGTATTATGTTTTATTATTTTAAGAAAGGTAAAAATGTGGCTGAAACACACAAAAATGATTTTTGCAGTTTATGGAGAAGGTGTTGTAATGATCAAACACATCAAAAGTAGTTTGCCATGTTTCTTGGAACTATTGACATTTGGACAAATAATTCTTTGCTGTGGGGCTGTCTTATGCATTGGAAGATGTTTAGCAGCACCTGTGGCCTCTACCCACTAGAAGCCAATAGCAGGAGATAGCTGACACACTCAGAATATCCAGATCAATAATGTTATTGGTGAAAATGAAAAATATGTCTTTTATTTTAGAGAAAAAAAAACTATATGGACTTTTTAGCCAACCAGTATATGGCCATTGGCTTTATGTTAATCACATATTTGTTATTTCAAGTCAGGATTTTAGCAGGAAGAGAGTTCAAGGTTGCTATTGGTGAGATATCTGGATCTAGATATCTGTCATCTTCATTATGCATTTTAACACATGAAGGGCATTCTAATATACAGTTGAGACCACTGATACATTCACTAAACAGCTATAAAACTTCTACTGTGGGATGCTAACAGCTCCCCACATGAGCAACAAAAGACAAACAGGATACAGTCTGTTCTTGAAGCTCAGGGTCTCAGGCAGTGCTTCGGGGAAAACTAGAGATGGAAGCTTCATAATGGAGCTCTCAAACATACCACCCCCTCTGCCCTGAAAGCCATCTCCACACCTAACCATTTCTCCAATGAATTTCTTTTCACTTTTAGGACTCAATTGAAAAAAAAAGTCATCATCATTGGAAACTATTGCTTGACTCCGCCAGCCAAGTCTAAGGTAAAAGCCCCTGCGATTCTGCATGTAGCACACACCACATTTGTATTTATTTGTTTAGTATTGATTTCCTCGATGATCTCTAGGCTATGAGGACAGAACCTATTCTTACTCATCTTGGAATTAGCACATGGCTGGCTTATTATAAGACTTAAACATCATTTGACAATTGTGCTGTTGCACGGTTGACAGCAAAGTAGAGTCTGTTATAAACACTTTTTGAACACCATCCATGCATCCAACACTGTGTTACACATTCCAGAGACCAAGCAAAGGACTGGTATTTTTACCAGTCTTGGTAACAGACTGGTATTTTGTTCCTAAGGGCACTATAGGTTGGTTAGAATTATGACCAGATACAAAGAAGAGAAAGAGTTTCTCCAAGAAAGTGAGTTATTTGTGTAATAAGTCACAATTTAACAAGTGTTATAATGGCCATTATCACCTCTCAGTCGAATAATAAGCTGCTACACAACGTAATCACTAAGTTACTTCCGTTTCACAAATGAGCAGTCTGAGGCTGAGACAGAGTGTGTTTCCCGCCCAGACCACAGGGGGCAGACAGCGTGCAAGATCTCAGTCCAGAGCTTCGGGTGTCATGACTTACCTAGGAAGTACCTTGACTCAAAGCCAAAGTGTGAAGGCTATTGTGCAGACACAAGAGTTTTTGAACCTGGAGAGAAAGTGCATCTATCACTGAATTTGTGGAGTTTTCCTGCATGAAAGGCATTCATTTAAAATATGTCTTAGGGTGTCAACAGGTACTATATAATTGATCAAGCATTTTGGGAGTGAAGTGACTAGACATCATTTCAAAGGAAGGCTTAGCATCAGAGAATTACCGTTCTTTGGCTTCTCTTGACAAGGGGTATAAATCAGCAAGTGGATGCACCCGTCTTGCTTGGGGAAATTGCAGCTTTACAAATAAAAATACTAACCCATGCTGTTGCTGACTTGCCTTTGCTGCCAGCTCAAGATTTAAGTTCCTCACCCATATGCCCTGGGTCACTATCCTATTGCAAGGTGTCAAATACATTTTATTCTTTTAAATGAAATGTGAATATGCATTATAAAACAACAATAACAAAAATAGAAACTCACAAGTGCCCACGCATTTTAGAACATTTGGAAAATACAGAAATATATAAAGACAAATTAAAGTCTTTCATAATCTTGCTACCCATAGAAAAGATCCATTAATATTTTAGAATATTTCTTCCAGTTTATTTTTTCTATATGTATTTTTTATAATTTTGATAATAGAATGCATAACTTGTATTTTGACTTTTTACTTAATAATAGTTATCACTTTCATTTGCTATTATAAACTAATTTTACATAAAATGAACCAGATTTATACCCCATCATATGGGAAGCTGCTATTTATTTAACCCATTTTCTATTTGGAAACATATTGGCATGTTCTCATTTTTTACTCTTTTAATTAACACAGTGATGACTAGAGCTGCTTTCCTTTTGCTCTGGATTTATTTCCTGCATTCCTTCAATACGCAGATATAGAACCTATATCACAAACACGGGAATGTTAGGCATTGGAGACACAGTGAGAATCTAAAAGCCATGCTAACGTTCATATGAAGTTTATATTTTATGCTGGTATCAACCAGTGAACATTCTCTACTATGAAAGTATGGAAATAGAAATGTAGGAGACTTTCTGAAATGCAAAGAAGGGCAACTAACTCAGGAGTGTAGTTAAGGGTAAGTCTTCTGAGGTAGGTGGTATTGAAAGACAAGAACTTAGATTAACTTGGGAAGGAAAAGCTAGTTTAGACAGCTAGAATGGTTGCCACATGACCCCTTTGAGGATCTGAAAGATATTTATTATATCTGCTATACTCGAATTCAAGGTGAGATATGAGAGTGATGGGGCAAGAAATTAACAGATGCAGGATCACAAGAGTAAGCTAAAGATTTTTTTTTTTTTTTTGAGATCCTGACATTCACTCTGAGGGCAATGTGGACTGATTGAGGTATTTTAGCTGAGAAAGTAATACTGTGAGATTTCTGTAAGGAAAAATTCCTAGAAGTTGAATTACTAGAACAAAAGTGATGCTTTTTAGATTTTTGAAATACTTTGAAAAAATTTTCAAAAGGAAATACTTCCCTACCATTAGTATTGTAGGAGAAAGCCCTTTTGTTGTTGGGTCTAAAAACATCTCCAACTTTTTGGAACCTATTTATGTTCTAGGTACTTCTTCTCATGCATGTACATAGTGAAGTCTTCTAGCATTCCTTTAGGATTGAATATATTATTCCCATTTATCAGGATTTCTTACAGTGACAAATAAAGAATGATTTTCTCACAGTCATAGAAGGAAAACAAATAGCTAGACTGAGATTCAAACTTAAATAAGTCTGGGTCTTAGAACCCACCCTCTCTATTAATATGCTTCAACAACTCTCAACTTATTTTAGATACACATAATCCCCATAGATATGATGCCGACATCCACTATGTTGCCTAGGTTTTATTATATAAAGCAAACACTTTCTAGAATTTTCTGGAATTTGACTTCTCTTAGGGAAGCCATTTATTAAGAAAGAAGAATAGCAAAGGTGAGATGATGAAAGACAGGTTTAGTTACAGGTAGGTTGTTTATTTACTCAATACTCTTCATCTCCTCTGTTATCACTACAAAGCAATCTATCACCTTCAGATTCCTGTTAGCAATAGATCAGGTGCTGTGGTCTTGTAGAGCTCCTCCTGACCTCAGGACATAATAAAATAAATAACGTAAGCTTAGAAGAAGGCTTCCTTCTCAATGACATCAGGTTGAAATAAGAGAGAGCCCTTTGTCTTTGTTGGCTATGTGTGGATGAGTGTATTGTTGCATGCTGGTAGGCTTCCTACAACACAGCAGAATGTGGTGCTTCCTTATCATTGCTAACTCTCAATCAAGAGAGAGGCCAACACAGTTGTAAAGAGTGAAGCCACCCATGACTTCAATATTTGCAAATAATTCTTTTTCTCAGTTTAATTGTAATGTCTGCATTAAAACTAGTTCATAAAGCTATTTTCATACAGAAGATAGAAAGGTCTTATAAAATGTATAGAAATATTTCCCAAGGGGATATTAAAGAGGAACAATGATGTAGGTCCATTGAATGAGGCAAGAATGCTTCTCCCTCTGACCAGCTATGTGATCTTTGCTAACTTAGTCCCTTTGGATGTCAGTTTCTTTCTTTGTCCAGTTATGACTATAATAATACCAACTGTGATTGTGAGGAGTTAAATGACATAATATATCAGATGTATCTAACATGACAGCTAAGATGGGAAAAAGAAATTGCCGCTTAACAAAAGGGAAGGATTCTAAAAATAAGATTTTAAATTATTCAAATATATTCAGTTATGTCTATAAGTTACTTTTTAATTATTCAGTTATTAAAAATATAGCTTTAAATTTTATTTTATGGAACTGAGAAAACCACCCTGATGAAATAGTGTAAGAAAAACCAACAAACTAAAACAACAACAAATAAACCCCTCTGTATTTGCCAGCATCAAAAGTCCTGAATTTGGGTCTAGGCTTCCACCACTCTGGGATTTCATAAAAGTCCTCTTGAGTCTCAGTTCTCTCATCAACTTGGTTCTCTTAGGACTTAGTAGATCCCTCACAGTGCTTTCATTATCATTAACTGACACTTTCCAGGTAGATTGTTTTATTCCCTTTCAGGCCTTTTCTGACTGGGAGTTTAATGTGGGCAGAGGTAAGGGACATGGCTATATCCTCAGTTCTAAGTAGACAAGAGGGAAAGAGGCTAGGGAGCAAGATAAGCTTCCTTGGCACATAGGAGACAGGTAAGTCCTTTAGGTTAGCAATTTAGTCAGGCCTCAGGGTGGATTTCTCACACTGAGAATGGCCACAGATGGAGTTCATGGACCAAAAGGCAGCTCACAGAGGCATGGAGGTGACCGTGTCTACTGAGAGTATAACTATCTGTGAGGCATCAGGTTTCCTCCTGAGATGGTGACTCAGGATATAACCAATGCAGCTGCAGACTTCACAGAACATTAGCTTTGGAATTCACTGTTGAGGTCACGTAACTCATCTTTCTCACTGAAACACTTCTGAGACTGACTCCCAAACTCCTGTTTTTAAGCTCAGAAGAACACCTGCCACCATTCCCTCTTAGGTAGTAGCTCTTGAGTCCTTTAGGTGATACCTCCCAAGACAGGTATATAAGTTTAACCAAATGAAATGAAAGAACATGCCTTTTGCTGGATCTTGCTTCTTCATCAACTCTGTTCATCTCCCTGCAGGCCTCATAATTCCTGCTGTTTGAGTCCCTGTTCTCTTGCCTTTGATGTCTATTGAGTTTTCATAGTTTTCAAAGCTTCTATGCCCACATCAGTGGTGAAAACTCCTATTCAAGATATGACACACATGAGGCAACTAAAACCCCCAAAATTAAGGAAAATCTTTTATTCATGCTCTGGACATAAAACATACAGGCTGTATTTTCCTATTAAAATAATTGAAGATGACATAATTATGTATGTTTAACCCCCTTTACAGAGAAATATCCTTGGCATATGCATTATTATTGGTAGTTATTATGTCCTTCACTCATCCTTAGAGAGTTGAGGATAAAGAGTAGATTTAACTTAAAAAACAACGGCAAAAAACTTCAACTTATTGAACCATCTTTGAAAATGTTATTATACTTGATAACTCTATCTACCATTGCCTGTGGGAGGAACTCCAGCCTGCAGAATCCTCTTGTCTACCATGGATGGTAAATAAGTCATCCCAGACACAATCTTACTGTTCTGGCGAGAAAGGGGGTGGCAATTCCCTCTAGTGGAGAATGCCCTGAGCCCTTCTCCCAGATGGCTTTTACTGGGAATGGGATGTGTAGGTGTATACATGCATAGCTCATCAATCAATGTCAAAAGGCTATAGTCATACAAAAACAGGTACTATCTATAGATAACAATTGAAGGAACACAGAGATTTGTCATAGGTCAGGGTCTGTTAGTCATGCTGACTCCAGAGGGTATTTAAGATGTGTTTCTTGACATAAGGAGTTTGCTCCTTATGCCTTGAACTTAAACATCCAGTTTAAATCACCAGGGCTATACAAAACAAAGCAGAGCAAGCTTCAAATGAGACAATGTATTTATCAGGCCTGATCCCACGGGAACCCTGGGTGTTAGAGTCGAGGCATGCTTGCCACCTGCGTTTTTACCTGGCTTTCCAGGGAGACATACTAGTGCCTTTCAGGGCTTGCTCTCGTAGGACTGCAGTTTCCGAAACTACACAGAGTGATCCCCAACATCTCCCCCTTTTTTTGCTTGTTATGGTGGCATAACCAAAGGCACTGGTGCAGCTGTAATCAATAGGGTTATGCTAGGCAGAGCAGGCTTCAAAGGACAAAATGTACATTCTTTCTCAGGCCAGATTTGCCCCCAGGAGTCATTCGTTCCAGTACAAGGCCACAGCTGCCTCTGACATTGTTTTCAGGCTGAGTCAGGTGGGGGGAGCAAAGCAGCCAAGAGATTAGGAGACTTTTTACAGATAGAATGAGGACTTGGCTATGATAAAGCTCAGGGGTGAGGGTCTTTCTGCACCTTCTCTGAAGCCCCCTAAGTCCTTCCCCGATGGCCCTTTGTGACTGTCCCTGTCTTAGGTTGTCCCTCCCTTGAGGCATCTTACCTGTCATTGGCTAATTGGTCATCTGCCCAGGGTCAAGCAGGGGGAAGTGAGGGAGGCAGGGACTGCACTCCTGCCAGGAGGATAGGTTCTGTCTCTTTAGTGGCTCATGGCCCAAAGGACTTTCCACTCAGCCCTAGCCATGGGACTCCTTTGTCTGTTAAAGAGGATACAGTTCCTGAAACCAGGGGACATCTCCCAACAATTGCACAATCAAAAGAATGCCATGACTTTTTGTTACCATTATGACAGACATCAACACACTATGGTCAATGAGACAAATTTAGCTTGTCACTTATTTCCATAAACACAGCAATGCTCATTTATTTACATATTATCTATGATGGTTTTCATACCGCAATGGCAGAACTGAGAAACTGCCACAACGACCACACGGCTTAGAAAGGCAAACTATCTGGCTTTTTAAAGATGATGTTTGCCAAATCCTGCACTATAGGAATTAGAACATATAGGATTCAAATGTTGGCAGTGTGTTCAACTGTGACCTGTTAATAAAACTGATTTCCATTACATTTCTAAGAAATTAGGAATTTAATAAGTTTATCAAAAACAATGTAAGATATGTTCTGCTCTGGTAATTGACTTACTATAACTCTTACCTAATTTAACAATTTCCAGAGACATAGAAAACAATTAAAGAAAAAAACACTTCAGTTCTGTTTAATTCTGAAACAGAACTGAATGCTTGATTGTTCAGAGATTATTTTAAGGCAATTACGATAAAGACAGATTTCACTGTCCTACTCACACTGAAGGACCTAGCCATATGAAACAAGTGGATAGTGTGAAATAACTGTGGTTACACCAACATGACCTTGAATGTAGTTCATCTGGAATATGGAATTGTAGCCCCTACAAGTATTTATTTAATTAGGGTTTAACAATTTGTTTATTTCTTTGTTTTTCTCATGTAACTGAATTCCTCAAGAAGAGAGACTACTTTGTCTTTGTTTTGGTTTTATTTTCAGCTGCCTCAACATCTAGTATAGTTCCCCAGTTAATATTCAGTGAACTGAATAAGTAGAATTTACCAAATATAACTGATACTACTCATTGGCTAACCTCATAGGCCTAAAGAATGGAAAAACTAATCCTTTACCAACATTTGTGTGCTAGGATGGGCCATGTGACACCACTGAGTTAATGTCACATAAGTGATAGTGGTTGGGGAGTTTCTGGAAATCTTCCATTGATCTGTTAACAGAGATAGATACAGCTGGAAGTCCCTCCTTACCTTCTTGACTTTAACACACAAATGATGCTGTTGCTGGGGAAGCTAGCTTGTGACCATGAGACAGTTAATTAACGTGTTACAAATAGTGGAGTAGAAAGAAATAAAAGGTTTCTGGGCCTTTAATGGAGTCCCTGCACCCAGCTGGTTAGGAAGTCTGTCCAGATTTCTTGTTATATTAAAAAAATAAATAAACCCCTGTTTGTTTAAGCCTTCATTAGTTTGAATACCTATTACTTTTAGTCAAAAATACTAAATTGTTTTAACAATCTTATGGCAAGATTATGAACATAAAGTCAACTAGTTATATAACTCACAAGAACAATTCATTTTAGAAATCTTGCTCTGGCTGGTGTGGCTCAGTGGATTGAGCGCCAGCCTGCAAACCGAAGGGTCGCCAGTTCGAGTCCCAGTCAGGGCACATGTATGGGTTACGGGTCAGGTCCCCAGTGGGGAACAACCACACATTGATGTTTCTTTCCCTCTCTTTCCCTATTTCTAAAAATAAATAAATAAAATCTTTTTAAAAAGTCATGGGGTTGCCAGTGACAATGCCAGTTGTCATTAACTAAAAAGACTTATTCTAGCACGATTTTTTTTGAAAAAAATATTTTTACAGCTTTATTGAGGAATAATTGACAGATATAATTGCACATATTGACAATGTGATGATTGGATATACTTATACATGGAGAAATGATGAACACAGTCAAGATAATTAACACATCTATTGCTTTAAATACTTATATGTGTGTATCTGTGTGATAAGAATGCTTCAGATCTACTCTCAGCAAATTTCATGTACACAATACAGTGTTATCAACTATCGTTGCCATGCTATACATTGGATCCTTGGAACTTCTTAATTGTATAACTGAAAATTTGTATCCCTTGGCCAACATCTTGAAGGAAGACAATGAAGAAAAATTAGATTTAAAAAAAAAGAATCCTCACCCGAGGGTATGTTTATGTTTTTAGACAGAGAGGAAAGGAGAGATAGAGTAACATCAATGTAAGAAAAATCTATCAGTTCCTGCCCATCTGCACCCTGACCAACCTAGGTATGTGCCCTGACGGGGTTTGAACGCTCCACCTTTTTGGTGTATGGGATGATGCTCCAACCAACTTAGCCACCCAGCCAGGGCAAAAAATAAGATTTTTAATCATCTACTACATTTCATAGAGTCCATTCGGTTCTCTGTATTTCATACCTATGATATCTACACAATGATGCTCTAAGGTGGTATCATTTTCTTATATTGCAGATGAAGAACTTGAGTTCATAGAAGTTAACAAATTTGTTTAAAGCTATACACTTAGAAAACAACAAAGGTACAAATCAAAACAAATTGTGTATGCCTCTAAAATGCAAACTAGTTTTCAAATATCATGCTGTTTTTCAAAGAAATGACCTTTGTTCATTCCTAGATTGTCCACAAACTATTAGAGAGGCAAACCTAAATAAAACATTCTCTGGCGGGGGGGAAAAAAGCAATGTCTTCTTCAGGTATCAAATATTGGCTTGTTAATCCAAGACACTCTAATTTCAACCATTGAGTCTTTCTGATTTGAGTGATGTTGTTTAATAAATACATTTTTGTTTGTGTTTTCTAAAAGGAATTGTATAATCAGTGAGTCATCAGGACAAATAAAACATCAGCCAAAATGATATACAACATATAATGAAATATAGAAGATAGAAAATCTTGCATATAATATCTCTGTGTCTTTATACAAAGACAGTGGAACCATCAGTTATGCCATGTTCAAATTCAGCATTCATGCTGCCGTAGAATGAATGTCTCCTCAAAACTTGTATGTTGAAGCTCTAACCTCTAATGTGACAGTATTTGGAGATAGAGCCCTTGGGAGATAATTAGGCTTGGATGAAGTCATCAGGATGAATCCTCATGTTGAGATGAGTGCCGTGAAAAGGAGAGACAGCAAGGAGATAGTTTTCTCTTCCTCTCTTTACCATGTGAGGACACAGGAAGAAGGCAGCCATCTGCCAGCTTTCACCAGGAACCAAACACCTTGGTACCTTTGCCTTAGACTTTTAACCCCCAGAACTGTGAGAAAATAAATTTCAGTTGTTTAAGCTACCCAGTCTATGGTATTTTGCTATGTGAGTGAGAACTGACTAAGACCTATATCCTATAAGATTGGCAGATACATCTCTTCCACTCCCCTCTTTCAGCAAACAGAACAGAGGAAGGAGGAAACAGAATCTCCACATGTATTATTAACCCTACTACAGCCATTACTGGAAGACCTATTTGAACCCAAAGGGTGACTTAGGGGGAGAAAAAAGCAAACTGAACAAAATGTTGTATATATATTGACTGGTACAACCTTCCTCCAAAGCAATACACGTTTTCCTCATGTCTGTTTATTGTCACCTTTATCTCCTCACTTCAGCTTGTCAGAGCAAGTGGTGTACCAGGATTTATCTAGTTGAAGCTCAAAGCTCTGGTGGTGTTATCATTCACCAGCAGCTCTGGGTTCCTCTCAGCAACAGAGAAGGAGATAGCTTTTAATTGCAAAATACAGGGTCCAGCAGAAGTAAGGCCTGCTTAAGTGTGATATAGATGTAGGGTAGAGTAGGGTAACGATATAGATGTAATAATTTATAGTTTTAATTGGAACACTTCACCTAAAATGTCATATGGTGTGCTTGAGTGTGATGTTGTTATGTTACAGAATTACATGCTTATGATTTTGTAATAAAAAGGGGTGTTATTTGTGCCAGACCCTGTATATCATCTTTAACCTCCACTTAAAAAAAAAGATAGAAGAAAAAAATAAAAAAAGATAAGTCTTTTTATTTTATAAATCAAAACTCTGCATTTATATTAGAATTGGCTATAATAACTTTTTCCAATATCTATTCTTTTCCCTTTAGGATTCTAAAGAAACAAACAGACAAAGAGTGGTTGGACTGTAATTAACAAAGGGTGATGAAACAGTATTAAATCTTCAAAAAGGATAAAATTGGGATAGTTATAGTTGCTTGTTACAGTGGGTGTTAAGGGATAGTTAAAACTCAGCTGAATTTTCTTTATAATGGTAAGGATTTCTAAGAATGAGATTCTAGATTCTAGAACCCCATCTTCAATATGGTCAGGTAGATATCACTGTTACTCACATTTTAAATATAAAGTGAAGCCAGAGAAGCTTGTGTCATTTGGCCATGGTCACATCCCTTAGCACCTAATGTGTTCAGGCCATAACTGATGGCTTTGGGCTACAATTCTACTGCTCTTTCCAATTTCCTGTGCTGTCTAATAACAGTGGTTTTGCTGCTGGTGGTGACAGTAGCAGCAAAAAAAAAAGACACGCGGTGTTTTAGCTCCTATACAATGCCGAGCTTCTTTACGAGACCCCAAGGCTATAAAGAAGGGATGAAGAGAGTTCTAAGCAGGTCCAAATACATATTTAGTAAAAATGCAAGAGCCAGATTCTGACTCAGTCCAATATTATTTTTGAACTTGTAAGTTGGCAAACTCAGTTTGCTCTCACAGTAGTTCATATTGAATAAAAACCTCTCAGTATCTGAAAAAGCCCTGGAAGTGATCTTTCTTAAATACTTCTTTAGTATCTACATGTCCTCCATCAAGTGTTCATTCCAGCCTCCACCTAAAGGTGTTTGGGGACAGAGAACTCCCTTTGCTTATTCAGTCTGTGGTCAGCTCTGGCTGATGTTTTATTCCTGAGTATATGTTCTGCAGTCAGTTGTCTGAAATCACATACTGGCCCTATCAATTACTAATTTGTTATTCTAGGCAAAATTATTGGCCCCTGTATGTTTCAGTTTCCTCATTAGTGAAATGGAAATAATATTACTAAAAGTATTGTTTTGTGAAATAAATTATTAGGTACATGAATAGCACTTAGAACACTGGGTACTATATCATGTGTTCAATAATGGCTAATACACACCATAGAAACATACATAATTTTGACTGAATTAACCAATTAATAAAGTTTGGCTAGCAGAAACAGTTATAACCATGGTTGTTGTCAGTTCTACTATGCTGGGCCTATAAATGCAAGTTCATTTGATAGTTTTTCAATATATGACCCCAGAAAAAAAAAATCTGCCTTCTTTTGGAAGCCGGAGCCAGCCCAAATCACTGTCCTAACACCACAACTGGACACAGTCCCAACACTAGATGAGGATCGAACCCTGGTTCTCAGCTCAGGATTCCTCCCTGCACACCTGGTCTCTTGAACTTTGTATGTACCTTGCTCAGTTCTTTTCAGAGTACTAAACCGAATTTATTCCTGGGTACTGTCTTTAATACTTTCAAAAACTGCAATTAAAATGAACCTATCTCATAGCATTATATAACCCAAATTTGGTAGTTTCTTCATGTTATTAAAATTATTATGAGTCCTTTTCACTTAAAAGTACAAAATATCATTTCATAGTTGCCCAAGGAAAGAAAAAGTTGACCCTATTAAACATTTATATGCTACACTTTCTATTATTTGGATGACTAGGTAAACTTATAAATGTAATACTAATGCCATTGTAGCATGAGTATACAGTGAACAGTACTTTTTTCCCTGTGAAATGGCAAACTAATGACAGTGTTGTCACACAATCTGAGTGCAACCGGAATATCTAATTATCCTCCACATAGCCATAAAAAAAAGAACACTTAGTGCCGATTGAAAAACAGGGGGGATTTCCACTTTTCAGAAATGCATTCCCCTTTGCAGAGATTAGCCCTTCCTGAGATATCTCCTTTTACCAAACCGCTTCCCATGAACAGCTTGTGAGGTGCTTCCAAGTATAAGATGCACAGTGCTTGTCAACCTCCATGCACGCAGGAACACTGAATGTATTATTCAATGCCGTATTCCCAGGAGCTGGAGCAGTAGGTGGTACATGACAGGTGCATCAATGAGTATATGTTCAAAGAATCAAGACGTGAACGCCACTTCACAGGTCTCTCCTCTCACAGATGTCTTTTTTTCTTTAGGTATTGCACCTTCCAACTTTAACCTCTCCAGTCACTTCTTGTCTCCCCTATAGCCCTGAATAAAAGCTTGCTCTCAGAGTTTCAATTCACAATGAAGTAGAAGGGCCTGGCAACAGTGCAGTGTGTCGTATGTATTTGATAATCTAATGATCATTTCTGACTGTTAATGCACCATGACTGTTAGGATGAATGAGAACACGCATTATTTTGTCATGTCTTACTTCTCTACATATGTTTCGAATGTCCATGTTTGAGCAATCTGTGCTAGTCGAACTACACTTGTTTCCACTTCCAGATTATCTTATGCAATCTCTCATTTCCAGGACTTTGTGTCCTCTGAGACATGTATTCTCCTTTTTATCTGCCTTCTGCCTTTAATGTCTTCTCTGGTAGCCCTCAAATAGGTAAGGTGTTTCTCCCTGTATATTTAAGTACTTATTGCACTTGAAGCACCTGGAGTTTTCTTTCTGTCTCTTCCTGGTCTCCCTAGAATCTAAATTCCATGAAGGAATTGACTTTGTCTGTTTTCTAATTCTCAAAGTAAATAATGAGTATAGCTACATAGAGGATCAGCAAATCAATGTATGTAATAAATAGAGTACTGGAAAAAATCTGTCCAGTATCTCAGTTTTGCAAATGAGGAAATCGTGGCTCGCAGAGATGTAGCCACCTCCTCAAGGTCTCAAAGGCATTTGGTGGCAGAACTGGAATAACCACTCAGGGGTCATTATTGCTCACCTAGTGCTCTTCCTTTCCCACCATATTACTCTTTCTCAACCTAGTTCGATTTTCTTAAAAGGCCAACAACCTATGTTAAAGTGTTAAAGCTCTAATAATGGCAAAATTTAAGCACCAGTCAAAAAGTAGAAGACAGGTCTTTTCCAGTACCCGCTCCCTAAAGCGTATTATGTAAGAAATTTGCCAGAAATTCCTTGCTCTTGAATTTGTTTCTATGCTTATACTTTAAAGTATCTTACGAACCTACTCAAGATAACTATAGTTGAAAGCCTACTATGTGCCCTTCCCCATTCTACAAACTATATATATATCAGCTTACCTGATTATCACACAACCCAGTAGAAATGGTCTATTATTCCCATTTTACAGATGAGAAAACTGAGATTAAGTTGAGTACTTTATCCAAGTACACACATCTTAATAAACAGAGGATGGTAGTAGAAATACAGGCTTGTCTTTATAAAGTACAAACTTTCATGTGTTTTGTTTTGCTTTTGTTTTTATTTATGCCAACACATTACAGTACCTTTTGTTGTTGTATAATAGTTCTCATTGTAGGAGCTGAGCTTTTCTTAATTCTTGAACATTGTAAAAAAGTTATGAGCCAAAGGAAAACTCAGAAAACTTTCCTTGTTGGTTATTTTTAAATATCATTAGTTGTGTGCATGTGGGGTGAAAGGTCAGTCTCAAATACTGTATTTATTTTCAAATTATTAACTGGTGATTTTTTTGTGTTGTCATTTAAATTTCAATCTGGACTTCTGTGAGCAAGAATGTTGTCAACCCACTTTAGGCTGCAAAAGTCCACACAATTAGCCAATAAATATGATTCTATTTAATTTTGTTTTGTAGGCTCTTATGTCAAAACAAAGTGACCCTCATACCTTGAAGCCATGAACTCTCCCCTCCTTTAATATGATTCCCTTCACTGCCTTGTATATATAGGCAGAAGGGCTAAAGTTAAACTCCCCACAGCCTGGAAGTCAACAGAAGCCCGTAAATTTTTTGAAGAGTAAATCAATGTTTTTTAAGATTAAAGCTTTGAGGCACAGTAAATCCTCTATAGAGTGATAAGAGACTGCGTCCAAGTCTGTGGACAGAAAATGTTGCCAATCCCTATAGCATATCTCTCCTGTTCTTAGAGAGATAACACAGTACTACCCCGATGGCTGAAAATGGCAGTTATGCCTTCATGCAGCTTCTGTGAGGTTCCCAGTCTGCTTCTCAAGGATACCAATCTACCATTCAAGCACTGCACCCAACAGCCACCTAGTTTCACACACCCTTAAATGTCATTCCTGCTTTAACTTTTATCTTTACAGCTATTTAGGATCTTGAGAATTATTCTTAGTTGGAGCCTATGAGAAACAAACTCTGAGGTGGGAATTTGTGTGCAGGAGGCTTATTGGAGCGTGTTCAACAGCTGTGAGTAAGCAAAGGCAGTACCAAGGAGCTGAAAGAGGAGCTGGGTCATGGTGCACTTGTACTGAAGAACTCATTCCGCCCCGAGGGGAATTCTAGAATTAAAATAGTCTTTCAGAGTTGTCCCACCCTGAGGCGAATGTGAGGACTTGCACTCCTTGGCCAGCCATTAAGGGTAGGCTATGCCCTGAGAGCAGATGTGACCTGGGCAAAGCAGATTCCTTTAGCTGACAGCAGTTTCCAGGGAGGGGTTCGGTTGAGAGCTCTCAGCTGCCAACACTCCCAACACCTGTGGGGTGAGCGCCTCTGTCTTGAGGGGAGGATATGGGCAGCACCTGCAGCAGCCACCAGAGCAAATGTCCAATATTTATGGCATAAATGAATAAATGGGTGCAGGCATTCTGCTAGAGTTCAAAAAGACAAAGCCAAAGAATTCAGTTTATGCTTTCAGAGTGATTTTTGAAGACCGTTGCTTTATCTCATATGCAAAAAAAAGTCAAATATGTTACAGATATTGGCATCTAGTTTTCTAGAGTCATGGCAATGAAACTGCTTTCTTGCTTGGCTCCTCATTAACAACCCGAGAATTCCCTACTGCCGTTCCCATGGTTCTTACCCCAGCTCCATGCTGTCACTTCTGGCTGGGACTAGTTTAGCACGTCTTAACTGGCCTCCCTCTTTCTTTCATAAGGTTCCCCCTTGCACCTCCAAGCCTTCCTTCGCATTGTAGTCAGACTGGTCTGCCATTCAAGTCTAAATTTGTCATTCCAGGACTTTGAAAATCTGTATTACTTTCTTACAGTCCTTTGCACTGCAGTCAAAAGATTTTAGGCTGCTCCTTTATTCTGGTCTAAGCTTATTTCCTTTGCATTCCCACATGCATGCAACCACACACTGCATTCTATCAATCCTTCAATCCCAAACATGTTCATTTATTTAACAAATTATATATATATGTTAGGGATATAGGAAATAATAAATATATAGAAACATACAAAAGACTTCCAGGGAAGATGATCCTTTCATTGCCTGAAATGCACTTTCTATCTGAATGAGGTAAACATTTATACATTCCTCAGAAGACCAGATGAGATACAACATAGTTTAGAAATCTTCCTTTTAAAAATCTCATCTCCCATTCCCTTAACCAAGGTTAGTTATTCCTCCTTTCTGAGGGCCATTGCATTCCTTGTGCATATGTCTCTATGTATTATATCATACTTATGAGTTGTATATATGGATATATGTGTATACATATACGTATTATATATATTCTGAAGCATTATAATAAAATAAATAGCTATGGATCCACAATCATACTTAATGACTAGCGCATTACCACTATTACTGTACCTATCTAAGTGCTTCTTCCTAGTTCTTTAAAAAAAAAATTACACCAACTGACAGTGAACAGAGGGGAGGGTGGAGGGAGATAACAGGGAAGAAAGGGGAAGGGAAGTCAAGGAACATGTATAAACGACCCATGGACAAAGACAACAGAGGGGAGGATTGAATGTGGGAGGTGTGGGTGGGTAGAGCAGGGGAGAGTAATGGCAGGGAAAATGGGGACAACTGTAATTGAACAGCAATAAAAAAATTTTTAAAGATTTATCCCAGATGTGTCAGTATCCTAAAATTATGTTTATAATGTTCTTCATTTTGTTATGTAGTAAGTATAATACTTTTATTCATTAGCAATATACCACTTATATTTTTGTATTATCTTTGATATTGAACTTGTAATATAATCACATGATGTATAATTATTTGGTAATAAAAACGAATAAACTTTAATCACACAAAGCACCATGGATGAATTTTAGCAACATAATATTGAATGAAAAAGCAAGCAATAACAGACTATATGTTATATTATGTAATATGATGCCATTTTTATTACAACCTATTTTAATTAATTTTTACAAGTATAACTTCCCACTAGACTACTAGTTCTTCAAAGGCAAATTCATTTTTGTAATTTTTTTCCTCAGCACCTAGCATGGTGCTCAACACATTAGATGCAGTTAATGCATATTTGTTGAATTGAGTTGGATTCATCGATCTATATTCAGTCTAATTTCTGATTATCCCTTGGATTCTGATATCTCCTACTTTGATTTGGCTCCTGATTTCAGTCTCCTTCAAACTTGATGTTGCTCCATAACATGTCACCTATATCCTTCTCTATATCTGACTTCAGACTGATTCTATTTATAGTTTTGCTACTCCGATGGTAGGAACAGCAGATAGAAGAAGTCCCTGACCAGTATGTCCTTTGAAGAACATAACACTTAACGTTTGTTCAACTAATAATGTAGGGTGTCCAGGCTGGTATCGAGAATACAGTTCTGAAGAATCACATTAACTCAGTATCAATGACCAGTGCATTCAAACCCTTCATTTCCAACGTGTCAACCCTTTTAACAATGGGAATGGCTATGTCATCCTCAGGAAACAGTGTGGCATGTATCACCTTTCCAAATTATTCATACATTTCCAGAATAGTTCCATTGCAGTAGAGGGGAATGTCACTCCAACAACTTGCCGAGAGTAAGAATTGTCTCTCTAGCACCACTATCACATCTGTTCTCTCAGTTTCAACTTGAATGCTTCCAAGGACACAGATCACTATGTCAAAGGCTGACCTTTCATTATTGAATGGTGCTCCACGCCTCCAAGACACAGGTTAGAATTCCTCCCTCCATTTAGGCAAACTATTACTGCTCTGCATTCTACACTTCCAAGTCTTTTATTTATTTATTTTTTAATTCTGCTGACAGTAATGCAGTCTAAAGAGAACAATGAAGATTTGGAAGTGGAATTTTGTGTGAATTCCTGCTCTCTGAGTGACCTTAGTCAACCCTCTTGAAATTCCACAGCCTTAGTTTTCTCATCTATAAATAAATGTAAAACACCCACCCAGGAATGTGCCTTACTATACACTGGGTCCTCAGTGAGTGTTAATCTACTGTGATATAAATTAAACTTTTTTTTCAAAAATTATAATATTAAATGGTGGTCACTTCTGTGGTCACTTATGCTGTGTTCACATCTGTCCATTATTCTTATCTCCGTACTCATTCTTAATGACCAAGAGTATTAAAGAAGATCATTCTGGCCACAATCTACTTGCTCCTCCACCTGAGCTGGAAGACTCTTCTACTCCAGGAATTTAGAAAAGGAAAGTAGGATAAAACTGTTCAATGATGCATGAAGTGGATATATACTAGATGACAGAATTAAAATCCAGAATGTGTCATTCACTGGCTATTATGTCCTAAGGCGAGTCATCTCATCCTCTCAACTTCTCTTCCTTTATCTGTGCAATGGAGATAATGATCCCTGAATTGTGTGTTTATTCTTAAGGTTAAATTAAAAAATCTATAAAGCAGTGCTTAGAAGTCCACAAGCTCATGAAGTGGTAGTTGTCATTTGCCTTAGTCAAACATCACAATGTCCAAGAAACCAGAGGCTTTCTGAATTCCTGTGAGACCAGTCCTATTTCCAAACACATGTGAAAGGGTAACTTGAGAACCAGAACTGTTTGTGACTATTCTGTGTCATAAATGTTTTCACTTCTGTCACCTTGCTGTATAAACCTCATGAAGTAAAGTACGTCCTCACTATGTGACAAGGCCTTAGCAAGGATTAGTTTTTATCCCTTCAGCAGCTGGTATCCCAGATACTATAAGCCAAGATGTTACTGAGTAAGATACATTTATTAATAATGACTAAATATGTATATTAAAATTATAATAAACTTGTTTCACTTAAATATCAAGAAAAGTTAAACTTTTGGTATTGTAAAATGTGGTTAGAAAAATCACAATTTTCTAAGTAGTAATGGCTTAAAAATCACCCAAGTAATTTTTTAGAAAGCATGTTATGAAAAATGCTTTATGAAAGTGGCTACATGTCTAGAATATGAGCAATACTAACACTGCTTTTTATGTATATGTGTGTATTTGTATTTACTGCGGTTGGTTAATTGTCATGGGAAGCACTGGTACCTGTGTTCTACAAACAGCCGAGTGAAAGTCTGAGAGGTTAAAGTTCAGGTTCACACAGTACGTTAGTGATCCAGTTTGGATCTCTCTGAGCTGCACTTTCCTTGTGTCTCAACTGATGCTAAAAATACTCAGAATCATCATGAATATTAAAACAGATAACATGTTATTGAGCCCAGTGTCTAACATAGATTAATGACTAGTGCCTCAGACTTATTATTTGGGAAATTATATTGAAGAAAAAAGAGCATCATGAATAAAATAAACCATATTTTTCTCTAATATCAAAGATGATTTCTATTCATCCTTAATCTCCAACTTATTTTTTGCTCAATATATACATTCTACTGCCACATTTTACAGGTTTTTTTTAAATAAATTTAGGAACTGTACCTCATTTATATTTTGATTTCCATTGCCTAGATAAGCCCCTGGTATGCATGAGACATTCAATGTATTTTAATGAGTGAAGAAATACAATGTTTGCTCTTTACATATTCCTTCAGTATGTTCCTTGTCCTTTCTCTCATACCACTGATTCTCATTTTGTATTCCTGCACACAATTGTGCCTCCAATGCCATCATCTTTATTACATAGTCCTTCTAAGTCTTCCCTTATTTTTCCTGATTTTGCCACATTATTGGAAAATTGTTTCGTCTATTCTAGTCCCCAAAATACTCCTTTTCCCATTAATCTAGTTCCTTCTAAAACCCCATTTGCTATTGTTAGATTGTTGTTAACTTCAATGTCTCTGGTTATATTTTGTTTGCTTTTTTCTTCTGTTGATTATGTTCCAGTTAAAGGTGAGATCATAAGGGGGAGGGTGAAGGTGGGGGAGGGAGGTGGGTTCAGCTGGGGTGGGGTGGAGGGATGGGGAGAAAAGGCATACAACTGTAATTGAATAACAATAAAAATTTAAAAAAAAACATTTGCTCTCTACCTTGTTACATCCTCAAGCCTAGAAAATCCTGACTCTTTTATAAGTTCTTCTCAGATTCACAACCAGGGTGCATTCATTCCCCTTCCACCTCCACACTGTCACAGAACTAAACCTGATACTTGTGACATCTAGTATGTTTTATATCTACATGTATATTTTTATCTACATTTATAACCATGACATTTCAGTCTAGATAATTCTTTCATTCTTGGTTGTGAGTGACTGACTATTCTGTGTATTGGCAAATGTTTAACAACATCTTTGGCTTCTATTAGGTAGATGCCAGTAGCACACCTCTCACCCTGTGTGACAACCAAAAACATCTCCAAAAATTGCCAGATCTCTCCTAGGGAAAGAAATCTCACCCCCTACCCCCACCATTTAGAACCTCTGGTTTAAGTCTATGCATAACCTTATGTATATTTACACTTGGCATGAAGAATACTATTATTTGTTTAATCTTCAACTACATTAGGCACTAGGTTCAATAATATATGTTATGTGTTTTAATTTTTATCATTAGAAGGAGTAGTATTAGCACCAATTTAGACATGAGGAAATGCGGCTCAGAGTCATAAAAAACTCACAATAAAATACACTGCAGCGTGTTCACACTTCCTTGTATCATGCTACCTGAAAACCTATGAAGAATGGGAGTCCTATTGCTTTCATCTTTCTACCTCCCAAGAGGCCTACCTTGTAGAGGTTGAATAATAATAATAATAATAATAATAATAAATAATTTGGTAAACCAAAAGGAACACTCATATGCTTATCCTCTGAGGTGTACACTCTCCATGGGCTTCACATTTTCTGGATTTGCATTGCCTATGAGTGAATTATGTACCTAGTCCTTAACCCTGGTACATTTATATTAAATGTGTAAATAGGATACAATTGTGTGACTTAGGTATATTATTTAGTAAAATAATTGTTTTAGTCTGTCTTCAAGATTTGGCATCACAGTAAAGTGAAAAATGCATGAGTTTTTGGGATCCAAAAGATGTTAAATTTAAATTCTGACTTCATGCCAAACCAGCTATGTGGCGTTTACTTCAAAAACTAATTATTTCTATGGCAGGTGAAAAGAGTATAGAGATGAAAACTGAAATCTTTAGTACATAGAGATTTATACTCTAGTACAGGGGAATCAATCTTTAAACGAAATCAATTTAAATGCAGAGATATTATGTTAAATGCATGTACAAAGTATAGTGATGACCCAGAGGAGGGAAGGGTTAACTCTATCAGGTAAGGGCTGGGAACTTCCAGGACAGTCAGTGCTAATTGTGGTTGATAAGGGATAGATGGAGCAAAAAGACAACCTCTTCAACTTTGAGTCTTAGTTTCACTATTTGTAAAATAAGGATAATTATATCTGCTTCATAGGATCATTCTAAATACTAAGTGAGATAGGACTATTACATGTTTATCATAGATTGGGACAGGTGGTAGACATATGATCAATATTGCTTCCTTTCACTTCCTTCAAAAGGCAAGGGCTGTGTCATTAATAATTTTTTTAAGTTACCTATTTAAGGCCCTAAGAGATTAAGAGGATGAGGAAATTTCATAGGATCCAGAGATAGTTGACTTCTTCCCTTCCTCAGATGCTCAAAGACAGTCTTCAAATTCTTTATACCCTATAAATTGCCCAAGGAAGATGAACAGGTTCTACATTTTATTTCAAAACATTGTATAGATACTTTTTATCAGAAAAAGCATCTTTCTCACAAGACTTCCATGACCTTCTTCCTTTTTTCTTAAAAAAAAGCAAAAACTATACAACCTGGACATTCTACTGGGTTTGCTTTCTATTCCACTCAGTGACAGCAAGTACAAGAACAGAATAGAAAACCCCAAAAAGTAAAATAAAATCCCAAGTGTTTTACACATCTTTGTGAGCCTCTTTGTAGGATTCTAAAGATTGACTCGTCTGTTATTCAAACTGTTTTACCCTCTGCCCTCTGAGAGCTCCAAACTCAGACCGTATTTGGCATCTTTATCCCCAAATGTCCCTTGTCATCAAGATAAGTCTTTATTTCTCTTTGTAAAGTGACAGCAGAGATCTGGGAAGATGAAGGATCTTTTCCCACTGAGCTTCAAATAACTCACTTCTAAAGCACTTCCATAATTCTCACTGTGGCCATGAGGTAGTGAAGTCTCATTATTTCTGACCTTGGTTTTTCTTAGCTCCTGCGACCCATGAGAAATAAGGTCAGAACTGACATTCTTTCATTCAAAGAGCATTTACTGAGCACTTGCCTGCTACCAGGTATAGTGCTGGTAGATAGGAATTTATCAAAGATTAAGTTATTCAATAAATAATAATTAATATAATTTGATTTTATTTGGTTTAATGGTCTTATTCTCTTTTGGGGGGAATTAGTCAACAAAGTGAAAACATATTTAGAAACTTTTTATTATAGGCATGTTCACCACCCCAACTTTTAGAGTCTTTGGATCTTATATAGAATCCAGAGCAACTTTATAATGTGGCTCCACTCTTGATGAGCAGGAATATCTTGAGCTAAAGTTTATTATGGGATAATTTTTATCATTAGTGAAAAGATTTCTCTATAGTTTATTGTATTTAGCTTACATTACAAAAGCAGAAAATACCCACTTGAGCTATGAATACACCTTATATTTCATGATTAGTGGAAACTATTTGCAATTGGCTTTGCAAATTGTACTCTTCACATCTCAAGGAAAGTTTATGTTACAAGGGTGTTCAAAGTCTCCTGTTAGATTTGATCTGAATACACACAAACACAAATAAGAGGTTTCATGTGTTATATTTACCATTTCTTCTTCACAAAGTACTGAATCAGTAGTGAGTACAGTATGCTGAGGAAAATTCACTGGAATAGGTGGCTAGATAGGACCCAGTAATTCAATTTCAAGAGTTGAGAAATAAGTTTGACTTGAGATATCAACATCTAAGGCATCAGATGTAAGATGTTAGATGATGGCATTTAGGGTCATCTGAAGTTTCGCAAAGCTGTAGAACTGGCAGATCCTAGTGTAATATCCAGAAAGCAGAAGGCAGGACCCAGGCTGTAGAGAAGGGGTTGGTGGGACCACACTGAAGGTGCCAGGCCCATAGCAAGCCAGAGTCCTTAGTACCAGGTCCTTTCTCAGTAGGGAAAGGAGGCCCTGACAGCAACCAGTCTGGAAGCAAAATCACACCTGGCAGTGGACAGACAGATAACTGCGATGTCTTAGAGCTCCTGAAAATGCTCAGTTTTGCTCTTAAACATGCTCCTTAGTTAGCATCTGGTGTGCAATCCACAAACTACATTTAGATGTTATATTTTACAGAAGAGAGTCACATGGTCTTCTACTAGGCCAGATTCTTAGAGGCTCAGGGATGAGTGAGAGCAGAAACAGTAAAGTGCATGTTATTGTTGGGGCAGGAGGGGGTTGGCGTGTATTATCGGTGTTTTATCAGATGAAATAAAGGAGGCTCAGAAAAGCTGAGACCTTTTTGAGTTCATATAACAAAGGGTCCAGATACTATCTGGAGTTTAAAAACCTGGCTGCTGTGCAGTTTTGCCTTTCCTTTGTGTATGTATACCTATGTGCTTATAATATGTAGCTATACCTATAAGGACACACAGGATACATTCCTAAATGAAGGTATAGTGAATGAATGTGTGATACAAGTTTGAATTTAGCTTTTGTGGAAATGAAGGTAGCTATTCATTCATTCATTCATTCATTCATTCAATAAATATTTGTTGAGTGCCAAATATGTGCCTGTGCCACCCTAGTCTTTGGATGAACAGTAGAAACATAACTCTCTGATGGAACTTTCATTGCTGTGAGGGGGGAAAGTAATGATCAACAGTTGAATAATTAAACAGGATAATTTCAAATAATATGCAAGCCTGGTCATAATAACAGAGTATCATGATAAGAATTTTTGCCTCTGTATCTATGTAAAGATAATTATGACTAAATACAGATTAATAATATATGAAAAGGGCTAATTCTGCCTTCTAGGTAAAACAGTATGTCTATCATTTATTTTTCTTTACTTAATCACATTTTCTGGTATAACTGCTGTATTACATTCTCTTTTTATTGCTGCTAAAAATATTCACATTATTTGCCTAAAATAGATTAATAGTGCCTATTTTTTAATCAGTAATATATTTGAGACATATGTTATAGCTGAAATGGAAACATTGGGTGAAGGAAAGAGGGGTGAGCTTTGGGACTCAGGCCGAACCTTCCCCTTCAGAGCACTAGGCTATTTAATGCTAACATATGGCTTGTACATAGATGGTACTCAATAAAAATTTCTTTTTCCTGCACCAAAAGAACAAGAAAATCTGTACAGTCTTTTCTTGTATACATCCCTGGCTCTTGATCTTGCATTATGCACAGATTAGGTTCAAAAATATGTCAAAACTTTAAATTCACAAATTTCTTTATCAATCCCTTGCTCACATCAATTTAAGTTTGATATGACCCAAGGATCGCTGAAAGGTTATTGTGTATAAAGTTGAAGAATGTATTAAGAGCAGAAATTTGATTTATAAGAAAAGGGATCTTTTTTTGGAAGCTCTATTTTCTCTTCTAATGAATAAAGAGCGGACAAACACAACCTTTAATTCTAATGTGGACACTCATATTGATGTTATTTTCCTCACCATGACTCAGTTTTCTTGTTTATAAATGAAGTCATGCCTAATTGCTTGAGGTTCAAAAGTAATTATATGTTCACATATACTCACAAACATAAAATATATAACATAATGCTCTCACATAGTACACATTCAATACACATTTTCTTCCTCTGGAAGGAACTCTGGCTTTAATTTTGCACAAATCACAAACTGAAACTATAAAAATAAAAATAAAGAACATAAAATTTGAAAATGTGTAATTTACTGAAAGCACAAGAACCATTAATTGTCAGTGATGGTTCTCATTAAACTAGCAGCATATGTTGCTATTATAAGGGTGTTTGTCATGAGCTCCTGAGAGCTCTATTAACAATAAAATCCTATTATCCCAGATGTTTCACATCCATGTAATACACCCACAATAATTAATTTCATATGGGCTAAATTCATAAATCTAGAAAACTTGAAAGACATGTTATTCACCACAGAAGGCATCTTCTATTCTATTTATAATCGGGCTGAAATGCTAAAAAAAAATACCATTAATTACAGAGAAACCCACTATCACTTTTCCTTATCTCTAGAATGGACTTTGAATTTTAAAATAACCCATTACCATTATAAAGGCAGCATCTGAACAAACAAACAAACAAAAAGTCCTTGCCACATCTGCTGCTACAGCCACAGCCACCCTTCCTGGTTGTATTTTTGCTGCTCCCAGCTGCTGCCACTGCAGCTAGCATCGGCTGGGCCCCCACTCCATGCCACAAACTGTGCTGTGTGCTTTGCATGTGTTGTGACTTATCTTCATAATATCTCTGTTAGTTGTTTTTCATTTTATAAAGTTTTCCCTTTATAGAAGATAAAGGTTCAAAGTTAAATGAATGACCCAAGGTTACAGCTCCTCAATAATAGAGCTAAAATTTGAACTCAGATCTCAAACTCCAAAACCTGGTTTCTTCTCACATTATCAAGTTTTCACTTATCATATACCTGACCCAACTTGTCAGATAGAAAGGGGATTCTCCAACATAGAGTCTGAAGGTCAACTATTGCAACTGCCACTCAATCCCACAAGCCCTTTCACAGAAGGCTTGACAAATAACCGAATGGTCACTCAGCATTCACTGAACCCTGTACCTCTAGAAAGCAGAGATCCATCTTCTCTTATATACCTAACAGCTGTCATACGCTGCATATAGAGTCAGTATTTACTGAATGATTATCACATTCTGGAGAGCACATAAATGTGGGCTATGGAAGGATAGTAATTCAACAGGTGAGATTTCATGTTTTTGGTATTGAAGGTTAACCAGGCACAAAGATAGCCTCTGCAAGAAGAAATCATTTAGGGCAGGGGTGTCTAAACTTTTGGCATCTCTGGGCCACACTGGAAGAAGAGTTGACTTGGGCCACACATTAAATACACAAACACTAATGAAAACTGATGAGCAGAAAAAAGGTCCATGCATAACTTTCATGATATCCACCAGCACAGACAGGCAAAAATGTCCTCACGTAACAACCCCACGTCTGCAGCGGCCCTTTTGATAATCTTTTAAAATCATTGAGTGGGTCCTACGTTTGTGATCACTAATATAGGAAATGTACATATATAAGTAATAGAACATCATTGATTTTTAAAAAATATTTTTATTATAAAAGTAAAAGAGAAGAGGGCAACATAAAACTAGTGGGATGTTTGACATTGTATTTGAGAAACTAGTGCATCAATGTCTGGTTTGATAGAAGTGGTTGCAATTCTCAGTGAGTTCTCAAGATGCCCATCAGATATTTTGGTTCTAATTTTACTCTTAATGTGTTTCATTTTTGAAAATACTCACTCACAAATGTAGGTGCTGCCAAATAGCAATGACATGAGTAAGGCGTGATTGTGAGGCAAGGGGTATTTTTGTCTCTGCGAAGATAGGACTTATAAAGTTCCGGTAAAGAGACACAGTCAAATTTTTCTTTAAGTTGAATGTCAGATGCATTCCATTTGAAAATTGGCAGGTAACATATTTAGGTCGACTGAAAATGGAGTTGCAAATATAGCAAAATATTGATTATTTTCCTGGAAATCTTAAAATCTGTTTTCAAATTCTTGTATCAAATCAAAAAACAAGACTGAATGGTTTTTGCTGTTCACGGGACTGTGTTTTGCCAATGTGTAGAAATGCATAAAATTGTTTGTCTTAATTTGAACTTGCCATAATTTCAGCTTCATTTGGAACACTGTTATAGTTTGAAACATGGTATTGAAAAGTTTTCACCTTGAAGATGCATGTTTAACTCATTTAAATGAGCAGTTAAATCCACTAAAAATGCTAAATCTGTGAGCCAGTTTTCAACAAGTTCCAGCATAAATTTGCTGTTTGATACCATAGACAACTTGAAAACATGTCACTAATCATTAAAATCTTTTCAACATTTGTCCTTGACTCAGTTAGCCAGGTTACTCCTGAAAAGTAAATGATGTCGCCATAGTCAGCATCAATACTTTTAAGGAAATCCTCGAATGGGTGGTGATCCAATCCCTTGGCTCTTACAAAATTCAGTCTTGATGATGATTTGCATAACATTATACATTTTTAAAGCTTATGTGCATAAATTTTCTTGACGCGATATGCCACGATACTTCATCAAACATGAGTTCGGGGCAGCAATTGCGTCATCTTCTATTACTTTTACAAGCCCCTCTCTTTTACCTGCCATCACCAGGCACTATCAGTAACTCTACCAGAGATGTTGACAATGGACAAAGAAAGCTGCTTTAACATATTTTCTATCGTTTTATATAAATCTCTTGATTTAGTTGTGTCTTTTAAGGGCACTAAATAAGTCATTTCTTCAGTGACATTATATTCGCCATCAATACCTCTAATAAAAATGGCGAGTTGAGCTGCATCTGTAGCATCAGTGCCATCATCCATTGCCAAGGCATAAAATATAAAGTTTAGTGGCTTTACTTTCCAAATATCTTGTGGTTTTCCAATTTCTTCAATTTGCCTGGCTATAGTCTGGTGAGACAAAATGATTTTAGAAATATCCCCCCTTTTTTCAGGGCAAATTACATCCACTACATTTTCTATACATTGCTTAAATGGTTTTGATTTTTTGCTATTAAATATGCTACCACATAACTAGTTTTTACAATGCAACCCACACAAGATGTAACTTTTTGAAAAAAATTTTGTTGAGAAGGCAGACTTTTTTTCAGTTCTGCTAATAGCCATCCTGGTCCGCATGCGGCCCATGGGTTGAGAGTCGAACACGCCTGATTTAGGGCTTTCGGACCTGAGACTAGAACAGCTAGAGCAGCAATTACATCATGTAAATAATAGCTACGTTACAAGTTAGTATGTATTGAGAACTACTTCTGTGTCAATCATTCTACTAAGAACTTTGAATTCTCATAACAACTACATGAGAGGGAGATTATTAGAACGGAGCACAGCAACTTGAGAAAGATCACACACACAGCCAGTAAGATATGGAACCAGGATTGAGCAGCCACAGTCTGGCCCCAGAGCCACCGTTACTCTACCTGCCTTTTGGGAATTCAAGATAAACTAACAGGACACCATGGAATTGGGAGTTATTGTATCTATTTATAGCTTGCTTTTTTGAATGTTCTATGTCATGGGAAAATCGGCTAGAGAACTAAGTTGTTGGCGCCTGACTGTGTGAATCAGGAAGAGTCAGGAAGAAAAAGACACCGCCTGAGAAGCTGGCAAGCTTGGATATCAAACATCAGACTGCTAGAAGAATAACATATGATCTCACCTTTCACATTCCCTTGAGCTATAGTTGGTGGCAGTGGGGTGTTCATAATTTTGGCTTTCCAGTCAAAAAGAGCTGAGTTCAAGTATGACTCTGGTGCTGTTTAGTTGTATGACCTGGGCTGGTCCATAACCTTCAAATCCCTCACTTGTGAAAGATATGTAGTTCTAATACCTACCTATATCAAAGGACATTGGAAAAATTAAACAAGATAATACATGTAAATTATAATTCCTGGAATATATTTAAATGTGCATATAAATATTATTTATCATTTTTAGTCCTTTTTTGAGTGAGAAATCAGAGAGTGAAGCATCTACATAATAGATCATGTAGATGCTCAGGGAAGTTTGTGGAGTGAAGGAACAAGTGAATTAATGAATGAATGATTGGGGAGAAAGACCCAGGTATTGATAAAGACTTATCTCCTCTGTCTTATCTCCGAGTGATACGGTAACCTCCACTCTTTCAGTAGCTTTAGAAATATGGTCATTTTGACATGTTAGAACCCTGACCCCAGGTCCTGTGTCCAATGTTAGCCTTAATCACTTTTATTCTCTGAACAGGTTTGTTCTCCACTCTACCTCCAGCCAGGGCTAAGCAGTGTCAAAAGTGGCTACTGTCTAATCCTTCCAACTTCACGTAGTATGAAAGGAAATAAAATGAAGAAGAAAAATCAAGGGGCCCATTTTCCACCTCTACTTTCAGGTTTATAATTCTGTCAGGAGATGGCTTTTAGTAACTACTGCCACTATGACGTTTGTTTCCATGGCTTTACAAGTTGCAGATGCTTTCTGCCTATTTTCTCCAGTGTGGTTCTAGCTATTATCCTGTTGATTAAATTCCTGGGGTATCAGAATCTCTTCTTTATGACATAGGAACTAAGGCTTGAATCATTTGTATAGATTGACTCAAATCATGTAACCACAAAAGGCAGAGGAAGAATTTCAACAAATCTTGTCTGTTGCTTAAAACCTACCATGGCTTCCCACTGGTCTCAGAATGAAATCTGACCTGCTTTCTGTGACCACCTGTGGCACCTGCCAGCCTGTCTCACATCAGTGCAGGCAACTCTCCCCTTGCTCATTATGCTCCCACAACATCGGCTTTCCTTCAAAAGAAGGAAGCTTCTCATCTCTTTCCTAACTCAGGCCCCACATAAGGTCTGAGGACACAGTGGTACTCAACTGGTAGAGTCCTAGGCAGAACACACCTGAGGTGTACAGGAGGCAGAGGGGCACAGATTCCACACAGAAGTTCTGGAAAGCTCTGCTCTAGAATTCTGTTGATGCTTGTTTAGATCCCATTGAGGGGTCACTGAAGAGTCAGCACTAAACAGATGGTCTAGGAAGTATCCATGGGATTATAAAAATTAATGATAATTCTATTTCAGAATCATGGTACAAAGACCTAGGGAGGGAAGCTAATACTAATCAGCATTTGATGTCTTCTTACTTTCACATATGAATTACACTGGAGGAAAAAAGTTGATAACAACAGCTTGTCTCAGGATGCAGTTTCTAAGTGGTAAGTTGGTGTTTAAACCCAAGTTTATCAGATTCTACTACATATGATAGTTCCCCTCCAAAAGGATGACTTGATGTTCCATTACTAGGATAACTCTGCTAGGGCTATTTTAATGTCTTCACTAAGGACAGAATTGGGTTAGGACACAGGAATGGAGCTAAACATGAAAAGGGTGGCTGGCCCTGAATCTGGGGATCACAGCATGGAAGACCAGGAGAACAGGGGCTTTGACAAGAAATTATTTTAGAAATGAATTATTTGTAAGATAAAATTATGTTAAAAATAGTGTTTGAATCAACTTGTGTATTCCCACTAGCTTTAATTTCTTGTGCATTAACAAGAGACCATTAATAAAAGCTTTGTCTGTCTTCAATTCTTTTTTTAATCATTGAAAACAGAGTGCAATTTAATTATATCTTAAAGATTTGTCATCCAAAGATGATCTATAACGTATTTTCTAGGGTTTTATGCCAAGAAAATCTACTCTCTGAAATAGGCGTGCAATAAACCGTTCTGAAAAATAATGTGGAATAGAAGTCTTGACTTCTGGGTCCAAAGGTCTAGGTGAGGTCAGTGCTCACCTTGTATATTTGCTGAGTAAACTTAGAACATTTCAGAACCTGCTTCTTATTCTACTCATCTGCAAAATGGGTGAAATTCTAATATCTATTTTCAGGGCTACTATAAAAATTAGAAGAAATAACACTCATCTAAATATGTTATATCAAATGTTGAAATCTAGCATGTCTATGCATATTACAAAAAGGGATAAATGAATGGATAAACACATTAATACTTTGAAATCATTTTAAATAATCTTACTAATGCATGCTTATTGGTGTTTTTGTTTTAGCAGTAATTAATTTACTACCTACATTAATTCTAATTATGCTTCCTAATGGTTTGCAAGAATAAAAAATCATTATTGTTTACTGATAATGGTCTTTTAAAATTATTAGAAAGCAACACAACAATGATTTTTAAAAAATACCATGCTCACAAATACTTTCACCTGACTGCATTTATTCCATGCATATTTAATCTCTTTAGGAGAAAAATGGTATGGTTCAAATCACAAAACCTTGCATTTTATACATATACTGCCAAAAATATTATCTTTTGCCTCATTCATTTCTTTTAGAACTACTTCAAGTTCCCATTATCTTCATAATATTTGGAAATGTGAAATCTTTCTTCATAGGCTACCTGATTTTTAAGATATTATAAAATTGCATTTCTTACTTATGTCCACATCACATGTTTGGTCGAATCTATCTATCTATCTATCTATCTATCACCTTTAAATTCAAGAACAGCTAGTAAAAGACTAAATGTGCTTTTTCCAATCTGTGACTTTTGGTTCTCAGACTGAATTTGGTGATGCCGAGTAACAAGGGCTTATGTGTCAGGGATGGCAAGTACCTAGAACATGAGCCACTGTTTTCCACATCCTGCATGTGGAATAGACATTGCTGATCCATTGTGAATCTCCCACTGAGTCTACTTTTAAACTTTTCAACATAGAGCTTGGATCATAAATTGGTTACAGTTAGTTATGAAATGAAATGTATCTACCCACATGGCTTTATGGATATAATAATTTATACTAGGTGAAAAGAGAAAGAATTCTAAGTGGACAATGCATTTATTCTGGAACAAATGGACACCTAGACTAATGATAATAGAAGGAAGACCCGAAGTTACTGATCCAGAAAGCCATGCATATTTAATCAGGGAGCTTACTTTGTGTGAGGACCTGGTGGTAGTTTTAGAATGCATGCTTAGACACCCTGTCTCCCAGGCAGCCCTTTTCTCTTTGGTTTGTCCATACTATTACCCACACACTTAGAGTGAATGTGCTATTTCAGTATATATGTTGAAAAAAATAGTTCTGTGATTCTGGGGATGGTTCTCCTGGAGATTAGGCCTGCCTCTATTGGCTCCGGGTGTTAATTAGTCTATTATATACAACACAAGTACAACCTTTTCTTTTAAACTTGCTGCATGAAATACTAAAAGAAAAAAAAAAAGACAATACCCTCCAAAAGCTAATGTGTACATTGTGTTATATTATTCTAGGGAAACCACGGAGTCCACGATTACCTGGATATAAGATTCTCTTCACCTAGACTACCCCAGGATATGGAACAGTTTATAGAATAGGTTATGTTTGAAAGCATTAGTTAAGTTAGGTCTAGTTTTTTATTAATTATTCTTTGAGCTATATCTTAATAAAACACTCACTTTATAAGTGGTTCTATCCTGTCTGAATAAACTATTCAACTCCCCAGTTTTCCAAATATTGATATTAAAACACTCCCATGGCTAAACTCCTACTTTGACATTATGCCTTAATAACTTAATAATAGTGATAACTGCTTACCTTCTCCCAAGTTCTACTCATGCACCTCACAGTCATACACTGAATACATACTATATTTCCAGAATATTTACTAGGCATTTTGATACTGAGGCAAATGAAAATAGTCATGGTGCTTGTGATCTAGTAGGAAGAAATGTGCCAGGTTTACATAAAGTGTGCTCTCTGGAAATACAGAGAAGAAGGAGCTAAAGCTGGCTCAGGAAGTCAGCAGTGACATGTCAGGCAAGAGAAACTTGGGTTATGCCTCACAAAGAGGATTCATAATTTAATACATTTCAAAGGAAAGTTAAGCAGCACATATAAAAGCACCAGAAAGCAAAAGTGAGCCTGGAGTACAGGCTATTTATGAGTATTGGGTATTTATGGGTATGGGCATGGCTATAACAAAAGATCTCTCAAGGGAGAAAAACTGGGCCCAGATTATGAAAGATCTTTAATGCCATGCCAGAGTTTGGTGTTAAAACTACAGTTTGGTGATTCCAAGCAAATGATACATCAGAATTACCCAGGAAATGTATTCAATACAGATTCCTGGTGTCAACACAGATACTGAACAGTATTCCTTGGATGTAGTCAGCACCTGTATTTTTGAGCAGCTGTCTAGTGATGTTGATCTGCAACTGGGTTTTAGACCCACTGGGGTAGGCAGTGTTTTACACATAACCTAGTTCTCAGAAGGCAAAGATCTTGGCTAACTCTCATTAGTTTCCTCCAGGATGACGTTCTGCCTCTGGGCGCCAGTCCCAAAAACACTGAAGTGTTGACTATTAAAGTTGGTCTGCATAGTCACATAGGTGTTTACAGAACAAGTGGAGGACATGATCTGGTACTCCTGAAATCTAGTCTATGGTTTTACCTTTTCCATTTTCTCTTTGCCTCATGCAGACGGCATGAACAAAATATGGCTTGTCAATGACAAGAGTCATCATATTATTTTAGTGTACATAGGGGAATTATTACCTCAGAGATAAGATGGATCAATAATAGGTCTCCTGGAATTCCTTCCTTGATAGTACATTTTTCTTTGTAATATCATTTTTTATGTTAGTATCTTATTTTTCACTAAAATTTGAAAATCTCCTGAGAGCACCAATGTTTTATTTATAATCCCTACATGCCACTATTCAACACAAAGCCAAACTCATAGTAGATGCTGAGGAAATGCTTATTGATTAAATGAATAAACTAGTTCCCATAAATGTAATCACTTATGGTGCTGTTTAATAGTATTCTATTCCTTGCCCACATGTCTACCCCATCCCCATTCTGACAGTTAGGTCCTTTAGGGAAGGGACTGTGTCTCATACTTGTCTGGAATCATAGTAGCTAGCTCAGAGTCTGAGATGGATTAGGCATTTAGTATATACCATTGCATAAATTAATGAAATAATGTAGAGGATTTTTCATTCATGTTTAAATTCAGAGTCAAATCAAGCCATAGGTTTTTCCTTGTTCCATTCTTTCCTCCTCAGTCTACAGACTGTGCAGAAACAAGATTTTAAATCTGGAAGATTTCTTTTCTCACGTCCTTTTCTCAAATTGAGCAGTTGAGGTTTTCATAAGCCAGGATCGTCCCGTGAGATTCCCAAAAAGCTTTAGGTGAGGCACTCAGTGAATATGTGGGTGTCTTAATAGAGAAATGTATGGGACAAGAAGAGGCAGGAGGTGAAGAGAAGTCATTATGAACACAGAACTCCCTGGGGATAAAGCTGACAAACTCAGTTCCAGCATCTTCAGGATTGATTATTTCAAGAGCACAGACAGCCTCAGTCATCTGTGAACGATGTGGTCATGCCTAATGTCTCTGACCTTTTTGAGTGCCAGGTTCTCTTTTAACCATACCTGTCAAACTTTGGCAGCATCTTGACTGTGGGCAAGAAAATGGCTGTTATCAAAGCCATGGGTCTGATCGCGTCCACATAACAACAGCCTCACCTATTCAAACACAGCAACTCAGCTTTATGAAGATTTTTTTCATAATTGCATAGAGACTGTTGGAGTGGCATTAGGGGTGTTGGATGCAACTGTGAAGGAGGAACTACTGAAAAATAGCTAGGAAAGTCCAGTTAAAAGAACATAAGTATGTGGGGGCATTTTTCCTAAAGTACAGAATTATATTTACATTAATGTGTATGTCTTATATTTTAAGTTTATTATATCAAACATTGTTAGCCCTGAGAAATGCTACTTATTCATTCATTCACTCATTCATCCATAAAATATCTATTGAATGCATGTGGACGCCAGACAAATAGGAGAGTAAGGCATGTCTCTACAATTTAGATTATCACAGTCTAATGCACAAATAATTGTAATAAGGACCAACCATCATAGCAACTAAGAGAGTATAAGCTGTCACAAGAGGACCATCAGCTAATAACTCATGGTGTTCCAGTAGTCAGATCAGGGCTGGAGCCAGAACTCACAGAATGCTGCCTGGAGAAAATGGCCTGTCTGCTAAAACATGAAGAACAGGTAGATATTTTATAGTTGGACAAATATTTTGGTCAAAGAAATCACTATGTACAGAAGTATAGAGCCCTGAGAGTCTATAGTCTTTTTTGAACTAAAAATAGTGTACTATGGCCAGAGGAAAGAACGGTAGAGTACATATGTGGGAGGAGGAGACTGGCAGGAAGGATGAAAAAGAGAGAGGTGGGGCTGGGCCCAGGTCATGAAGAGAGCCGCGCCCCACACTGGGGCTTTGGACTTCGTCCTGAGAGCACTTGGAAACTATTGAAGGGTTTTCGCCAATAAAGCCCTTGTGTGGTGTGATCATAGTTCAGCTTTACAGAGGCTGTCCTGACAGCACAGCAGGGGACAGATGACAAACGAGAGAGGTTTAGAGACGTGTTCCAGTGGTCCAAGGGAGACACAGTGGCTTAAATGAGGGAGGAGACAGAGGAGATGGACATAACTAGGGTATTTGAATTATTTTTCAGGCTGTCGAAAAGATAGGACTGAATGACTCAGTGGTAGAAGGTAAATGAGAGAAAACAAGGATGGTTCCTGGTATAAAGGATTAATACTCCTCAGTCTGAAGAAGGTTGGTGGGGTCAGCATAGAAAGAGTCTCATCCACTTCTAGGTAAGGGCTCCATGTTCTTTGTGGGTAGGAAGGAGTCTGAAGTTCATGTCCAAAGAACCCTTGAAGTGCATCTACATATTAATCTTAGATATTTTAGGTAAAGAACAAGCAAGGATATCAATTTTATAATTAATTATTTTACTGACTTTAAAAAGTCCCAAGAAGAAAATTTCCCTCAGTTGTTATTCAGGAACTCATGTTATTGGTTATTTCATCTAAATGAGCCAAGAGTATTTTTGCAAACATCATAATCCTGGATGAACAGGTGAGAGAGCTATCTCTCCAGAAGGAAGATAAGTATTAAAAGTATCTATTCATCTTGGGATATGTTTCCCCTTATAGGAGCTCAGGGGTGTCAAATTCATTTTCACCGGGGGGCCACATCAGCCTCAAGGTTGCCTTCAAAGGGCCGAATGTAATTTTAGGACTGTATAAATGTAACTACTCCTTAACTGTTAAGCGAGAGTTCATCGCTGCCACTGGGTAGAAACAAGTTACCTGCTGGATAAAACAAGGTGGAGGGCCGGATTCCGCCTGCAGACCTTGTGTTTGCCACCTGTGCTCCACATGCTTAGGATGCCAAGGAGGGATGAGAAATGTGCAGCCTTTATAATTTTACCTCTTTTTTATTTTTTCATTTTTGTTTTTTAGCATAGACACATTCAATGTAAGCATTAAACTTATCCTGATTAAAACTGAGGGATCATCTTTTTTGAAGGACTGAAGTAAGATTGCAAAGCTAAGGCTTCAGCCCTGACCCCCATTTCCTGTGCTTTTGTGCCGTCCCTTTCGTTGTCTGATGCTTTCTTTTTTGCAACCTGAGTGTTCCATGCTGTAGTGCATATGGGAGGAAACAAAGTACATGAAGATCCTTTCAACTACACGTAATCATAACTTATAGTATTCTTATTATCCATTGTGAGTAGAGGTCAGAATCAGTGCATTTGAAAGGCAAAGAGGCAGAATTTGTGTGTGAACACAGAGGAACCTAGGTAAGACACACAGCATTTCTCTCCTCTTTCAAGTGAGGAATCCTGCACATGGTCTGCACGGTCCTGAGTACACCAAAGCCATCAACGTGGGAAGAGCTGCTGTGTGAGACTTTAGAAAGCATTGGTTATTGCCCAGAGTATTTTGCTGTAAAAAACAAAACAAACAGTATTAGCTATCTTAAGTTTTTTTTTCTTTTTAGTGTTTGAGGTCTTCTAAATTCCCTGCATAAAAATGCAAAAAGTCAATCAGTCTTGTTTTTCAGTTAATTTTTAGGATAAAATGAAAATGAATTTGAATTTAGTTGGTGCTTTACACAGAGAATAATTAGACCTGGAAAAGACTTTTTAGGGTATCCAATTTCATTTCCTGCGCAGAGAGGACTATTTCTCCTGAGAGTTCCCGATTACTGTGTCGTGCCTGTTCTTAAAGTCTCAAAGGAGGAAATATTTACTATTATTCTTGGAGGGCTGTTTAATTACAACCTCAAAAGGAAAGACCTTCTGCATGGATTTGGTTCCTGATTTTGTTGCATATTATTTTGTGACTTTGAACTAGATACCTAAGTTCTCTAAGCATCTGTTTAAAAACAGCATCATACTTACCATAGAATTGGTGAGAATCAATAGAGAAAACACATGTCAACTGACAGAAACATTGCTTGGATTATTACAGTCACCTGATAAGTGAAATATCCCTCCCTGAAAACCTTCCTGACCAACAATCGCTCCATCACCTGTTTCTCAAACACTCCTACCTTCTCCCGACACTTTTCCTAAGGTAAGTGTACCTTATGAATTTCAAGGAGGGGGGGTATTGCTGCTATTCTGCCTTCTAGGTCTCCATGTGTATTGTTTGTCTGTGGCTCCTGTAACAAAATGTGTAAAACTGGGTTGCTAACAACAGAAATCAGAGAATAAGTTACTAACAACTTATTCTCTTACAGTTCTGGAGGCTAGAAGTCTGAATCAAGGAGGGCCATGCTCCCTCTGAAGGTTCTAGGGAAGAATCCTTCCTTGCCTCTTTCTAAATTCTGTTGGGTCCCAACAATCCTATGCATTTTTTGTCTTATAGTTGGTTCACTGCCATCTCTGCCTCTGTCAGTGTATGGCCCTTATCTCTCCCTCTGTGAACGTCTCTCTTTGTCCTCCCTTCCTCTTATAAGGACACAAGTCATTAGATTTCAGGCTTGTCCTAATCCACAATGACCTCATCCTAGCTAATTACATCTTCAAAAATCCTACTTCCAAATAAGACCTCATCATGAGGTTCCAGGTGGACGTGAATTTTCAGGGGTCCTATTCAACCCACTATATCATTTATCATGTCAGTCCTTAGCCAACTTCCCAACAGGGTACCTTCTTCCATTGTAAGGCACACTGCCGACTCAGTTGCAACCCTGATAGTGTTGACCTGGTTAATAATCAAAGATTTTCTCATGAGAAAGTTATTACCACTCTGACCCCATTCTAGTTGTGTTCCTCTAACGGTCCTCCATGCATGTGTTGCTAAATGTTCTTTTACCCTTTTCCAACATGAAGAGTCAAAACCATTGTTTATTTGCAATGAAAACTGTGCTAAAATTATTTGATGTTGAGTTTGTTGTAAAACAAATGTGAGAGAAAGCTTTTGTGTATAAGAAAAACTACTATCGTGTATATAAAGCTCTTGCTGTATAATGATAGATACATATAAAGTACCCCACTGATCTAGACACCACTCATCCCCCCAAACTCAAAAACAACACAACAACAACAAACCAACATTAGCATTTTAATCTATTCATTTGGTGGGGTCCACAAGACCATAAGCCAATACCAAGAAAAACAGACAAACACACAAAGGTAATGTAAAAACCAATAAAAGACAAACACCATTTTTTTCTTTTTCTTTTGCATGAATGTTATGATAGGCTTAGTACCTTTCACCATTTAATTTATATGAATGAATATATGCATGAGCACGTGATTCTGTTATTCTCAAATGAGCCAGTCAAGGTGACATGGTGATTTATTTTAGACAAAATGAGGAATCAGCCTCACTTTGGCGGTTATTGTTTGATTTGACAACAGTTTGATCTATAGGTGGAATTATTCCTTGTTTTTTGTTTTTCTTTCTTTGAGAAAACTAAATAATTCATTTATTTGTGATAATCCAAGCTCTTCCCCTTCCCTTCTTTCATTAAACCATTCATTAAATTAGATACAATCTTGGACCTCTAAATGGGATACCATTCTTTGAAATTTTTCATATGGATTGATTTCTTTTACTTTTTTTAAGATAAGAACATACATAGGTATATCGTTTCTAGTACCTATACTTTAAAGTTACTATAATTTATTGGGAAAAAGAGGTTACATGCATTAGTTCTGCTCTTTACTGGCATTTAACTTAATCTCTCTATACCTAGTTTTCTAATCTGTAGATAGAAAGTAATACCAACTTTATATGGAGTGTAGGAGAATTAAAAGGAGTACTACAGAGGCAAAAAGATTTCAATTGAACTGTTTCTTCCACTTAACAGCTGTTGGGCTCCTGGGAAGGCCATTCACTTCTCTGAGCTTGTGTCCTCATATTTGAAATGAAAAATAACAGTACCCACTTCACAGTTAGGAAGATTCCATAGAATGCAATTAAATGTGACAATTAAATGTGTTCTGAGAACATAAAATTATTTAAATATTAGGTAAAGGACAGCATTTATAAAACACTAATTTATCTTTGGAGGTGTATAAGGGGTAGAATTATATTTCTTAACCCAATATTATCTACTACACTGAAAAATTTAAATTTCTGAATGCAACTTCTCTGATGCAGTCTAAATACAACTATCTAAGAAAGTACTTGTAAAGTAAGTAAAACTTTAAAAAACTATTCTTTAAAGCAAATATCAAGAAATTTCATGTAAGAAATGTTAAATTCAAACCAATATTCTATTATATCTATGCCCACTAACACTTTTTGAGTTAAGAAAGCAACAGCGGAATTAAACCGTAAAAAGAGAGAGAAGAGCACACGAAGACAATAGAGAAACCCAGAGTTGTCAATGTGACATAAACTCATAATAAGAAAGGAGGAGGTTGCTGGCAATATTAACTCAGCTCTACTACATCTCAGGCTGACTCCTAGGGTTCACCACCATTATAATGTAACTACAGATTACAGAACATTTTGTCCAAAACTCATTTCCCCTAGGTTCCCTCAAAACACCCATGACGATCCTATCTATTGAGGGAGACTCTTCATATCACAGTTGTGAATCTGTAGGCCCAGGATGCACATGATGAACAGTCGGGAGGCATTAAGTGATCCTAGACCACTCAATCTGTGACCCACACAGAGGTATGAAACCTAACACTGGGTACAAAATTGCTAAATACAATTCAATTTCGATTAACTAAGAGCTTGTATAAAGAAAAAATGGCTTAAAATTATGTAATTAGTACAGCTCTCCTAAGGAAAGACATAATTATAGTCATCATAAACCATTTCCCTCTCATAACTGTAAATAGAGAACAAAGGGAACCTGACAGACCTTTTTACCAGTTTTCTTCCTGGTGAGAAAATATATTTTGACATGAGTAATAATTGCACATGATCGTCATTTAGGGGAGAACAGGGAAAGGAAAACCACTTTTTTAATTTCGGGAAAAATAATTTTTTGGTAATTGTAACAAACGTTCTTTGATAAGCGTGAACTTGTCACACTTCTGACAGTCCCCAGGCTGTCTTTGAGGATAAGGGAATGATTAAGAAGAAACCCCTTTGCACTTCTGTATAACCTTCATTCTAAGTCTAAAAATGAGATGTTTTAGAGATAGGCTTTCACAAAGTCATTTTTCACTATTTGTTTTTCCCCTTCTACTGTGGAGATATAAAAGGAAAGAAAAAAAGAAAGAAAGAAAACCATTGATAGAGCTGACTTTATGCTAACTTTTTTTTTAATCTTCACCACATGACAATTTTATTTGATTTTACAGGGAGGGAGGGAGAGAGAAAGTGAAAAGAGAGAGAGAGAGAAATGTGGATCAGTTGCCTCTCATCCACCCCCTCCCCCGACTGGGGATTGACCCCACAATGTAGGAATGTGCCTTGATCAGGGATCAAACCTGCAAATTTTTCGTGTACGGGACAATGCTGTAACCAACTTAGCCACCCAGCCAGGGCTATGTTGACTAACCTTTTAAAATTCCATTGTTAAAAAGGGACATTTTAGAAACTTAATGTATAAATACTCTTGTCCATCAACAGAGTTGCTCAAAAAAAGATGCTTCACATTTGGAAAAAATCAGATTTTTGAAGACATCTACAAAATTTTTTTGGACATTTTTCGCTCAAATACTTCCAGGTTGATTACACTGATATTATAATTTGGATAACTGCATGGAGATCCAGGGTTCTCTGTTTTTCAAACCTTGACAACATAACCAAAAAAAAAAAAGTGCAAAAAAAGAAATATAATTCAGCATGGCAGATCTTTCTAAAACAGCAACATTTGAGATTTTTTATTGTGCTAAAGCTGTTTTTGTTTTTGCTTATGTTCTTTGCTTTAAAAAATACTAAAAGGGAAGAATGAGAAAACATTCTTTAGTGATATACAAAATAGCTTTGACAATGAAGGTATCATCTTGCGATTTTTTTCTACATTCCTTTAATGTATCCAATGAAAAACCATTACATTACTCTGGAAATTCAGCATATTAATTATTACATAAAACATTTCACTTTTGGCTTTAATAGCAAAGTTGTACACATTGTTGCTTTAAGGTAAGAATCAGGATGTGGCAATAGGAAGTAAAATATAAGCCCACAACTTTTCTAGTTAGTGAGGAGGAATCCAGGCTTGATGTGGGAAACCAGACAGTTCTACCTGTGTATCTTGCATTTACCCTTTTTGAGCTTTTACCTGGGCCGATGGAATTCCAAGTTGGACCAAGGTTCTACTCTTGGTATCTATATATAGAATCCAGACAAGGTCAATTGTTGCACTCCCCTTCCCACAACCACTGCCACCACCACTCAGGGTACAGTCACCTTAACTAGGCTGCTCAAGGTGTTCAGGCAAAATGGAAGTCTTAATATTTTGCTGATATGAGCACTGTATGCCCATCTTAAGGCCAGGGTAGCAGAGCCAGGTGACGGTAGAGTAGAGGCAGGGAGAAGGTATAGGCTGACCTGCAGTCATTGGGACTCCAGTACTCCGGAGGCATTTTTAATGGAAGAGCTGAAGCTGTGAGACACGGTTTGCTCTAACCAAAGAAGAGATCAGACCATGAAGCACACCCACCAGGTTTCAATAGTAAAGGCCAGCCAGAAAAGCAAGGAGCAAGTGGATCTCAGCCAACTCACCAGAGGCCAGCAGACTCTGCACAGGAGGGTGCTGGGGCTCCTCCCTGCCTTGATCTCACATAAGCCCCCGTGTTTCCTGCCCCTGTTGTTTTTGTCCTCTCCCCCTATTTTCTTTTATCTAGATGAAAATAGCACAGCTCCATGTGATGACCCATGATGGTGTCTTCTAGAAAAGCTTTAGCTTTTTCTGACCCAAGACTGATGATACACCAGAAGACAATATAGGCTAAAAATGACCGTTCACATCAGTCTACATACATATTTCTGGAGGCCATAAATAATCTATCTTACATGGTAAAAGGGACTTTGCAAGTGTGAGTTAACTAAGCATCTTGAGATAGGGGGATTATTGTGGATTATCTGTGTGAATCCAATGAAATCACAAGGTCTTTATAACAGAGAAACAAGAGGGTCAAAATCAGAGAAGGCAATGTGACAAGGGAAGCAAAAGGGAGAAGAGCTGACGCCATAAGGAGCCATGAGCCAAGGAATGCAGGCAGCCTAGATGCTGCAAAAGGCAAGGAAACTGTCCCCTAGAGCCTCCAAAAGGAACTGATCCTTGACTGTAGCTCACTGAGACTGGTTTTAGACCTCTGAGCCCCAGGAGTGTAAGATAATACATTTTTATTGTTTTAAGCCACTAAATTTAATTTGTTAAATTAGCAGTAGAAAACTAACATAACACACTTATGAGATCAGTAATGATTGTACAAGGAGTACATTTAGAAAAGTCACAGTTGTAAAAGCCAAGAGACTAAAGATTCAGAACAGAGTTCATGAAGAAATGGAGAGGAGGAGTCAGTCAATCACTAGTGATGTCATTCTATCTTATGAGCTTCTACTGTATGTCAATGTACTACGCCTGTGTCCTACTGTCTGCAAAGTGCTAGGCTGCAACAACCTATGTCATGATTTTTCAGTCAAGAAGTTCAGTCTAGCAGGGCAGAAATTAAAGTGTAATACTCAAGTAATGAAACCATTCAGATTGTCATAAACAAAAGACAAACAAGAACAAAGTGACTCATTGTGATTAGGGAAAGGGGAGTCTCGTAAAAAAACTTCACAGTGAGAATATTCTATAATGGTGACTTCACTGAAGAGTAGAAGTATCCCAGAGAAAGATCTGGAAGCAGGGAACCATAGGCTTTCGAAACAAATGAGCTGTGAATAGCATAAGGACATTGTGAGGACTGTCAAGTTTCTTGGCCTAAGTGAAAATTAGAGTGCATGACAGATTAATGCCAAAACTGAGTTAGAACTTCCAAAATAAATGTTAATGTATCTACTGCAACCCAACTCCAGTGCTACCAGTGCATTCCAAGTATCATTATCACCTATAAAAAACCCTTCAGTTTTTCCCCATACGTTGTTATACTCCATCCATATTGGACCCATTCTCCCTCCTTTTCCTTGAACACTCCCAAGTCTTTCTTTTTTTTTGGCTTTTGTCCTTACTATTCCTTCTGCTTAGAACACCTAGCTCCCTGATGTGCACGCAGCTCGCCCACTTGTCAGCCAGGTCTCAGTTTCTTACAGGATCGTCCTTGGCTACCTTGACGATGTTATTCAGACATTCCATATTGTACCACCCTGCTTTATTTTAAACCTGGCTTTCACCACTATCTGAAATTATTTTGTCCACTCATTAACTTGATTGCCTAAATTTTCTCACTTCCAACCCCTGCAAAGGCCTAAACCTCTGGAGTATGTATGTCACTAGTCTCGTTCATTGTTCTGCTTCTAGTGTCTGGACCAGTGCCTGGGATGTACTGGGCACTCGGAGCATATTTACTGAGTGAATTATGAGCCAAGCATTTCAAATAATGTTCAGGGGGAAAAAAGAAAGAGACACAGCTCCAGGTATCAGGAGCTTAGTTTAGAAAACTGAGCTTTGAGGAACTTTTTAAACAATGATCTTCATCTTAACTGACATTTTAGTTGAAAACAGAATTGCTTATATCTACAGGCCCTTTTCAGAAGACATAAGAAGACAACCAAAAAAAAAGTTTTTAAAGATAAAAGTACTCACATTCCTTGGATATAGGGGAAATACATTTAAGTGCCAATAGAAATAACCAGACAGAAGTTTGGATTACAAAATTATAACACTTGTAATTTTTTGTTTTCTGGTATATTCATATTATTTGTTTAGACAATAAATTCACCATTATCAACAAATTAATTAGGTAGACTTCACTTTTATTTTCACAATGCCCTGTGTTTACCTCTGTCATATCTTATTTCATACTTTATAACAATTAACTTCTTATCTCTCATATTTGCTGGACTGGAAACTTCTTGGATTAAGAGTGTTTTCTTCGTCTCTGAATCTCGAACCCCAAACATTGTTCCTGTAATTTAGACGATACTCAACTAGATACCTGTTGGTCTGAATCAAATCCCTGCATGCTCCCCTGTCACTATTCAGATGCCTGAAATTGCACTGTAGAAATTTATGGTTCATATTTTAGTTGCTATCTGATGATGTTGATATCTGAAAAAATGCAGATTTCTCTGGTAATTTGCACATATTATTTTCCATGGTAACAGTAGCCATAATTAATTGAATATATACTGTGTGCCAGGTATCTCTCTAGATATATTACATTGAATTCTCACAAAAAATAATCAAAATACCTATTAGTTTGGATGATAAGAAAAGTGAAGATGCTGAGAAATTAAGTGACTTGTCCAGGGTCACCCATCTTTAAGTAGCAAGTAACTTCACTTCTAACTTCAAAGACAAATGAGCCACAATTTTTAAAAAATGTTTTAAATAATTCATTTTGAAAGAATTCAAATGTATAGAAAAGTTGCCGGTATAGTACACAGAACTCCCATATGCTTGAAACCAGTATCCCCAACTTAATATTTCATTGCATGTGTTCAATGGCATTCATCTTCCCTCCCCTCCCCTCCCCCCTGCCCTACCCTACCCTGCCCTCCCCCTCACTAGGTATCTGAGCACTCACCACATGAGCAAGTCAGGTTGGCACATAAAATTGACCATCACACAATCACACCCCCTTAGCTAAAATATCAGCCCACGATGTTATTCATATCATTTGTCACTCTCTGACCATAGGTTATGTATCTATTGATTATTTCTAACCTGTCATTCCCTTTGAAAATGTGTGCTCAGTGAGGGCAAGGTATTGAAATTTCGTGGATACCACTGTATTCTCAGTGCCTAAAACATAGTTGGTGCTCATTAAATATTTGTTGAATTAAAAAGGAAATAAATGATGGATTAATGATTTTAGTACATTGATGGCATTCTGCTTACATTAAATTGTGAAAACTTTTAGGCTTATCTATGACTTTTATCCTTTTATTATTTCAAGGCCAACCATTGTTAATGAATATAAATTGAAGGAGTAACATAATGAATAAGCAAATGAGTGAGAAAAAACACTGGAGAGCCATTTCTGTAGTCCTAGATCACTAATTCTCCCTCCAGTGCTCTTTCTAGTAGCCCACACAACTGCATTCCTTACCTATTTAGTTATGTACCTTCACCATTTTTAAGTCTGGCCAAAATATGATTTGTAAAATTTACTTGCTACTAAAATTAATTACTGGGTCAGCCTTTTTTTTTTCCCCTGTAAGATTATCAAATCTCTTCCTATGTAGGTAAAATTCTCAGTTTGAGAACAGTTTTTTAAAATAGCATTATTAGCTTGAAATATATAAATTGCTAAATAAAGCTTCACCTAAGTGTCTTTTAAATAAGCAATAGAAATAACTATTGCAGAGTTTGATTTCCTGTGATGACGATAAAAAAAGAAAAATACTTGTGAGCTTGAGACAGGGTAGTAAGAAGCTAGGAAACTTCCTTGGGAAGTGGAACAGGGAAACCGAGACAGAGAGCTGAACACAATGACCAACAATTTATAGCCAGGTGCAGATGATCACCAGGGTATAAGTGCCCAGCAGGGGGCAAAACTGGGAAAACAAGGACCTCACCCCCAGGGTAAGATTTCCTCCCCCCGGCCTTTCCTCTGGGAGAAAACATCTATACCTCAGTTGTATTTCAGCTCCAGGCCCAGAAAAGCAGCAAAGCCAGGTGGGTGATGCCAGGACCAACTGCAATGACAACAGACCCTCTGCTCTGTCACTGACCCATCAGTGGAGACCATGACTCTGAAAGGGTGCCCCTGGAGAACTGATTAGTATTCTACTGAAATCCTCCCCTGAGACCTCCCCTAATGTTCCTGCCTGCAAGAGAGAGAGATAAAAGCCTCAAGACAAAGGATCCCATGCCCACGCCCTTCCTCTGGAGAGCAGCTGCTGCCATTCCTTTCCCTTCTTCTTACCACCAACTTCTTTCTTCACAGGCACCTTTCTCCTAAACTCTAAGACAATGGACAGTGGCAACTTGTCCCAGGCTAATCCCTGAATCTTTCCCAAAAGCCCTCTTTTCTCTGACCTCACAGTGAAGTAAGTCAGCCCAGCTGACGCTCTCCTGTTGCTTCCTCTATGCCCAGCCCTTCCTTGTTTCACTGTCCCCAGCTTCAATAAATGGATCCTCATAGTTGCCTGGGCTTGTGTCATGAAATCTTTTCTACGCAAAGTCAAGAACCCACACACTACAGTTGGTCCTAGGCAGTCCCCCTCCGGGCCACGCCCCTAATGTGAACAGAAGTGATATTGACCACTTCTAGAACTGTTTTAACTCATACCAAGTTTCCAGACAAAATCTTTTTTATTCTGCATTCATTGTGTGAACAAAGGTAAATGGGGGTCTTCATGAAGGTGGAGCCAAAATATGGAAGCTGCCTGGGCCCGTGAAGGACTGACTGGAGGCCAGACTGCCCCGTCTTACAGCCGCACCTCACTGTGATTTGTGTCACAAATGTTTGTGTCATTAAGTTATTAGGGTTTGAGGAATAACTTGTAATAGCTGTTAACCCGTCTTGATTAACACAATAGTTTGGAGAGAACATATGGCCTTCGCTCACCCCTCCCAACTCAAGTAGGAGATCCTTAAGGGCAAGATTCATGGCTGATTCAATGCTACATCCTCAGGTCCTAATACAGTCATGGATACATGTGGTGCCAAGGAACCATGAATAGTTGCAATGATATAGCTTCCAAATTCTCTCTCAAATATAATTTACTCTCAAATGATACAAAAGTCCCCTGCCCTGTACCAGTCTTTCCTTTGTATTCCAAATTGAAATACAAAGGAATATCTAGTAATTTGTGTGACGTAACAAAAAGACACCGGAGACCAGACAGATCCATTCTCCACAACTGGTTCTACCACTTACTAACTGTGTGACTTGAGCAAGTTATTTTACCTCTGTGAGTCTCAATTTCTTCATCTGTGGGTTGGGATAATAATTATTATGATAACTAGAGGTGATGTACATAATCATCTAACAATGACTGGGAAATATGCTAATCATAAAAATGGCATTGGTAATGATTTTGTGATAATTACAAGGCAAAAGTGTATACTTCTCCATGGAAATTGTGGCAGAATACTTGAGAAGGTAGTACTGATGAAATGCCTTGCGTGGGAAGGAAGCAGAAGCATTTCTCTGAGGTTTCGGTCACGGTCTAATGCTGTGGGGACTTAGGCAGCATATGCCTTGGTAGAATGAAGCTGACAGAAGCTCAAAAGTGGTGCCGGCGCCCCATGGCTTTGCCCAGAGCTTAGGCCATTTGTACTCGGCAATGACTGGCCCTGCTGCCGAGAATATGACAGACAGAAAACCAGAGATTTGACGATTATAAGAACTGAGCAATAACAACAGAAATTCCTGAATCATTCTTTAAAATTCTGTGGTATTGGATTTATTATTTCTAAGTGGATATTTTTCAGAATCATAACAGCAAATCCATCCATTGGTGGTAAGGTTTCATTCTCCAGAGAGATTTATTTAGAATAAATCCTTGAATCATTTAAAGGAAAACCAGGCAAATCTTCATGCATTTTCCCCCAGGAAATCACCTCATTTCTAAGGGAAGATTGAATGATACACAACAGCCAATGCTGACTTATAGAAGATGTTATCAAATCTTCTGTCTTTCCTCATAATGAAATCAGAAGGTAGAGACATATTAGGCAGAAAAATAGATAGAGGCAGAAAAAATATGATACATAATTTTAACCTACAGTAAAAAATTTGAAGTTGACATGAAATTGGTTTTAATGTACTAGTAGAATCCATGTCTGACCCTCGGGAAAGTGTAAGGATTGGTTCCTACGCTGGAGTGCGAGCTTGATATTTCAAGACAGACCAAGAGATGTCCAAGACTAAATAATAACAGCAACAACAATACCATTAACTCCATCATTGCCTGCCTATGGTACACACTTCTCCCTTTGAAAAGCATTTGCACTGACACTGGTTTAATCCCCCAGGAGGAAACTGCTAAGGCATCGTGAGAATGCCACAGAATCACTGCCATGACCGTCAAAGAACTGAGGGTGCGGAGTCAAAGAAATGGGAGCGGGTAGGAGAAAGAGACAGTCTCTTTGGGTTGTTTTCTCCCAGGAGGTGACTTCACCATCAGAGAATGAAGCACTGCGATAGTGGAATCCTCCAGAATAAATGTAGAAAAGGGTACTTATAAGTCCTTCGTCTTTTGTGGGTCAGGATAAAAGTGACACAATTTCAGTCTGGGAAGATTGTACATGATTAGGCATTGTCTTAGACTTCCGAGAATTGAAGTACTGGAAATACAGCATAGTGTAGGGTTAGCCTCATTTTATTGATAAGAATAGTATAGATAGGAGAAATTAATGACTGCATTGGGAACTGAAAAAAACAAAGTGACAAGGTAGGGATAAGAGACCCGGTTGGGAAGGCTATTCCATTCTGTCCTACCAGGGAACCTCCTTAACCTTGGGAGGTGGGGTAGTATAAGTATGACAAGTTCTTATATCTCATAGCACAGGTCAATAAATAATGTCAAATATGAACAGTGTAATTATTTAATTTGGTGGTATGGAATTCATAGCCATAAGAAATGAGACATTAATAGAGTTAAAATGGTCTCTTCTAGGTTTATTAAGCACCTACATGCGCCAAGCACTGTGCAAGGCCTTACAGTGGAGTCTGGCAAAATAACAACTCGTGCTTGTGCCTGTCCTTTGTTCACATGGCCAATTGTTGGGTAAATACACATTTTTTCCAAAAGTGCTGTGTCAAGAGTCTCTATTAGAGGATAATTAAATAAATCATTGGGTAAAAAAAAAAAAAAAAAGAAAAAATGGTCCCCTCTTTGCAGTAAGACTAAGAGTAACACTTTTTAAAATTATTTAAATTTTGGAAAATTGAGAAAAAAATGAATAAAAATAGAACATTTTTAAATACATGCCCCTTCACGTTCATTATAGCACTACTTAAAGTAGTCAAGGCATGAAAACAATCTAAGTGGCCACTGATGGAAGAATGCACAAAGAAATCATGGGATATATAGATGATATAGATATAGATAGATACATGTATATGGAGGTCCATCCTTCATATATATATGTATACATATACATACATATAATCATATATATGATATATTTATAGTTATGATTATTTATGATATATTAACTATGATATATTTAATACATTTATGATTATATATAAAAAAGGAATGAAATCTTACCATTTGCAACAACATGGTTGGACCTCAAGGGAAATATGCTAAGTAACATAGGTACACAGGGGAGGACTAAGTAACACCTCCTACATGTGGAATCTAAAAACAAACAAACCAATAAAAGCTCATAGATACAAAGAAGAGCTCAGTGGTTGACAGAGGGTGGGTGAAATGAGATATGAGTGTATAGGATCAAAGGTCCTATAAGAAAAAAATCAATCAATATAGTTTATAATCACAAAAGAATAAAGGAGGAAAATATGATCATTTAAAACTGTTTTATATATAACACAACAAAATTCAACAACCCATCAGGATATAAGCTGTCAAGAATCTAGAACTAGAAGAGAACTTCCTCCATCCAGTAAAGGGCCACTTTAAAAATTTACTTAAGAGTGAACTGGTGGGGGGGAAATGGAGACAACTGTACTTGAACAATTAAAAAATAAAAATAAATAAATGAGTGAAATATCTTTCTTCCTAAGATTAGAAATAAGCAAGCTGCCTATTCTTATGACTTCAGTTTAACATTACACTAGAAGTTCTAGCCATTTTTAAAAGGCAAGAAAATGTATAAAGATAGAAAAGGAAAATTTTAAACTATTTCTATTTGTACTGAGATATATCTAATGAAAAGTCTGTGGCCTCTACAGAACAACTTTTAGAAATAATCAGTGAATTCAGTAAGTTCATAAGATATGAAGAGTTTTTAATTAATTTATTTTTATTCAGTTACAATTGTCTGCATTTTCTCCCCATCCCTCCACCCCACCCCAGCCAGTCCCACCTCCCTCCCCCATCTTTACCCCCCCCCCTTGATTTTGTCCTTGTGTCCTTTATAGTAACTCCTATAGACCTCTCTCACCACTATCCCCTCCCCACTCCCCTCTGGCTATTGTTACAATGTTCTTAATTTCAATGTCTCTGGTTATATTTTGTTTGCTTTTTTCTTTTGTTGATTATGTTCCAGTTAAAGGTGAGATCATATGGTATTTGTCCCCCACCACCTGGCTTATTTCACTTAGCATAATGCTCTCCAGTTCCATCCATGCCGTTGCAAAGGGTATAAGCTCCTTCTTTCTCTCTGCTGCGTAGAATTCCATTGTGTAAATGTTCCATAGTTTTTGGATCCACTCATTTGCTGATGGCACTTAGGTTGCTTTCAGTACTTGGCTATTGTAAATTGTGCTGCTATGAACATTGGGGTGCATAGGTTCCTTTGGTATGAAGATTTTTATGAAACAAAAACAAAATCTAAATCATATTTGTATAGTCTAGTAGCAAATAATTGAAAAATAGACCAAAATATCAACTATATTTACAATAGTCTACCTGGATGATTCAATTGTTCTTTAAGTTAATATTTCCCCAGACACCTTAAACTGCTAAGATAGTAAATAAATATTAACATAAATAAAAATTAAATCAGAATGCCTTAGAAAGAGCCTGTGCACAGTTCTTTACTAGCTCCCATACTTGCTCAGGTGACTTTACAAGCATTATTTAAGCTCTCCAACATACCCATAAAAAAATCTGTATAACTGTTGAATTTTATATTTATCTACCTAACAAGTATAATTTTCTCTTCCTATCAAATAGGTAGAGCTTTACCAAAAGAATGTATACACGGGCCATAAACTACTTCTTTTGGCATAATAAGGCACTTGAGGCATACTTATAGTTCTATTAATATATTTATGCTTATTAGATCATGTGGTATAAAATAGAAATGGCTAAAAATCAAGCTAGAGATCCAAATATATTATGAAAGCCAGGCATCCTACTTCTTGACTTCAAAAGGCAGTAGAAGGGAAGGATGACTTCTGTCACATCAATCTCTATCTCAGCTACTACCCATGGCAATTGTGACTAGTTTTCCTAACTGCTCTGAAGAGCAATAGATAGATTTTATTGAATTTTTACCATAAGGTCTTAGAGTTTTTAAACATGTGAAGCTTTTAAAGACTACCTGGATCAGCCATAAGAACTGTAAGTCCATATTTTTAAGCTCTCTGTTTGGACTGTGCTTTCCTTATTTTAGGTGCTTGCTTTCCTCACTTGCTATGAAGGCTATGCCCTTAGCATATGGGTTAATGTGAAGAAAATGGCATCAATATATAACTTTTGGATTCATATCCTAAGATTGAAATATTGGCGATGTGACCCTGCATTGAAGGCTTGGATTGGAAAAGGATATCAATTCCCGGCAGAATCTGTCTGTGGCCTTAGAGAATAATAGCTTGACCTTCAGAGACGTGCACAGTTTTATCCTCAGTTCAGTTAAAAAGTGACGCCTTGCACATTTCCAGGTAAAAGACTTCATCATACTAATGGTCCTAAGTGAAGCTATGTAATTACTAAATACTTTTTTCCTTTTTCAGAGTAACTGCTATAAGAGATCCTGGATGAAGATAGGGACCTGACATTTAAAACCTTCCAACATTGTCTTTATCTTAATCTGGCATTCCTTAGTTGATCCTCAGTCAGGGTATATGTACCCTGAACAAGGCACTCAGTGTACTACTGGGCCCATTTTTTTTCTCTCCATTTCTGCTTCTGGTTTGCCACTTCCAACTCATATTCAATTTAATTGGCAGAGTTTTCCTTCTTAAATAAATACCTGGCCCTGCATCTTAACTACTTCAATCCTTTGGTTGGAGTCATGCAGGTCACAAGATGAATTTAAAATTCTTAACAAGTCACAAAAGGTCTGCCAGACCTGGCTCTTCTCCAGCTGTCCAGACTGACATTTGGTAACCACTTCAAATGTGCCAGGCACTGTGCTGAGCCCATTACGTGAATTACACTTTTAAAACACAACACAATCTTAACATAGAGCACAGGTGGCAAACACAAGGCCCAGAGGCTGAATCTGGCCCTCCTCCTCGTTTTATCCGGCCCCGCACCTTGTTTCTACCCAGCGGTAGCATGGAGCTGTCGCTTAACTGTTAAGGAGTAGTTACATTTACACAGTCCTAAAATTACATTCAGCCCTTTGAAGGCAACATTGAGGCTGATGTGGCCCCTGGTGAAAATGAGTTTGACACCCCTGACATAGAGGGTATTATGCTAAGTGAGATAAGTCAGACAGAGGAGGACAAATACCTTATGATTTCACTTATCTGTGGAATCTAAAAACCAACACAAATGAACAAACAAAACAAAATAGAAACAGACTCATAGACACAGAGAACAAACTGATGGTCGCCACCAGAGAAAGTGGTGGGGAAGGGTGAAAAAGATGAAAGGGAGTAAAGGTTCGAATTTCTTCTTATAAAATAAATAAGTCACAGGGACATAATGTACAGCATAGGAAACAGTCAATAATACTGTCATAACTTTGTGTGGTGACAGATGGTTACTGGACTTACTGTGGTGATCACTTTATTGGGTATATAAATGTTGAATAACTATGTATATACCTGAAAGTAATATAAAGTTGTAAAATATATTTGAATAAAAAACCTCAATGTTGTATGAGAAACACCATTATTACCCACATTTATAGGGGAGGAAATGGAGGAAATTGAGGTTCAGAGAGGATAGTTTTACTAACGTCACATTACTAGTAAGTGGTGAAGCTAGTGAGCTCAAGACCTGTTATCTCTTCTGGAACCACTCACTACTGCTTCACTTGGCATGGCTCTGCAACTCCAATCTGTAGTATTATTTACTCTCCATCTTCGAGTTTCCTCATTTGCACTGGGAATACAGTGCCTTGTCCTCTAAACAGAGCTTTCATAACTGAGTATGTTTATTCTAGGACAAA